>NC_134453.1:22137608-22458296 GCF_030867145.1 Opisthocomus hoazin | reverse complement strand
TCTGAGCTTCCGGCTATCCTTTACTCACATTGTCAAGTTGTTTACAGAAGTATCCTACTGATTGTTTCCAGGATCCTAGACGTTATGCCAGCACTCCAAAGGCCAGATGTTGCCTTTCATGGACAAACAGCTCAAAAGGTTTGGTTAGATCAGGTAAACCCAAGGCAGGGGCCATCATCAATGCCTTTTTAAGTTCAACAATGTTCCCTTTTCCTGGTTTTGTTTCTTCCATATTTCTAATTCTTTTTGCCAACTGATTTACAAATATTGTGGAGCTATTTTTGAATCTTTGTGGAAGTACAGTCCATGTCAATTGCATCTTTCGTCTTGTTGCGGGGCTCTCCCATTCAAAAGCAAATATGCTTTGACTTTGTATATCCAGAGGTATGCAAAAGGAGGCATCCTTTACATCTAGTACAGTAAACCATTTATGTTCCTCTTTCAGGGATGTCAGTAAAGTATAGGGATTGGCTGCTACTGGGTGTATATCTTGAACTATTTGGTTTATAGCTCTTAAATCTTGGACTAGCCGATATTTTTTTCTCCAGATTTCCTTACTGGTAATATAGGAGTGTTATATTCTGACTCGCATTCTACCAAAAGTCCATATTCAAAAAATTTCGTGATTAACCCCTCCAATCCTTTTCGTGCCACCCACTTAATAGGATATTGTTTTTGTCTTACCGGTTTGGATCCAGGTTTTAAGGTCACTTTTACCGGTTCTGCCAATTTGGACCGTCCTGGAACTTCATTTGCCCAAACCAAGGGGATTACTGCGTTTTTTCCACTTCTTCTGGAATTTGTTCCTCCTTAAAAGAATCCTGTAACATAAACACTCTCGCCTCTATGGCTTTTGATTCTGGTATCAATAATTCAATTTCCCCATTTTTAAAAGTTATTTGTGCCTCTAATTTGCTTAATAAATCTTGTCCTAACAAAGGCAACGGACATTCAGGCATATATAGAAACTGGTGAGTTACCCACTGTTTTCCCAATCTAAATTTCAACAGCTTTAAGAAAGGTTAATTTTCTTTTTGCCCTGTTGCACCAACAACATCTATTGATTTATGACTAAATTTCCCTTTACATGTGTTCAATACCGAATAAGTGGTCCCTGTATTTATTAAAAATTTTACTTTCTCATTCCTTAGCTTCTCGGAGAGGGGCTTGGAGGGGAGTTGGTTCAGCCACCCCTCCTGTCCTTCCCCGCGTTCTTCCTGAAACCGGGCTAAATCCTCCCGCACCCTCCCCCAGAGGAGGAGCGGAAGGGCTACCGATCTCGGATTCCTCCTCTTGATTATCCCCCCATTTCCGACGCGGTGCAACCATTAGCTCGACATCATCCTCCTCAGACCCAAATTTCAGACACTCTTTCCCGACGCTACAAGCGGCGCAGCATTTCTTTGAACCTTTTTCACATTTTCCCTTTTTCAAAGCCATTACCATAGAACCGCGTGGATGTATACCACACTGCCTTTGCCATTCCGGATGATTTCTCAACGAGAAAAGCAAATCTACACAAGTCATCTCTTCCTATTTAACTTCCCTTTTACAAAACAACATTAATTGCAAGATAGTGTTATAACGCAGTGTCCCATTCTCTGGCTATCTCTCCCCACCATCCAGAGTATACATCAGCCACCAATGATTGCAGTACTCAGTCAATTGCTTCCGAGTCAAAGGATCACCCCCCAGATCCTTCCAATGTTTCAGAATACATCCCAAAGGTGTACCCCGTGGGATGGGCTTTTTACTCGGAAATGTGCCCATCTCCCAAACGACCAGTGGTTGTGATTGTGCACTATATCACAGACACTAGCCAGAGGGATCCCACCCTCTGTGAGATCTCCCTCTCAGATCCCAGCCCCCTGCTGAGATCTTGGAGACTTCAACCCCCTGTTGAAGACCTCCCCCTTGGGCCCCGCTCCATTGGCTTTCACCGAGCAGAGACTTTCCACAAAGGTACTTTTTTCAGCCCAACCCTGCGTGGCTTTCACCGCGACTTATGAGCAGGCTTCAGTGGGACTCTAAACCATGTTACGTATTAAAAGAATGCCTTAAATTCCAGGGGACTTACTTGGAATCCTTCAGTCCGGGGATCAGAGGTTCTCCTCGAGAATCCCTTGATGCTGGCTGGAGGTCCCGTGACCCCACGGATCCGTCAGTATTCACAAGCAGGGTCCCATCTGGGTCGCCAGAAACTGTTACCGAAAATCCGGGAATAAAACCTTGTAACACCAATGTAGTGTTAAAAGGCAGGCATTCTTTATTGCAGCACTGGATGCACGGGGGATAATTTTACCGAACGTGCATACCTCATACGTGGTACAGAGGACTTACAATCTGGCTGTAATTTGGGATGTGCATTCTCCAAAAACCCACAACACCTAAGAAGGCCTGTGCTTCCATTTTGATGGTTGGTGGAGACATAGCTGCTATTTTGTTGATGACATCCATTGGGATTTGATGGCGCCCATCCTGCCATTTTATTCCTAAAAACTGGATCTCTTGTGCAGGTCCCTTGACTTTACTTCGCTTAATGGCGAAACCGGCTTTCAGAAGGATCTGAACTATTTTCTCCCCTTTCTCAAAAACTTCCTCCGCGGTGTCACCCCATACAATGATGTCATCGATGTACTGCAGATGTTCTGGAGCTTCACCCTTTTCCAGTGCAGTCTGGATTAGTCCATGGCAAATGGTGGGACTGTGTTTCCACCCCTGGGGCAGTCGATTCCAGGTGTACTGGATGCCCCTCCAGGTGAAAGCAAGCTGTGGCCTGCACTCTGCTGCCAAACGGATGGAGAAGAATGCATTAGCGATGTCAATTGTAGCGTACCACTTGGCTGCCTTTGACTCCAGCTGATACTGAAGTTCTAGCATGTCTGGCACGGCAGCACTCAGCGGTGGTGTGACTTCATTCAGGCCACGGTAGTCTGTTGTCGGTCTCCACTCTCCAGTAGATTTTCTCACTGGCCATATGGGACTATTAAAGGGTGAGCGAGTTTTGCTGATCACTCCTTGACTCTCCAGCTGGCGGATCAGCTGATGAATGGGGAGAAGGGAGTCTCGGTTGGTACGGTACTGTCGCCGGTGCACCGTTGTGGTCGCGATGGGTACCTGTTGTTCTTCAACCCTCAGCAACCCCACAACGGAAGGATCCTCCGAGAGACCAGGCAAAATGGACAGCTGTTCAATTTCTTCCGTCTCCAAAGCAGCTATGCCAAAAGCCCACCGATACCCCCTTGGGTCCTTGAAATACCCTCTCCTAAGACAGTCTATCCCAAGGATGCATGGATGCATGGGGGGGGAGCTGGATAGCTCTGAGTGGCTGGGTGTGTGGGATAGCATGGGCAAGTACCTAGGGCAGTGGGCACCCGCCGATGTTTTTTGAACTCACCCCTGAGCAAGTGCAGAATCCGGACAAACTAGTAAAATATCTGCAAAAAGTGTGCTGCCACCCTGGGAACTCCAGAGAGACACAAATCACCGCAATGTGCTGGGGTATGGCCCACGCCTACCGAGCTGCCCTGTTCAACACTATTCAGTGCCTTAAAGGGGAAAGGGGGGGAAATGAAGCTGAAGGCACTGCGACTGGAGCTTCCCCCCCAGCCGGCCCTGCAGCCCCTCCAGCCCAGCAGGCAGTCACAGCCCCCCTGACCGGCAACACCGCTGCCAGTGCCATGGTTGGAGGGGAGGCCCCGGTTTGCCTGGTGGGCACGGAAGCTGCTCCAGCCCCACTTCCAGCAGCAGGCATCGCAGCTGAGCCCAATAACCAACCTGTGCGGGAAGCAGTCGCCCCTGTAAAACTAAAGAAAGATGCAAAGAAATCAGATCGCTCCAGGAAGGATAACAATGAGCCAGGGTCATCACAGGAGATAGAGACAGAGATCATCACCCGGTCCCTGTCCCTGAGTGAGTTGTGGAACATGTGGAAAGATTTCAGCTGGCACCCTGGCAAGCACATTGTCACCTGGCTGCTGCGGTGCTGGGATAATGGGGCCAGCAGCTTGGAATTAGAGGGCAAGGAAGCCAAGCAGCTGGGATCCCTGGCCAGGGATGGGGGCATTGACAAGGCCATTGGGAAAAAGGAACAAGTCCTCAGCCTCTGGAGGAGACTTCTGTCAGGCGTGAGGGAGAGGTACCCCTTCAGTGAGGATTTTGTATGCTGTCCTGCCAAGTGGACCAATATGGAAAGGGGTATTCAGTACTTGAGGGAACTGGCTGTGCGGGAGCTGGTTTACTATGACACAGACGATGAGCAGGTACCCACAGACCCAGATGAAGTCCAGTGCACAGCATCTATGTGGAGGAAGTTTGTGCGCAGCGCACCATCCTCATATGCCAACTCACTGGCAGTAGTAGACTGGAAAGGTGAGGAGGCACCAACAGTGGATGAGGTGTCTGTCTGACTCCGGCAGTATGAGGAAAGTCTCTCTTCCCCCCTTGTTTCAGCTGTGGAGAAATTGTCCCAGAAGGTCCAGCAACTCGAACAGAGTATTTCCTACTCCCCACCTCTATGGGCCAGCATCTCAGCTATTAGGGGCAAGCGTTCCTCTGCTCAGGAGAGAGGATACAGAGGCTACACACCATGGGGCACCCTGTGGTTTTACCTGCGTGACCACGGAGAGGACATGAGGAAGGGGGATGGAAAACCTACCTCAAGTCTAGAGGCACGAGTGCGTGAGTTGCGAGGTAAAGCAATCACAAAAGGGGATTCTGTTAGGAAAAATGCCGCTCCAGTTTCCAGTGAACAGCTCTCCAGACCAGGTAGACAGTTTGATTTTGATTCCGATCCTCTGGAGGGGACCTCTAAGTCATTTTTACAGCAGGTGAGCAGCAAATTCTCTGACCAGGATTAGAGGGGCCCTGCCTCCAGCCAGGTGGAGGAAAGGGACAACCGTGTTTATTGGACGGTGTGGATTCGGTGGCCTGGCACGTCAGAACCACAAGAGTAGAAAGCTTTAGTGGGCACTGGTGCACGGTGTACCTTAATGCCATCAGATTTCAAAGGGTCAGAGTCCATTTGCATTTTGGGAGTGACAGGGGGGTCCCAAGAGCTGAGTGTATTGGAGGCTGAAGTGAGCCTCACTGGGCAGGAGTGGCAGGAGCACCCCATTGTAACTGGCACCGAGGCTCCATGCATCCTTGGGATAGACTGTCTTAGGAGAGGGTATTTCAAGGACCCAAGGGGGTATCGGTGGGCTTTTGGCATAGCTGCTTTGGAGACGGAAGAAATTGAACAGCTGTCCATTTTGCCTGGTCTCTCGGAGGATCCTTCCGTTGTGGGGTTGCTGAGGGTGGAAGAACAACAGGTACCCATCACAACCACAACGGTGCACCGGCGACAGTACCGTACCAACCGAGACTCCCTTCTCCCCATTCATCAGCTGATCCGCCAGCTGGAGAGTCAAGGAGTGATCAGCAAAACTCGCTCACCCTTTAATAGTCCCATATGGCCAGTGAGAAAATCTACTGGAGAGTGGAGACCGACAACAGACTACCGTGGCCTGAATGAAGTCACACCACCGCCGAGTGCTGCCGTGCCAGACATGCTAGAACTTCAGTATCAGCTGGAGTCAAAGGCAGCCAAGTGGTACGCTACAATTGACATCGCTAATGCATTCTTCTCCATCCGTTTGGCAGCAGAGTGCAGGCCACAGCTTGCTTTCACCTGGAGGGGCATCCAGTACACCTGGAATCGACTGCCCCAGGGGTGGAAACACAGTCCCACCATTTGCCATGGACTAATCCAGACTGCACTGGAAAAGGGTGAAGCTCCAGAACATCTGCAGTACATCGATGACATCATTGTATGGGGTGACACCGCGGAGGAAGTTTTTGAGAAAGGGGAGAAAATAGTTCAGATCCTTCTGAAAGCCGGTTTCGCCATTAAGCGAAGTAAAGTCAAGGGACCTGCACAAGAGATCCAGTTTTTAGGAATAAAATGGCAGGATGGGCGCCATCAAATCCCAATGGATGTCATCAACAAAATAGCAGCTATGTCTCCACCAACCATCAAAATGGAAGCACAGGCCTTCTTAGGTGTTGTGGGTTTTTGGAGAATGCACATCCCAAATTACAGCCAGATTGTAAGTCCTCTGTACCACGTATGAGGTATGCACGTTCGGTAAAATTATCCCCCGTGCATCCAGTGCTGCAATAAAGAATGCCTGCCTTTTAACACTACATTGGTGTTACAAGGTTTTATTCCCGGATTTTCGGTAACAGTTTCTGGCGACCCAGATGGGACCCTGCTTGTGAATACTGACGGATCCGTGGGGTCACGGGACCTCCAGCCAGCATCAAGGGATTCTCGAGGAGAACCTCTGATCCCCGGACTGAAGGATTCCAAGTAAGTCCCCTGGAATTTAAGGCATTCTTTTAATACGTAACATGGTTTAGAGTCCCACTGAAGCCTGCTCATAAGTCGCGGTGAAAGCCACGCAGGGTTGGGCTGAAAAAAGTACCTTTGTGGAAAGTCTCTGCTCGGTGAAAGCCAATGGAGCGGGGCCCAAGGGGGAGGTCTTCAGCAGGGGGTTGAAGTCTCCAAGATCTCAGCAGGGGGCTGGGATCTGAGAGGGAGATCTCACAGAGGGTGGGATCCCTCTGGCTAGTGTCTGTGATATAGTGCACAATCACAACCACTGGTCGTTTGGGAGATGGGCACATTTCCGAGTAAAAAGCCCATCCCACGGGGTACACCTTTGGGATGTATTCTGAAACATTGGAAGGATCTGGGGGGTGATCCTTTGACTCGGAAGCAATTGACTGAGTACTGCAATCATTGGTGGCTGATGTATACTCTGGATGGTGGGGAGAGATAGCCAGAGAATGGGACACTGCGTTATAACACTATCTTGCAATTAATGTTGTTTTGTAAAAGGGAAGTTAAATAGGAAGAGATGACTTGTGTAGATTTGCTTTTCTCGTTGAGAAATCATCCGGAATGGCAAAGGCAGTGTGGTATACATCCACGCGGTTCTATGGTAATGGCTTTGAAAAAGGGAAAATGTGAAAAAGGTTCAAAGAAATGCTGCGCCGCTTGTAGCGTCGGGAAAGAGTGTCTGAAATTTGGGTCTGAGGAGGATGATGTCGAGCTAATGGTTGCACCGCGTCGGAAATGGGGGGATAATCAAGAGGAGGAATCCGAGATCGGTAGCCCTTCCGCTCCTCCTCTGGGGGAGGGTGCGGGAGGATTTAGCCCGGTTTCAGGAAGAACGCGGGGAAGGACAGGAGGGGTGGCTGAACCAACTCCCCTCCAAGCCCCTCTCCGAGAAGCTAAGGAATGAGAAAGTAAAATTTTTAATAAATACAGGGACCACTTATTCGGTATTGAACACATGTAAAGGGAAATTTAGTCATAAATCAATAGATGTTGTTGGTGCAACAGGGCAAAAAGAAAATTAACCTTTCTTAAAGCTGTTGAAATTTAGATTGGGAAAAAAGTGGGTAACTCACCAGTTTCTATATATGCCTGAATGTCCGTTGCCTTTGTTAGGACAAGATTTATTAAGCAAATTAGAGGCACAAATAACTTTTAAAAATGGGGAAATTGAATTATTGATACCAGAATCAAAAGCCATAGAGGCGAGAGTGTTTATGTTACAGGATTCTTTTAAGGAGGAACAAATTCCAGAAGAAGTGGAAAAAACGCAGTAATCCCCTTGGTTTGGGCAAATGAAGTTCCAGGACGGTCCAAATTGGCAGAACCGGTAAAAGTGACCTTAAAACCTGGATCCAAACCGGTAAGACAAAAACAATATCCTATTAAGTGGGTGGCACGAAAAGGATTGGAGGGGTTAATCACGAAATTTTTTGAATATGGACTTTTGGTAGAATGCGAGTCAGAATATAACACTCCTATATTACCAGTAAGGAAATCTGGAGAAAAAAATATCGGCTAGTCCAAGATTTAAGAGCTATAAACCAAATAGTTCAAGATATACACCCAGTAGCAGCCAATCCCTATACTTTACTGACATCCCTGAAAGAGGAACATAAATGGTTTACTGTACTAGATGTAAAGGATGCCTCCTTTTGCATACCTCTGGATATACAAAGTCAAAGCATATTTGCTTTTGAATGGGAGAGCCCCGCAACAAGACGAAAGATGCAATTGACATGGACTGTACTTCCACAAAGATTCAAAAATAGCTCCACAATATTTGTAAATCAGTTGGCAAAAAGAATTAGAAATATGGAAGAAACAAAACCAGGAAAAGGGAACATTGTTGAACTTAAAAAGGCATTGATGATGGCCCCTGCCTTGGGTTTACCTGATCTAACCAAACCTTTTGAGCTGTTTGTCCATGAAAGGCAACATCTGGCCTTTGGAGTGCTGGCATAACGTCTAGGATCCTGGAAACAATCAGTAGGATACTTCTCTAAACAACTTGACAATGTGAGTAAAGGATAGCCGGAAGCTCAGAAGCACCTACCTGCAGAAGAAAGCTCTGAACTGCAGCTTCTCTGTGAGCAGAAGTGTCACCTTCAAATATAGAGAAAAGCTTCTGAGAAGGAGAATTTGAGACTTCTTACCTGCTCAAAATGTAGCAACACCATTTGGAAGCTCCTGGCTACTCTTTGCTCAGCTTGCTGGCTGATTTAAATCTCCTTCTAAGGTGTCTTAACTCTCCTTCTTCCCTGAACACTGAACACTGGGACTTTACTCTGTGATATAAATCCCAGTCTGCAGAAAATTAAATCAGACGCTGTGATATTTGAGAGGGTGGGGGGAGAAGGACAAGAGACAATAGAAGGAAAATTTGACTCTCATCCTTCCCATCTAATACTTTCTTATCTCCAAGAGCTGTGATGGAGAGAGACACACAAAACAGAGAAAAAACACAAAACAAACCGCTCAACCCAGAGAGCCGTTCTCCCGCACCGCCGCTGTGCGCTCCCGAGCCGGGAGTGAGTTCCCGCCCCCCGCTCCCCTCCACCGGAACCCAGCATGAAGGCACATGGTATGGAATATCCTTCTCTGTTTGGCCAGGTGGGGTCAGCCCGCCCGGCTGTGCCCCTTCCTGGATTCTGGTGAAAATTAACCCTGTCCTGGCCGAACCCAGGACAATATACACACACATAGTTAATTAGACTGTGCTTTAAAAGAGTGTTTCTTTAAAAATTGTATATTTAAACTACTTATGACAAATAATAGCATTTATAGCAAGATGCGAAAATCTCGTTGAGGAAGGTGTGGTGGCAGGCACAGCTGCCCACACTAATGCGTCTTGTGTGTCAAGATAAACCTTACACTGGGCAATATGCAGTGGGGTGTGGAGGGGAGAGGAGCTGCCAAGGCTGTACACCTTCTGTTGCCTTTTAAATTCTTAATTGTTTGGGGCCAAGGTTAGTAGAAAGACTCAGGATTCACAAAAGACTACCTTAAGTAGTGTCAATTTTCTAAATGATATTTGACATTCAGATCTTTCAGAGGTTCCCCCATCTTCAGAATATTGGCTAAAGCCAGGCTAATGACTTTAGAGTCTTCTGCATGTTTTCAGTATACCGTAAAAATTCAGAGGGTTCAGTAGCCGGTCCTCTCATATCCTGTCTATGCAAATCAGTCCCCTGTGCTATGTTTGGAGAAAAGAATCAGTCTTCAGACTAACACATTTTCCCCTAGCACAATTACACAGTTTTGCTCATCTTCAAAACATGAATTTGATTTTCCCTGATTAGATGGGAAAGTTTACTGAAGTTATTTAAACTTGGTACAACAATATGACACATCCACTCCTCTCTGCCATCAAAAGAGGAATGAAGATGTTAGTTTGGGGAGCAATCAGGCAATCTAAATCATTCAGGTCCAAAAGTTTTAAGTTAGAACAGTTTTTCAAATTCATTTGTATCTGGATTACAACAGGCTCAACCCATGTCTGTCTAATGAAGCTTCTGCTGAAAATCTCAGCTGGAAATTCAGGGAATCAAGTTTATCCATCATCTCAAAGTCATGATTATTTAATAAGCAACACTCAGTGTTCAGTCAAGTGTTTAACTCATCATTTGAGTTACCATAGTATAACCATACAGGCATCTTTTAGAAGAAGTCTTGCTGAACATTACTTGATGAAGCTAAATCGCATTAGCAGAACAAACAGAACAGAAGTCTGTGTGCTTGCACCACAGTAAGGTATACTTAAATATTCACAAAGGATACAGGTGCAGATCTCTCATCACATATTGGAGCACATCCAAAGCCTCTAGGAAGAGTATTAATAACCCCTTCTTTTGCATTTCTGTTGGAGGAATAGCTCAATTAGTTTCAGTCTGCTGTCTTTCCCTTATCTATTATACATTTGAGTGGTTATACTTTGTTTCTGAAAGTGCACATGGAAAGGTATGCATTAACAAGGTAACAGTACACAGGGGAGCATATGAGCACCCTATATCAAACTTCTTGAGTTGAGGAAGACCTCCATCCACTTGTATGTGTATGTATACTATTTGCTCTTCTGCTGTTTCCCCTTGTTGCTTTTCACATTGAGAACTGTCAAATGAGACTGGTTGGAAAGTGCAGTGCCCCAGGTACAGCCACCCTAGTCAGCTTTATATGGCATATGCTATAGGTGGAATGAAATGAAAATGCAACACAAAGAAGGATGGAAAGGGTTAAAAGGAGGGGAGACCTGAAATGGAGAGATGGAGAGACAGGATGTTGGTGAGGAACATAAGCAATGCGTGAGACTGCAGCTCCAGCGAAGAAAACAGAGGTGGGAAGGAAGAAATGGTTAAATCTGACAGGAAATACAGAGAAAGATCACTTCTTTTTGAACTGTGCCCTGAACAATTTTATTTATTGTAATATATCTGTGGACCTGTAAAAGAATGGGTTTTCTGTTAGCCTTTTGGCTTTTGATTTCCACTTCTACTGAGTCATGAAGGAGACTTGGATGATTAATGATGTAGAATCATAATATGTGGTATATGCACGTTCCCAAACACCTTCTAGAGTTCAGTGAACAGGTCAATTAATAACACTTATCACCCCTTAGAAGTGGGTTAATCATCTATGGAAGATAATAGTAATAATGTACGTATTTCAAACTGTAATTACCTAATGTGATGCCCTAACA
This sequence comes from Opisthocomus hoazin, assembly GCF_030867145.1. Taxonomy (NCBI): domain Eukaryota; kingdom Metazoa; phylum Chordata; class Aves; order Opisthocomiformes; family Opisthocomidae; genus Opisthocomus; species Opisthocomus hoazin. The sequence goes on along the minus strand of NC_134453.1, from coordinate 22,447,218 downwards.
AGGTTCATTTTCTACCATGCCATCTACCGTAAATGTTTCCCATGTGATATATATAACATGATTTGACTTTTGAAATCTTATAGACTACCATTATCTCCTAGGGTACATATTAAAAAAAAGACTAGAACACATGTAAAAAATATCAAAAGAATGTCATTTAAGCTGGCCAGATAAATTCAGTTAATAAATGATGGCTTAAGTTTAAAAATAATCATAATAGCTGTCAGAAAATGTTTATTGAGATCTACATTAAAATAGTCTAGAATTTCCTAAGCAGAAAAAATATATCTTCCATTCAACTTAAAAAAAATAAAAGAAAAACTTCACAACTTTGTGGTTTGCAGAAATAACACTACAGAACTCCTTCTCCAAAACACAAGACTATTCAACTGAGGCTACAGAAAAAATTTCCACCATCTGTTATCAGTATAGAGCATATAACACAACCAATAAATTCTGTTTCTAGGCAAAAGGAAGGGTACCATGTACTGCAGTAACAAAATCACTATGCTCACTGGGAATGAATATTCTAAATATTCTAAATATTCTAAATATTCTGTTTGAGGTAGCCCTGGTAGGAGGCTAAGGATTTGCCTTGAGTCATCTCTCATTCCTGTTCAGAAAACACTGTGCTAGGGAGTAAAACAGGCTGAAATGCTACTGAGACTGCTTGCACAGGGGATTGAGCCTTATTTGTGCTCTGTTCTAGCAATTTCTCAGTCAGAGCACTGAACTGGCTATGTGAATTTATGATTTATGATTCAGTGTGGCTTGGCTTTATGTTTGTGTTTCTCATCAGAACAGAATTGAAGCAGGAATATCACCATCATTAATTAAGTACTCCTTAACCAAGGCTCTCCTGAGCTATGGGCAGACTCAAGTCTCTCATTTCATAATTTAGAGCTCTTTAGCTAGACCATTCTTTTTTCCTAGCAAGTTTACTCTTCCATTTTTAAGTGCCTTATGAATTGAAAAAGTAGAAAGTCTTCTTGTAGCACTAGCATCTCAAGTGTGTTTCTTCATCCCATAACTGTTGTATGTAAAATGCTGTTTCTTGAACACGAGCAAGAAACTTCTCTTTTCCGTCAGAGGAGAATACTGTACCTTTAGGCTCCTTCTGGGCCAAGAATTTCTTTTCTGATGGGTGGAAAAAGTCTCTGCTCAGAACAGTTAGTAGCTGCCAGGGACATCTGTCTCCAAGAGCAGGCTAGACATGGGCAGAAGCAGGGACTGAGTCTAGGACTCCCCCTTCTCACTTTGAGAGTCTCTTACTTATGAGCTGTTCTGTTCCCTACATGCTCTGAAAGAGGAGACAGGTATCTCGTTCAATTGTTTAAAGGAAAGCTCAGAAGCACCTACCTGCAGAAGAAAGCTCTGAACTGCAGCTTCTCTGTGAGCAGAAGTGTCACCTTCAAATATAGAGAAAAGCTTCTGAGAAGGAGAATTTGAGACTTCTTACCTGCTCAAAATGTAGCAACACCATTTGGAAGCTCCTGGCTACTCTTTGCTCAGCTTGCTGGCTGATTTAAATCTCCTTCTAAGGTGTCTTAACTCTCCTTCTTCCCTGAACACTGAACACTGGGACTTTACTCTGTGATATAAATCCCAGTCTGCAGAAAATTAAATCAGACGCTGTGATATTTGAGAGGGTGGGGGGAGAAGGACAAGAGACAATAGAAGGAAAATTTGACTCTCATCCTTCCCATCTAATACTTTCTTATCTCCAAGAGCTGTGATGGAGAGAGACACTTACGGAAGCATCACTATACTACTCTAACATGTACTATACTACTGTAACAGCAACCACATAAGTACCCACAATTAATAAAGAAGTTTTACCTTAAAAGTATACATGAAATAAATCATGCGTAGAGATGGAAGTAGGATCACATCCTTTGTGTTGCTGCTAAGGAAAGGTTACAGGAAATGTTAGTTCCCTTCACCTGTGCTGTATTCACAAAACCCATGAAAACATCTTAGGTAGATATTTTAAGACATCTAAAATTGTTCTGGATAAATGAGGCAAATCAGTTCAGCTTCAGGTCTCCACTGATAGTAATGGCACCCATCTCCTATCTCACATGTGACACGTGTGTTAGACACTTAAATTTGACACGTAATATGGGCATGAATGCACACTCAACTGACTTGCCCAAGACAACAGAGAAGGTATATGGCATAAGAGCAGCTAAACTCTGTTGATTCACCAAATGATGTAGAGTATTAGAAAGCAAAGTTCCTACCTTGCCACCAACTTTCACCTCTAGCAAAAATGAGCTGTGCTTAAATTAATGACTCATATGGTTTTATTGGGTGATAATAAGATTGTAATAAAGAAAATAGTTTAGATGCTAGTATTGCAACAATGAAGTATGGTGGATGACATCATTAAAATTCAAGGAAGGTTGTTTTGTAGCAATCCAAAATGCAAAATGTAAATGGAATAATAATTTATTTTATTAGGCTGCTTCTGCAAGTAGATGTTTATTGTTGAAAAAATGTAATACCCTGGAATCCCAGGCCCTGGAGGCAAGAGAGGAACCCTACAGAGAGGATGACCTTCCCTTGGTCAAGGAGGACTGCATGAGGGATCACTTAAGCAATCTGGACGCCCACAAATTCATGGGCCCCAATGGGATGCACCCACGACTGCTGAGGGAGCTGCCGGATGTCGTTGCTGAGCCACTCTCCATCATCTTTGAAAGGTCCTGGAGGACAGGAGAGGTGCCCGAGGACTGGAGAAAAGCCAGTGTCACTCCAGTCTTCAAAAAGGGCAAGAAGGAGGACTCAGGGAACTACAGGCCGGTCAGCCTCACCTCCATCCCGGGAAGGATGATGGAGCAGCTTATGCTGGAGGTCATCAACAAGCAAGTGGAGGAAAAGAAGGTTGTCAGGAGTAGTCAGCACGGATTCACCAAGGGGAAATCATGCCTGACCAATCTGATCGGTTTCTGCTATGGCATGACTGGCTGGGTAGATGAGGGGAGAGCCGTGGATGTTGTCTACCTCGACTTCAGCAAGGCTTTCGACACGGTCTCCCATAACATCCTCCTGGGGAAGCTGAGGAAGTGTGGGCTGGATGAGTGGTCGGTGAAGTGGATTGAGAACTGGCTGAATGGCAGAACTCAGAGGGCTGTCGTCAGCGGCGCTGAGTCTAGTTGGAGGCCGGTAACTAGTGGTGTCCCCCAGGGGTCAGTACTGGGCCCAGTCTTGTTCAACTTCTTCACCAATGACCTGGATGAAGAGGTAGAGTGTACCCTCAGCAAGTTTGCTGATGACACAAAACTGGGAGGAGTGGTGGATACACCGGAAGGCTGTGCTGCCATTCAGCGTGACCTGGACAGGCTGGAGAATGGGGCAGAGAGGAACCTGATGAAATTCAACAAGGGCAAGTGCAGGGTCGTGCACCTGGGGAGGAACAACCCCATGCACCAGTACAGGCTTGGGGCGGACCTGCTGGAGAGCAGCTCTGCGGAGAGGGACCTGGGTGTCCTGGTGGATGACAAGTTGACCACGAGCCAGCAAACACAAAAATTCAAATGATTATCAATATCTGTGGCCATGTTATCTATGAATACAAAATTACAAGGAACCTCATGCAAACACATTCTTTCCTAATATATACAAGCACAGCGTTGGGGGCGTCATCAGGATGTATCTCAAAATGACAAACATTTTGTTCGGTGTCGAGACAAATGTCTTGCGCTTTAAGGGTATTAGTCTCACAAATAAAGCCTTGTTGATCTCCTGTGATACATGCATCGACGTCAACAGCTTGCCATTTGTCACCATCTTTTTCGGCCCACACTCCATGCTCAATAGCATAGAGTACTGTTCTATTGTGATTTAATCCTGATGCAATGATCGGGTATATGGTATATACCGAGGCATTTTGTATTGTTAAGACAAAAGCAGTGGTCTTACTCTCAGTGGGGGCATAGGTGAAATTAACTAGGTTCCACCAGGACTGAAATTTTTTCTCAAAGTCAATTGCATTATCCCATATCACTTTTCGAATTTCGGTAGGTAAGGTGCCTTCTTCACCTTCCCTTATAATTGCAGCAGTCATCGATTGCATCCAAAGCTGGGCTTGGATACAGCTGAGTGCTAAAGAAATATTGCTTTGGGCTGCACCAAGTGCATTTGCAATCAGCTGATGGTCCTTTTCACTTGTTTCTTCCCACTGAGCTAGTATATTAGAAAAAAGCCATTGGCGATTTCCCAGAATTAAAAGGGAAGACCGTAGGGGTTTTCTAACCTATTCAAGTCACCAGCAGTTGTGACTAGTTTGTTAGCAAGTACTTCAGCATCTATACTATTTAAGACTCCCAAGCTTGTTCCTAAGATACCAGTTACATCTCTCTTCAGTCGTTGTGAGGAGGTAAGCCAGCAGTGTGCACTGGTTGCCAAGAAGGCCAATGGCATCCTGGGGTGCATCAAGAGGAGTGTGGCCAGCAGGTCGAGGGAGGTTGTCCTTCCCCTCTACTCTTCCCTAGTGAGGCCCCATCTGGAGTACTCTGTCCAGTTCTGGGCTCCCCAGTTCAAGAAAGATGAGGAGCTACTGGAGAGAGTCCAGCGGAGGCCTACTAGGATGATGAGGGGACTGGAGCATCTGTCCTACGAGGAAAGGCTGAGGGAGCTGGGCTTGTTCAGCCTGAAGAAGAGAAGGCTGAGAGGGGACCTTATAAATGCTTGTAAATATCTTAAGAGTGGGTGTTAGGAGGATGGGGCCAGAATCTATTCAGTGGTGCCCAGCAACAGGACAAGGGGCAACGGGCAAAAAATGAAGCATAGGAAGTTCCACCTGAACATGAGGAAGAACTGCTTCCCTCTGAGGGTGACGGAGCAATGGGACAGCCTGCCCAGAGGGGTTGTGGAGTCTCCCTCTCCGGAGATGTTCAAGACCCGCCTGGATGAGTTCCTGTGCAGCCTGCTGTAGGTGACCCTGCTTTGGCAGAGGGGTTGGACTAGATGACCCACAGAGGTCCCTTCCAACCCCTACCATTCTGTGATTCTGTGATTTTGTGAAAATGTTACTTAAAAATCTATCTAGAGCAGAAATTATTGCATATACTAGTGGTAGTATTTCCAGCTCTCAGTTTCTTATTTAACCTTCTTTATCTAATGATTCCCTTGCACAAAATGAATTAATTGCCCTCACCATCTAGGGCTTCCCTGGGAACTCTCTCTTCACCGGTGGGCTGGAGTCAGTCTCTACCTTACTTTCTTCCTGTCTCTTTAGCAAAGAGAAGAAAGGTGAAAATACCATCTGGTTTCAATTTTTTACTACTGTTGCTATTCTGATGACAAGTCTGGTGATATTTCACAGCCTTTTGCTGCCCCAGTCTGGATATTTCACTAAGGCAGAATTATCTGATACTGAGTTTGGGAAAATACAGCAATTCCAAACTTCTGCCCCATAATGGGCAAAAATCATACAATTTTAAGAGGGAGACTGACCATTAAACCATTAAGTCAGTCATATATAATACACGCCATAGAATTACATACTTCATACATTGAAGAACCCAATTAATTGTATTTGGTTAAGATATCTTCCACATTTGAAGACATCTAAACATGGAGAGACATTTTTCAGCTAGCAGTTTGCTGAACACAAACTGTGTGGGATATGTACAAGTGTGCATGTGTCTCTAGTATCTAGTTTCAAATTCAGCTTATTTTAACTTCAGCTTTATTTCTATGTTTACACAAGCCAGTATCTTGAGAGGCACAAGACCATGTAATGTAAGCCTTGCATGGGTTCAGACAAAGCTTTTCTAACAAATTGTAAATCACCACATAGCTCTGACAGTCGAAAAGGAGAAATATTCCTGATGGGAAGCAGAAACACAAGGAAAAGAAGCCTAATACCAAAGACATGCTTTGACACTTTCTAGAAGGTATTGCTGTGATTTTCTGCCTTGTCTATTCTTTTCATTGCATGTAGTTGTATAACCCGATTTACTTTACCCACAGATCTCTGAAGCATATTTCCAAAGGAAATGAGGTCCATAATTATGCTTATTTTATTTTATGTACAGAAAGACTTAGGGAAATGGAAGTGAAATGACACATCGAGAAGTTCAGTAGCAGGTAGATAGCTACATCTGGAAGAAAAGATGCATAAGGTCATAGGATATCCAGTCTGAACCTCTCTTGTTTCAGCTTCTGTCTGTTGTCTCTTGTCCTCCTGATCTGCACCACCAAGAAGAGTCCTAATCTTTGAATTTTCAGTAGTTTTCAAATCACATTTTATGGAAATTTCCATACAGTGGATCTGAAGGCACACTGAATTTGTAATCCTCATGTGGGATCTACCAAACACATACAAAGGGAAACAAGGTTGTCGTAGTTTAACCCAGCAGCCGGCAACTAAGCACTAGACAGCCACTCGCTCACCCCTCCCCTTTCCACCACAGTGGGATGGGGAGGAGAAATGGGCAAAAGGGGAAACTCATGGACTGGGATAAAGACAGTTTAATAGAACAACGAAGTGAATGCTAATACTACTAATAATACTGCCAATAACAATGATAATAGTAATGATAATAATGAATATGCAAAACAAATTATGTACAATTCAATTTTTCTCACCACCCAACAACCAATTTGCAGCCAGTCCCTGAGCAGCCATCGCAGAACCCCGGAAATCACAGATTTTTGAGAATTTCCTGAAAAAAAAGTTCAAACTCCGGGACAGAAGAACAGATAGCTTCCTGCCTCCCAGCAGTTTTAATAGGATTGTTCTCTGTCATCAGCCTTGAGAAGACGTGAAAAGCTGAAAAAGAGCCAAGAGGAAAGAGGAAATTAAAGAAAACTGCGAATGAAGGAGGAAGAAAGGGAGAAATGTGGTGGAGAAATGCAACAGGAAGGTATACAAAGGCAGGCAAAGCTTTCAGCCACATGAGCCTTCGCCTATTTTGGGCTCTCACTCTGCACCCATTGCCATGGAGTCTAAGCACCAGTCCCAGAAGAAAAGTCTTTCTTGTGCTAACTAACTAGAAACTGCTTTCTTCTCTTTTATGTTTTTTGTTTTCTTCTGGTGTCTTCATCCCTTTGTCTATCACCTTCTTCCTCAGCTGATTGACTCTACAAACTGTGTTGCAATGATATTTGGCATCAAGCTGGAGTCAATAAAGAGAATGCATGATGTTATTAATGCAGAATGCCAAACTACTATAAACCTCATATCACACAGGAAAGAGTCTTTTATATCTGAAAACTTAGATGTGGTCAGATTTTCTTTTATGCCCTATTAAAGTATGGATATTTTCAGGTTGAGTAAAAAAAAACAAAAACAAAAACAAAAGCAAAAAAGTTTAATATATTTTGTATTTACTTATTTGTAAAGATTTTTTTAAAAATCTAGTTTGGTTGAAATTTTGTAATCTAATTTTTAAAAAATGTGTTCACCTGTCATGACATAATCAAAATTTAAATTGGAAATGTTTTGGAAATATAAAGGGAAATGGCAAAAATCCTGTGCACACTGACATGCAATAATTTCAAGGGATTTAAAAGCACTTTTTAATTTCAGTCTATTTACACTTTCAGCAGAAATCTGACTACTGTCAGTGCGTACAATAAGAGAAACAAGATAGGCAGGAAGAAATAATATTTTAGTTGGAGTAATTGATATAGTCAAGAAAAAGTGAGCCAGTTTGTAGGCACACAAGCCCTCTTGCAGAGCTAAAATAGAAGCAGCCCACTTCAGCATCAGTGATTACTATCTTACTCATTTCAAGGCTACCTGACAATTTTTTTCATTCCTAAACCCCAAAATCCTAAGCTGGAAACTTTCTGGGATAGTATGGTTTCATTTTAATATGTCATCACAGCCCAGGATATTTCAAAGTCTTGCTTATTTTAATACAAATAATAATTTCCATCTATCAGTTTATCTCTTTGGTTTGAATCTAAATTAATTCTCACTAAAAAAAAAAAAAAGGGATTTGATTGATAACAAATGGCTGAAATGGTGAGTGTCCTGCACAGGTCAACACAAGGGAAAAAAAGGCAATTAAAAGTTTGTTTATTCTGCTTCTCACAAGGCATTAAATTTGCTATTAATTTGAGCTGATGCATTTCAAAAACTACTCATAGGTTAAGAAAAAAAGTTGAGAATCCTATCTGAACACCGCAGCCATTGTAGCACATTTTTCATGAGTAAGTAGCTGCAACATCATACAGGTGTTACCACACACTTGAAAAGAAAAGCAAAAGTTGGAATTGCAAGAGTCTTGCATGGTGCATTCAAATGATTAGTACCAAAACAGGCTCCTCAGAGCAATTGGGCAGAAGAATATTTAAGAGCTGTATTTGCCCTAAAATGGCAGTGAAATGAATATACTTGAATGAGTGTCCAGTTCTGGGCTCCCCAGTTCAAGAAAGATGAGGAGCTACTGGAGAGAGTCCAGCGGAAGGCTACGAGGATGGTGAGGGGACTAGAGCACCTGTCCTATGAGGAAAGGCTGAGGGAGCTGGGCTTGTTCAGCCTGAAGAAGAGAAGGCTGAGAGGGGACCTTATAAATGCCTATAAATATCTCAAGGGTGGGTGTCAGGAGGATGGAGCCAGACTCTTTTCAGTGGTGCCCAGCGACAGGACAAGGGGCAGCGGGCACAAAGTGAAGCGTAGGAAGTTCCATCTGAACATGAGGAAGAACTTCTTCCCTCTGAGGGTGACGGAGCAATGGAACAGGTTGTCCAGGGGTGTTGTGGAGTCTCCCTCTCTGGAGACATTCAAGACCCACCTGGACAAGGTCCTGTGCAGCCTGCTGTAGGTGACCCTGCTTCAGCAGGGGGGGTTGGACTAGATGACCCACAGAGGTCCCTTCCAACCCCTACTGTTCTGTGATTCTGTGATTCTGTGATAATTGGGCTCCCACTTAGTGAGAGTAGTGATAGTGTAAAGAGCTGGTGTGGGAATCAAAATAAGCCGTGTGGAGAAGCGGGGCATCTTCATCTGACAGAATCACACTTACACTGCTCATTGTGGTGTTATCTTTAGCGCAACAATCAAGTGAATTACGCACCTGCAATACCAGGCTGGTAACATTTTAAGCGGAGACCAGCGTTAAGTGCAGAGCAACCACCCACCCTGCAAGCGATCCTAAGAGATAAACAAACTGGATCAAGTAGACTGAATCCAAGCTGCTGAACAGCTTGCTTAGACATGCAGGGTCCTTCACTGTGAAAGGAAGATTCCTACTGAAATTGTCGACAGCTTTCAAGTATCTCTAGTGCCTCTCCGTCTAGGGAGGGGACTTAACCTTTGCATTGCTGTGACACCTCAAGAAGAAAGGCTCTGAAACTGGAAGGAGAGATCAGAGCAGAGAATAAGCCACTTATGTCAGTAAAAATGGCTGAGTAGAACAGAGGGAAAAATTGTGCTCTTTGGGGGAAAACAAAACAAAACAAAAAGAACTTGAGCATATGGCTCCAAATCTGTGAGTACGCACATATTCCTATCTCTGCACTAGCAAATGGTCTTAATTGGCACCCAAGGATGCTGCTGGTACACAGCACCTTTGCAAATCAGTTTGTAATGTCTATATTTTTCTTTTTCTTTTTCTTTTGTTTTTTTTTTTGTTTTTCTTTACAGAGATTTATACTGCTCCATTTGTTGTTTCTAGTGTCATTACTATTTGGTCCAGGGTGGAAAGCTGAACCTTTGTGATTTAAAATATCTGTACATTTTACATTATATTTCTCTGTGTCCATTCAGTCTTCCTCCAAGGAACAAACTCCCAGTGTTCCTCCTGGGATTTTTTTCTGTCTTTGATATGAAAATCTGTTATTTTTCTATTGGCAGGTGGCATAGGTGAAAAAATGGCTTAAATTGTGAATACAGGTGATAGATAATTGGGGGGAGGTGTGTGTATATATATATATATATACACACACACACGTGTGTGTGGGCAATGTCCAAAGTTATCTTTTGAACTCACAGGCAGAAGACTGTTACTCACTAGCTACACCTAGTACAGGCTAGTTGTAAATTTTGATAGCACCTAGACTAAACAGAAGTGGCACTTCTTGAGTCCTCCGGTACACGAGGAGACATGAGACAAATCCACCAGTTTGGAGGCTGATCATATGGTGCGCTTCTGCACACAGACTGTTTAGACTGGGAAAGCTGGGGACTGGGTGCCTGGAAAGAAGAGGTGGTGCCAGAATAAAAAGAGTAAAAAAGAAATGTTCCTGAAAGGAAGAAATGGCCTTCAGAAAGAAGGTGAAGATCCTGGCAGGAGAACAGATCCAGAAGCTGGGGGAAGATGCTGGAGATCAGGAAGATGCATGAGGATGAATGTTGGGTGATGCCCAGGGCCCTGTCCAGGGACACCTGAGATGTAACTGGAGGAACAGCATGGATCAGCATGGCTTTCTGCCTGACCTTGCTGGGCCAGTGGCCACCTCCCTGTGGAGAAGGCCAGTTGTGACCTGGTGATCACAACGTTGGAGTGAGCAAGTGAGTGTGAGCTAATCCATTTGGGTCAAACTCACATCTCATTGATTCTTACATAAACTCTGGGATCCAGATCCCCTACGGGCTGTTGCTCACTCCATCTCACCCATGGCAGGATGGAGAACGTGATCGCAGCTGTGATTCCTTGGTGTCACAGGAAAACAGGTCCTACCAAAGCAGTGCTTAACAACTGTGGGTTTCACAAAAGTAACACAGTTGGGGAATTAATGGGCTGGTGAGAAGAATGAAAAGATTGTATAACAGGAGAAACACGTGATCTGCTAAATTAGTAGACGTGGAGGTCAGGGCACGTGTAACATGGATGACCTGGTGAAGGGTCTAGAGCACAGGTCGTAATAGGAGCAGCTGAGGGAGCTGGGATTGTTTAGCCTGGAGAAAAGGAGGCTCAGGGGAGACCTTATCACTCTCTACAATTACCTGAAAGGAGGTTGTAGTGAGGTGGGTGTCGGTCTCTTCTCCCAAGTAATAAGTGATAGGATGAGAGTAAATGGCCTCAAGTTGCACCAGGGGAGGTTTAGATTGGATATTAGGAAAAATTTCTTCACTGAAAGAGTTATCAAGCAGTGGAACAGGCTGCCCAGGGAAGTGGTTGAGTCACCATCCCTGGAGGTAATTAAAAGACGTGTAGATGTGGCATGTGGGGACATGGTTTAGTGGTGGACTTGGTAGTGTTAGGTTTATGGTTGGACTCGATGATCTTAAAGGTCTTTTCCAACCTAAATGATTCTACGAGTCTAGGATTCTATGAATAAAGGCAGATTCAAGGCTCCTTTTTTGCTATACTTCCATAATGTGGGGTTGTAAATATCCAGTGAAGGGACAGAAGAAGGGTGGTAACTCTGGTCAGTCCTCCTCCACATTCCCCAGGCCTATCCCCACCCTAAATTTACACGGCAGTTGAATACAACCTGAGTTCGGTTGATGTATCCCCCCCCCTCCGCCCCGCTAGATTTTACTAACCACAAACTGAACATCTGATGCTTTCTATAGTCAATGGTGATGTAGGACAGACTGACCTTCAGAGGACTTGACACCTTGTCTGCAGACAGTACAAAACAACCAGCTTGAAGTGAGATGCCTGCTGAAAGGCAGCTAAAGTAGGTGCTGACCTCATAAATGGCCTCTGATAAATACGAGGAAGTTTGTTGGCAGAAAATAAACCCCCTTGCTTTATAACTCTCTTCACCGGAGTGGGAGGCTAGGTGCGGCTAGGTTTAAATTCTCAGTGTTGTCCAGTTTGCCACTACCAGTCCAGTTGCGTTTAATATGTATATCAAACTACCACGATTCTGGATACACTAATAGCAGTCTGCACCTTCAGTCCAGTCGTGCTCATGAACTGGCACGGCCGCATTCGGTCGTGTTCAGTGAGAAACTGTGACAACTGGCTACTTAAACAGTGCAGTTTTATTTGTGCAACAGATATATAGGTTTTTTGAATTGCCGGTCATAGTGACTGTCTGCAAGAAAGCACGTGCAAATATAAAACGCGTGAAAAGGTTATAAATAATACAGCCTGGCTATAAACATTAGGGAGCAACTCTCTAGAGAGATTTCTAGGATTCCCGAGAAAAGCGCTTAGTTTAAGTCTCACCCAAGGCGTCCCAAGGGGGGGAGAAGCAAGGCTCAGCCCGTCGGCCAATCCCGGTTGTCGGAGGCAGTCTGAGGTGGAGTTCCCTTGACTTGCTCACGGTGCTACCTTCTTCTTCTCCGAAAATCCCCCATTTCCCTGGCTATTTTTATATTCTTTCTACATTTAAGGTGGAGTTTGAGTGACTGTAGTCATACATACCCTTTATCATGATTGGTGTAAAATTCTCTCGCTTCATGTTTAAAGGTACAGTTTACAAAAAATCGAGGGCGCAGACTCGAAGAGGGGTGGTCGCACCTCGGAGGCGGGTAGCCTTCGGGATGGAGGTGTGTTTTGGTATTAAAATGATATTAAAACGAGCAAAGTTCATGAGAGGATAGCACTTTGGCAAGGTTTCGAAAACCTGTTGGCTCAGGGGGCCAGATGAGCTGCTTATCAGTTCTAGAGGACCATTTCTTCCCGCTTTATCACCACGGGGCATGGCCACGGAATCTTCACTCCGCTCCATCCTCTATGGTATGTTGCAGGGAGTTGCTGTCTTAGTGGATTCCTCGCATGCCTGCTGCAGCTGTGTCCCATTCTCAGAGCTCTTTTTGCATTACTTAATAGTAGAACATAATTAGGATTAGTAGTACAGACATGAGGGTAGTTTTTCTTCTAGGTTTCAAAGTGCCACAAAATTTTACATTCCTCTTCATTACTCTTTAAAACCCAGCTTATAAATCTTAAGTAAACCACTGTACTCCTCTGATGCTGGACTTGTTCTGCCCTAGGACATCAGTTTGTGTTGAAAATGTCATCTCATATTGTATTGCTCCACTGAGCGTCCAGAAAAACCCAGAGCAGAAAGGTCTAACAAATTGGTAGTCTGTGTCTACATGCAATAGGTAGTTATTCCACCATGTCCCCGTAGTGTGAGAGTGATAATAGCAGGTCTTATATCTGTGCAACAAAGGAAGTAAAAGCAATATCAGCTTAAGATACCGTTGCAGGAACAAAAAGGAGGGATGGGGTCTCCTGTCATCATCATGAGATCGCTAAGGTGCAGCTTTAGCACCCTAGGAGCACTATTGACACAAATATACCTTCCAAAAGTCAAACTTTGAGACCTGTTCTAAAAAGCATCAACATACTTCCTGCTGAAAATCTTTTCTGAGTAAATGGAACCGTTTTGCAAAACTGTGATAATTTAAATTAAATTCTTAGTGAGGTGAAGAATTGGAAGATAAAATTTATTTTATTGTGTTTTTATTGGACTTTGGTGACAAAATTTAAATATTGTCATCTGACAGGAAAAAGCACAGCTGGGGTGGAAGACACGGCATGAACAAAATGCTTCTTTTCAGTAGCCTCCATTTTTGTTTTCCTCAGAATTTTCAGGGCTTCCCATGAAATAATATTTTTGTTCAGTGGGAAGAAAATATGAGAATTTAAGAACCAGCTATCTCAGTACAAAATACAGTACAGCTATGTTGGTTGATACCTAAATATGGACCTTTATCACACTCTGAAAGCTATTGATCAGTGTTAGACACTAAGCGGGGGTAAAGACGTATTAAAGAAAACGTGTTCTTCCCATTTTGAAGGACTATATTTTCTCAGTGCTGTGAGTATATCCTTGCACTGAACCCATATTTATACTCATTATAAAACTACACTGATGGCTCTGCAACAGAAATCAAAATGTTCAAAAATCTGCAACGGGTTTATCACAGAAACTAATAGCCCCAGCCATTTCTAATAAAAAATACTTATAAAGTACTGATACCTGTAAATGTAAAATTTCCACTTACTAGAGTGATTGTAATTAAACTAAACTAGATCCTTGCTGTTCTGAGAAGACAAGAAAGCTTTCAGATAAAGAGGCTCCTCAATAACACTACTTAGACAAACTCGACTTGCTGTTTTGAGAAGGCAGGAAAGCTCTAAGATAGAGAGGCTCCTAAATAATTCTACCCCAGACAGCTCAGCCTTGGGAGGGCAGATGTACCAAGCTACAGAGATAAAGAGGCACCAAGAGGGCAACAAGACCGTGTTGGCGTGGGTTACGGATCCGTTGTAACGATGTGACCCCAATATGAGTATGATCGTTCAACCCTTATTAGTCAGCAAAACAAGGTTTATATAGCAAAACTATTACAGCATCTGAATGGTTAAAACCCCAACCCATATATAGGCAAAACTACTGCAGCTCGTTGTGATTGGTGCAGAGCTGCATCTCAAAGTGAAAACAGTACTGTGGCAGGAAACAACAACGTGGCAGGAAGGAAGTGACAGTGTGGCAGGAAACGGTGACGTTCCCCCTGCTCCAGTGTCCCGAGCTCGTCGCTCTGCCTTCCCAGCAGGGTTCCGTGTCAGCCGCTCCCAAGGCTCACTTCCGGATCGGAACCTGGGTTGCTCAACGCACCAAGCTATGTCCCCTCTCATCCAGCCAGGACTCCACAATTCCCCCTTCTTGTTTTTGAGCAAGCCAGGTATGCTTCGTCATCTTGGAGAGAGCCTTTTTAAGACAGCTAAAGCAAATACATATTATAATTCCAACAGCAAGTAACACGATACATATGCGCAAAATTTCTACAATTAAACTGTTAAGCCAAGCGGGCAGATTACCAAAGAGCGAGGTGAGCAATCCATCAAAAAATCCCTGGCTTTGTTGTATTTGATTGGCGTGCTGTTCCAGCCATTGTAATTGCTTGTGGATGGACTTACCGTGATCGGACAAGTTCATACAGCACATGCCTTCAAAATCTTCACAGCCATGTCCCTGGGCCAGCAGTAAAAAATCAATTGCGGCTCTATTTTGCAATACCACATATCGTAGACTACTCTGATCTTCTAGCAGGGATTGCAAGACTTTTGTGGTAACACTGGCTTGCTTCTCTGCCCAGCGTTCCGTGTTCCCCAATCTACTTCTGTAGCAGTGTTCCGTGTTTGCTACTTTCAAGGTCTATCTCCGTTACCAAGCCTGGGTTGCTCAACAGCACCAAACTATGTCCCCTCTTGTCCAGCCAGGAATCCACAATTCCCCCTTTTTGTTTTTTGAGCAAGCCAGGTATAGTTGATGAGGTTGTTGATGATGATGAGAGCTGACATAATTTTGGTCTTCAGCTTGCTACCACTTTTTCAGAGGCCCACACAAACTACAATACTAACAGATATAAGAACACAAATGCTAATTGAAGACATAGAGATGTGAAGTGCATACCACAACCTGCTGGATATAAAGAAAGATTAAATTGACTTGAGAATGATACATACTGATGGTAAATCTGTTACCTAGCATATGGGTGTAGATTGATTTACTTGTATTCTATTTTCTTGCTGGATTTACTTGTATCCAATTTTCTTCCTGTGTGGATGGTGGGACTAAAGTACCGCTTGACCACAACATATCATTATTGTCAATGGGAGGGGATACATCTCACCGCGTTAGGCGTCGAAATAGCAGTGTATCAATAATATGAGCTCAGTAAATTTGCACTTGGGTTATAGGTATACTTATCACATATACAAACATCCATAACATTTAGTATTGGCTATCCATATTAATTACCTAGGTTAAGATCAATGTATCTAGAACTATGACTCATTAACTATATAGGCTAAAATTAATGTACATAAAAGCATAAAGCTGCAAACATCACCACATCTATTCCCTGCTGCATCAAATGCTTCCGAAGTCTTGATAAATCAGAGTCCAAATACAACAATCTAAAGTCAAAAACCAGAAATAGTCAATACCTGCAGAACTTACCAAACCAAAAGACACAAAACAGTTACTTAGTCCAGACAAATCCGTTAGATCCCAGAAACCAAATAAATCCATCAGATCACAGAAATACAAACACTGTAACATAAAACCACACGTTCATGGTCGCGACCACACACACACACACAGGCACACCAAGTTTTCAGCATAAATCCAAATACTGCAAAGACAGGACTTACAATAATATTCAACATTTAACAGACAAATTCCTAAGCTTCAGTTTCAGGAAGAGTACTCTCTTTTCAATTTTGGATTAGAAAGGACGCTTTCCTTTCTCGTCAGGGATATAGCTCAATGCTGTGAAGCTTTTACTATGACTAACAAATAGGCAACAAGAAACAATACTGGAAGACTGCCTTTGCCTTATTAATGGTTCGCGCTCAGAACTTTTTGGTCCAGTGATCAGAGGTTCTCCCCGAGAATCCCTCGGTGCCGGCTGGAGGTCCTGCAATCCCTCGGACCATTGAAGTTCAAGAGCAGCGTCCTACCTGGGTACCCAAAATCTATTACTAGAAAGCAGCAAAATAATTAACTTCCTAAAACTTAATGTTGGAGTTCTAGAAAGCAGGCATTCTTTACTGCAGTACTGAATGCACAGGGAATAGTTCTACTCAAATGTGTGTACCGAAAAAACACTCTTACTAGATATTTATGCCATGTTAACATACATAATCATTACATTTCTGCAAAGTACTTATCATTCTCCATTTCTCCCCCCCCCTTTTTTTTTTTTTTATATATATGTATTAATGTCTTTTGTACATGCATATTGGCACCTCTAGGCAGT
Organism: Opisthocomus hoazin; assembly: GCF_030867145.1. Classification (NCBI taxonomy): domain Eukaryota; kingdom Metazoa; phylum Chordata; class Aves; order Opisthocomiformes; family Opisthocomidae; genus Opisthocomus; species Opisthocomus hoazin. Next base: position 22,430,582 of record NC_134453.1, on the reverse strand, counting down.
TGTCAGGAGCCCTCAGGTGAAGGTTTACACTTTTCCTCACGGTGTCTGCTAGTTGACCTTTGCTCTTGTGCAGACGCAGTTCTAAAATCGCGTATACCATGTCCTCCAAGATTGCTTCGTTATACAAAAGCTGTTGTGGGAGATAATTGCCAAATATGCAAGGAATGTATTAATTGGTGTGGGTGGTGCACCCACTGCAGTCATCAGAGTACTTGCGTTTGCTGCAATTTTTTCAGTGTTCCCCGTGTAATAGGATCATCCAGAGTGGATCTCTTCTGCTTCCATGTCAGAGGTTGCTCCCTGAGAGTGAGCATGGTCACCTCTGGCATCAGATTCTGCGTTACGTTCTTTCAGCTCATGATATAGCTTCACATATTTTGCCGGTAACCATCGAGGGCCTGTTGGAAGAAGAACACACGCATACCCTCTTCCCCACGTTATTAGTTCTATAGGACTTGTCCATTGTGATTCCCCAAATTCTTTATACCATACTTTTGGTCGAACCACAAATGGAGGGACCATCCCGAATTGACGGTCAGCTGCTGTTGTAAATAATTGATCATCAGAACGATTTTAAAAATTAAGTACAGTAACTGTTCCTGTGGGGTAACACTGCCCATAGGATTCCCCCTTTTTTGTTTATTTAGCATAGCTTTGAGGGTCCCGTGGACACTTTCGACAATGGCTTGTGCAGTAGAAGAATGTTGTATACCTGTAACATGTTGTATACTCCAGTCCTGTAGGAAAACAGAAATTGTCCGTGAAACGTTCCTTTTCTCCCGTATGTGCCGTGGCTACCAGAAATCCTGAGAAAGTATCCACACTAACATGTACACAACGCAGTCGACCAAATGTTGATATATGTGTAACAGCACTTTGCCACAACTCATCAGCTCGTAAACCACAAGGGTTCACTCCTGCACACGATGGTACGGGTGTAATACATTGACAGTCAGGGCATGCATGAACATTTTCTGTGGCTTGCCCCTGGGGCAAAGCAAATTGTTTATGCAAGGAAGAGGCATTTTGATGAAAGAAGTCATGAGATAATCGGGCTTGCTTGAAACTGTGTGGCAGTACTGCTGCCATTGTCAATTTATCTGCTACAACTTTTTCTTCAGTTATTGGTTTTAGTAGAGTAGTATGTAACTATATATGCATTATAAAATATACACGTACGCGATTTTCTAATTTCAATAGCAATTGCGTCTGCAATGTGTTGAACAATATTCACAACATATGCAGAATCAGTGACAACATTGAGTGGTTCAGTCGAAAACAATCCAAAGACGTGCAAGGCCGCTGATAGCTTAAAAATTTGTGTGGATCCTTCAACGACTAAAATAGATGATTGCTAATCTGATGAATTTGTTTGTTTCCGAAACACTGTTCGTGCTCCTTTAATAGGAACAGAAACACATCGGTTTTTTGGCTGCAATGAAAATTTGAGAGAGGGAATGTAACAGCTTATGTTGTGGAAGGGTATAACGTATGTTATTTAAATAATCAGCTAGAGCGGCTTGCAGTGATAAGGATTCACTGTTTAAAGGCACAAAGTCATCTTTAGCCAGCAGCAGGCAAATAGTATCAACTTGCTGACAGTGATTCCAACCTTGTGCTATTAAGGACACTATGATGTGTACCTTTGAAGTCAATGTTTTCATGGGCGTATGAGACAAAAAGATTCATTCCAGAGTCTTCAACTTCTGCGTGTTAACACACCACTGATCGAAAAGAGGGTAAGGCTGTAAAACAAAACCTTCATAAATGATATACAAAGTTGTTGGCAATTCGACATTAATTCTGAAGGTAAAGGCAATTGCAATTTTATCTGAAATCTTTTGTAAAACAGTTTTTGCTTTTGTCATTGATCTTCGGGAAAATAATAAATCTGAGTCCTTTTTGACAAAGTAAATAGAGGGGACAAATCTTCAGCTGTAAAGTCAATATTTTCACCTTTCAGCAGAGTGAATAACATCATCTAGGTAGACCATCTGAACCTTGGAAAGATAATAAAGTCCAGCTGTTTGTTCACAAGGAATTCTACTGCAGTAATTGAATTGTATACATTTTTTGTAACCAAGTCCTTGAATGTCAGAAAGATGGTTCTCACCGCGCCGCTTCTGGGCTGGCCGGTACGGGCCGGTGCGCTGGGATCGAGGGAAGGGGGGGGGGGGGGAAAGGCGGGGGGGGTGGGGGGGGAACCGTGCCGCCGGTTGCCCGGGGGGAGCCATGTGCCCCACCAGGTGTAAGGTTTGCTGACCCATTCGATGCGGTGACTGCTGGCGCAGTTTTATGTTGGAATTCACCTCGTTTTGATCTCAGGTTGGGTACGCCAATTGCTGTCGAGAGACCCTGTCGTACACTTTCGGGATGCCAGATTTTTACACCCCACTTCCCATTTCTCTGGATTCAAAGGATCGTCAGGTTCTGGCAGATTTACTTCCCGCATTTCTCATGTTCGGTAGGAATTTCGTCGTATGTAGGGTTAAATTTCAACAGACTGCTGCTCTGTCCTTGCTTTTGAGATCACAGTGGAGGAGTAGCAGCTGCTTGTAAGATAGTCTCTGTAAGTTTTAGAGCATTTAAAGCTGTATGCACTGATTTCCAAGTAATGATTTTCTCAGGGATTTTAAACTGCAAGACTTTGTTCTTTCAAACTTCACTGTAAAAATTTTTTGATGGAACTTTCGCTCCTTTCTAGGTGACTATCCCATCCTCCAGTGAGCCGCGGGGGGGGAAACAGACCTGATTCCTGCTCAAGGTCTGTTGGACCCAGCCCCTGCTCACGGCTTTCTTCAGGTGGTACATTTGCAACAAAAGGACTTTTCTGAATGACTCTGGCCACTTTTTTTTTTTTTTTTTTTTTTTGAGGAAGTGGAGGATACCGCGGTACAGGATTTGGGGACGTGGGACGATCGGAAGGGGCAGCGGCGGCGCCCGGCTGACCTGCGGGCGGTGGCGCCTCAGCGAATCCCTCTCCGCGGCGCGGTGGCGGTGGTGGTGACTCTGGCGGTGGGGGTGGAAACCCCTGTGCCAGTGGGTCTCGCCACGCGTACTGCTTTTCCTGGACCGCAGGTTTCCCTGCCTCCACAGGCTGCCGACTCAGACCCCCTCCTGCTTTCACAGGTGGCATAGGGAGGCTAGGACCCTGAAACAGCAGAGTTATTGCCAAGCAGGTCCCTCCCTCGGGTGTTAATGTAGCGAAAGCAGAAGTAACAGCTTAAGTCCTTTCTCCGTGCAGCAGCAACAGAAACTTCAAGGTAGCTCAGTCATATTGTAACCCTCTCACGGAGAGGATGGGTTGGAGGAGCTTAACCACTGCTGACTCTTTCTATATCAGTGTGGACCCCATCTCCTCCCCGGCCCAATCAACTTCACGAGTTGCTTTGCCGTTGCGTCTATTCCTCTCTTAGAGAGCATACCGACGAGCAACGTTGCCGCAGCCCCTATCTCCGTGCTTGCGACCACGGCCTCCACGTTCAAATTTAGCTGCGCCAGGCAGCCCCAGTGTGGCTCGAAAATTCCTGGGAGTCGGCCGTCCGTGCCTGCCCTGCGCGTTAGCACCCAGGCAGCACCCTCCCAGCCGTTGTTCCCACGCCCCCCCCGTCTAGCTGCTCACCGCAGACTGAGGGACTCCTGCAGGGAAACCCTCCATCTTCTGCTACCAAATGTTGGCGTGGGCTACGGATCCGTTGTAATGATGTGACCCCAATATGAGTATGATCGTTCAACCCTTATTAGTCAGCAAAACAAGGTTTATATAGCAAAACTATTACAGCATCTGAATGGTTAAAACCCCAACCCATATATAGGCAAAACTACTGCAGCTCGTTGTGATTGGTGCAGAGCTGCATCTCAAAGTGAAAACAGTACTGTGGCAGGAAACAACAACGTGGCAGGAAGGAAGTGACAGTGTGGCAGGAAACGGTGACGTTCCCCCTGCTCCAGTGTCCCGAGCTTGTCGCTCTGCCTTCCCAGCAGGGTTCCGTGTCAGCCGCTCCCAAGGCTCACTTCCGGATCGGAACCTGGGTTGCTCAACGTACCAAGCTATGTCCCCTCTCATCCAGCCAGGACTCCACAAGACTGGAGCAAAACAACCTGGAAGGACACGGTATACGTAATCTTAGAACTGAGTCTGCGCAGAAACAAAGGTCAACCAGCAGACACTGTGATGAGGAGTATAAGCCTTCATCTTGAGACCCCCAAAGACCACCCGAGGACACTAACAGACATGCGTGAAAGATATTAACATATGCTAATTTGTTCTTGGAAAAGTCATGAATATGCTAAACATTTCTCGGAAATATAATGAATATGTATATTGTGATTGTATTTAACCTGGAATGACAGGGTGTTTGGCGTGCACGTTTGGAGGAGAGATCCCCCGTGTGCCCGGCGCCGCAATAAAGAATACCTGCTTAATAGCCCTCTGACTACTGAGTCTCCGGCTCCGGCTTTTCACGGCATCAGTACTTTGCTTTTCAGGAAAGTGATACTCAACTGCGTGTTCACATATGTGTTCTCCATATTAAATGCACAGGGGTTTGAAGTGAAAGAATGTTTAAAAATTGAGTGTTCAGATACCCAGCCTGCAAATTATTTCTCAACTAGCCTGTTCTCCCTGCCTACATATCCCTCTGAAGAGCACGTCTTCTGGAGTGATGCATAAGGAGAAAAGGAGGAAAATGGAATAAAGCAAGACTTTCTATGCTGTCACAGCTGACTCCGTGGAGCATTTCCTTTTGTTTGGGGTTTTTGTGCATTCATCTGCAGCCAGCCCTCTTCCTGGCTCACCCCACTATGCACTCCCACATTCCAGTCCGCACATTTGTGGTGGACGTTATCAGTTTGTCTGAAGATTTTGCTAATTCACTATGTGTTTGTGCATGTCAGGTCTTAGGAAGTTTTGTGCTGGAGACAATTCCCCAGCTAGCAATCCTGCTGCAGCATGGTGTGAGATACCCAGAAGGCGTGCAGCCACGCACAGCCCTGACCCCAGAACTATGCAGCGTTCAGCTTCCCTGCTGGTGGGGATCCTCACCTCTTAGGGCCACCCAATGTGTGAAGGCTATATTGAAGGAAGGGTAGTTTCTGATGCCAGTCCCTGCCTCCACAGAACTGGTGTCACCAAACTCATTGCATTCAACTGCCAGATCTTTCAATAAACCTGTTGTTAAGAACAATCTCCACATGCAATGCAAAGTCTCTTCTCATTACTTATCAACCCAAGACAGTAAGGGACTGTGGGAATCGGCTGGGCCGCGGGCGGCCTTGACCATCTTGATGGATTAGAGCCATATCTATGAGCTAATTATTTTGTGCACCTGTGGTTGAAAAACAGGAGGAAAGGAACGAAGAAACAGCATGGGAAAATCCAACTCTTTGATAAGCGTGAAGGCCGAGTGAACGGACGCATGATGACCAGTCAGAAGAACAGAGGAGCTACATGCCAAAAGACCCTCACCAATGAGACTCTGGGGGTGGGGGACAAGGGGATATAAAAATGTTACGATTAACCAATAAAGTGCTTCTGCTTCTGCTTGCTTTTGCTTGCTTTGCTTGGTTTTTGACTGTCGTGACTTGTTGTGGCGTGCTGCCACAAGGGACTTCAATAGGAGCCATAAAAAGAGACTATAAGAATCTCATGATTGAGACCTTATCACTTCCTAATTTTGGTGTCCTTGGCTCTTCCTCCACATTCTCACTAATCAATTATTAAAATGGTGGTGTGCGGAGGTCCTGGTAACTGTTTGACCAGTTCTTATCAACTTTGCCCCCTCATGAAACTGCTCACTTCCCTGCTATTTGTGTGGATCAACACAGCAGAAAGGTCACAAAAGCACTTAAGAACGATGCCAGTCAGAAAGATGTCAAAAGAAAAAGAAAGTTTGACAACATCAGGATCAATCAGGGGCTGCTCAGGAGAGCTTGTGAACTGTGATTAGCGGCACATTGTGTGTTGCTGTCATTTGGAAAACACTTTAGAACTTTTTAGATTACTGTGTGGAGAAACTGAAATCAGGGTCTTTTGTTGTCTTGAAATTTTGCAGTTACAGGGTCCAGAATGGGCCAGGCAAACTTTTTCTTAGCAAACAAAAGCCTGGTTGTGTCATGGCTGAGTAAAACTCTCCTGTGTTTGGGCAAGGGGTGGGATCCACTTCACACAGATCAGGGGAGACTCTGCTCCCCACCTCCATCATGCAGTGATTAACTGGGCCGCTGAAAAAGTGATATTAATGAAGGAATATTCTGAAATATGGGTACATTGCTATGAAACGCAGAGGTGGCATTTTGCAAGCAGAATTATTGATGTTGATCCTTTCCTTATCTAGGGCTTCCTGAAGCCCAAACCCCGCAGGAGACTTCGGTGCCGTGATAGTGACCTCTGCAACTTCCAACATCCTCAGAGGAACTCTTCGAGTACAGGTGAAGGTCATGGGAAGAGCAAGGCCACTGTAAGTTGGACTGCCCATACATCATGCAAAGGAATGTGTCAGCTAGACTGATAGATTTAGCCTTAGCGTAGTAGCAGCTCTTGAACTGGAAGGGAGCTCCTTTTGAAAAGCTGAGGAGGGATGTGTTACCAAGGTCCCTTTGCAAGCTGAGAGAGAAAGGGAAATTGAGAGAAGAGCTGTGCCACTTCTTCAAAGCCTTTTTCAGCACTCCTCTATTCTCCTAATGTTCATTTTTTTCTAGCTAAGGGAGTACCCAATTTTTGTGCATGAAGAGTTTTTGCCATGGTTGTCAACAGAGACAGGCTGAAAGTATCCACCGGCACCATCCCAGTGAACATGTCTTCCCACTACTTAGTCAGCAGTTGTGATTTGGGTCCCTTTGCTACTGGAGGAAAAATGTCTGGAAAACTCAGATGCCCTTTTCAGTTAGGCTATAGTAAATTATGGTTTTTAATTGAAAGTATTAATAGCTGAATTTTCCATATCAATCTGGTCAAATGTTTTACCTCTGCCATGCTCTGTAACCTATGCATGAAATAATATTACATAGGTCATGCTGGTAAACAGACATAAACAGACATTCATACTCTTAGATCCACTACTAATTACCCTGATGTTGAGACACACAGAGTTTGGGAGGTAGGGACATTTCTGAGCAAAGGTACCTTCTTTCCCATCTGACCTACAAAAGGCAGTTGTTTTCTTCTGTTTCCCTGGGCAGTCACTAAGGTGGCCTTCCCTAAACCTCCTTAGTTTGTATCCAAAATAACTGAAAGGCTTTGTCTGCTGTGTGCAAGATATGTACTTTGTTGTAAGATCAGCTTGTAAAAGTAACTCATCCAACCTTGCTGTAAGTATCATACCTTCTCTTCTTTGTCCCAACAAGAGCAGCTCCTGGTTGCCATTGGTCTCCTTGGGTTTCTCATGAGTGGCAGAAGAGTATTTCTAAAAATGACACCTCTTGTAAAGGACTATATGACATGGTAGGAAGCCTTTCCTTCTGTTAGTGTAGCGCCACTGAATTTCTAACTGACCCAGACAACTCAAAGTGGGTGGAGAAATCCAAACACGTTGTCCTTAAGTCTGAAGAGAGATCTATATTCAGCTGGTATTCACATCATCGATAGGCTATAAAACCTCCAGTAATTTTCATCCAATTTTTTACAGCATATTTCAAAAGTTTATTTCAAAGTGATTTATAAAAAATGATAGCATAATGGTCCTCAATAAAGAGTGGGAAACTGGGGCAAAAATACATAGTAAGCTGCCCAAGGTAACCCTACAAGATAATGGCAACATCACAAGTCTGTTCTCACCCCCAGCAGCTAAAGGTCTGTCCCAATCTGAAGGACAACGTTCCATGCACTACCTGCCTAATGTTTCCGTACAGTTCTGTCAGACTAAGTTTTGGCACAGTTTAAACCAAATTAATCCAGTTACAGAGATTGGTTCTTATTTGGCTTTTGGTTGTCACTTCAGTTTAGTGCTGCTTTGAATCACTTCCTGGCACTCAAAGCGATGGCTGTATTCAAATTTCCATTAAATAAGTCATATAATTTTGCAAGTGTAGTTGCATACAACGATATCTCTTTGCTGCATTGGGCAGGGACTGTTTAGGCTACCTGCTGTTAAGTCAGGTCTCCAGAAGTGGCTATGCACTTTCCTATCAAGCAATTTGTGCTCTGAGACTGGAGTGTGCGGTCTTAGATATAGGCATAAAGTGTTGATCTACATCAGAAACCCAGCTAATCTCAGCTGATCATCCTGAATGTAGTCACTGCATCTGTGGTATATTCAACTCCAGTTATATGTATGTAGCTGTAAGAATTTTTATAGCGCATTGTATAAAATACATTTATTCCCCATACTAAAAGCGGAACACAATTGGGATTCTGCCGAAGACGCGGGTGGCAGTATATCAGGTACATGAGATAAATGTCAGATTAGTTGACAGTTGCATGCAGTTTAACACATTTAATACACTAATTTAGATTCAATGCGCATATCAGAGGACTCTGCAATATTGGCACAGGAAATTGTTTGCCAGAAGATACACAGATAAGCAGTACTGATCTAACTAGCCACCGATCAAAGAAGCATAACAGGTTTGTTTGTAATTCATAGAATCATAGAATCATAGAAAGTTTTGGGTTGGAAGGGACCCCTAGAGGTCATCTAGTCCAACCCCCCCGCAGCGAGCAGGGACACCGCTAACTAGATCATATTGCTCAGAGCCCTGTCCAACCTGGTCTTGAATGTTTCCAGGGATGGGGCCTCCACTACCTCTCTGGGCAACCCGTTCCAGTGTTTCACAACCCTCATTGTAAAGAATTTCTTCCTTATATCCAGCCTAAACCTACCCTGTTTTAGCTTAAAACCATTACCCCTCGTCCTGTCACTGCTGTCTCTACTAAACAGATTGTCCCCATCTTTCCTATAGGCTCCCTTTAAGTACTGAAAGGCTGCAATCAGGTCTCCCCGCAGCCTTCTCTTCTCCAGGCTGAACAAGCCCAACTCTCTCAGCCTGTCCTCATAGGAGAGGTGCTCCAGCCCTCGGATCATTTTTGTAGCCCTCCTTTGGACCCGCTCCAACAGTTCCATGTCCTTCTTGTGCTGAGGGCTCCAGAGCTGAACACAGTACTCCAGGTGAGGTCTCACCAGAGCAGAGTAGAGGGGCAGAATCACCTCTCTCGACCTGCTGGCCACGCTTCTCCTGATGCAGCCCAGGACACGGTTGGCCCTCTGGGCTGCCAGCGCACATTGCCGGCTCATGTCCAGCCTTTCGTCTATCAGTACCCCCAAGTCCCTCTCGGCAGGGCTGCTCTTGATCCTTTCATCCCCCAGCCTGTATTGATAGTGGGGATTACCCTGACCCAGGTGTAGGACCTTGCACTTGGCCTTGTTGAACCTCATGAGGTTCACACAGGCCCACCTCTCCAGCTTGTCCAGGTCCCTCTGGATGGCATCCTGTCCTTCTGGTGTCTCAACCGTACCACTCAGCTTGGTGTCATCTGCAAACTTACTGAGGGTGCACTCGATGTCGCTGTCCATGTCATTGATAAATAAATTGAACAGCACCGGTCCCAGTACGGACCCCTGAGGGACTCCACTCGTCACTGGTCTCCATCCGGACATTGAGCCGTTGACCACTACCCTTTGGCTGCGACCATCCAACCAATTCCTTATCCACCGAACGGTCCACCCATCAAATCCATGGCTCTCCAATTTGGAGAGAAGGATGTTGTGGGGGACCGTGTCAGAGGCTTTACAAAAATCCAGATAGATGACATCCATAGGTTTTCCCTTGTCCACCCTTGTTGTTACACCATCATAGAAAGCCACTAGGTTGGTGAGGCAGGACTTGCCCTTGGTGAAGCCATGCTGGCTGTCTCGAATCACCTCCCTATCCTCCATGTGCCTTAGCATATCTTCTAGGAGAATCTGTTCCATGATCTTCCCAGGCACAGAGGTGAGGCTGACAGGTCGGTAGTTCCCAGGGTCCTCCTTTCTACCCTTTTTGAAAAGGGGCACAATGTTTCCCTTTTTCCAGTCACTGGGGACTTCCCCCTGACTGCCATGACTTTTCAAATATCACGGAGAGTGGCTTGGCAACTACATCAGCCAATTCCCTCAGGACTCTGGGATGCATCTCATCAGGTCCCATGGACTTCTGTACATTGAGGTTCTGCAGGAGGTCCCGAACCTGGTCTTCACTTACAGCTGGAGGGATTTTACCCTCCTGGTCTCCTTCATGCCATTCATAGACTTGGGAGGGGTGAGGAGAGAGGTTGCCAGTGAAGACTGAGGCAAAAAAATTGTTGAGTACCTCAGCTTTCTCCTCATCTGCTGTTGCCAGTTCGCCGGTCTCGCTCATGAGTGGGGGTACGCTTTCTTTGACCATCTTTTTCTGGCTGACATACCTGTAGAAGCCCTTCTTGTTATTTTTCACATCCCTTGCCAAGTTCAGCTCCAGCTGTGCCTTGGCCTTCCTGACCCCATCCCTACACAACCGGGCAGCTTCCCTATACTCTTCCCAGGAAGCCAGTCCCTGCTTCCACTGCCTGTGCAGTTCCCTCTTCTTCCTTAGTTTGACCAGCATCTCTTGCCTCAGCCATGACGGTCTCTTCCCTTCTCTGCCCGACTTCTTACACTTGGGGATCGAGAGCTCTTGCGCTCTGCGGAATACATCCTTAAAGACCTGCCAGCTCTGTTCTGTTCCCCTGTCCCTGAGGACCGTTTCCCAGGGAGTCCTTCTGACTATCTATCTCCTTGAAGAGCTGGAAGTTTGCCCTCCTAAAATTTAGGGTCCTGACTATGCTCTTCGTTATTCCCATTTCCCTCAGTAGCGTTAGTTCCACCAGCGCGTGGTCACTGCAGCCCAGGCTGCCTTTGATCTTGACATCCCCAATGAGCTCACTCGCATTGGTGACCACCAGGTCTAGTATCGCATCCCCTCGGGTAGGGGTGCTTATTACCTGGCTTAAGAAGTTGTCCTCAATGCATTCTAGGAATCTGCTGGATTGCCTACAGCTTGCCGTGTTGTTTTTCCAGCAGATGTCGGGGTGGTTGAAGTCCCCCAGTAGGACGAGAGCCTGCGAGCGCAAAGCCTCCTGGAGTTGGAGGAAGAACGCTTCGTCTATCAGCTCCTCTTGATCTGGTGGCCTGTAGTAGACACCAACCACTAGGTTCCCTTTGTTGCCTCTCTCTCCGATTCTTACCCATAAGCTTTCGACCTGCTCGTGGCTATTCTTCAGGGACAGCTATTCACTCTGTAGTGTTTTCTTGATGTAAAGGGCAACGCCCCCGCCCCTCCTTCCTCGCCTGTCCCTTCTGAACAGCCTGTAGCCATCAAGAGCCACATTCCATTCATGGGATTCATCCCACCAAGTTTCCGTGATGGCAATCAAGTCGTAGTTTTCCAGCAGCACGATTGCTTCCAACTCCTCCTGATTGTTTCCCATGCTGCGTGCGTTTGTATAGAGGCATTTCATCTGAGCTGTCGGCCTCGTTACCTTCATAGCAGAGCACTCCTTTTTTCCCTTGAGGTGCTTCATGGGTATTTTCTTGTTGGCACCTGATACCTCAGGCGCCTCCAGCTCCCCTCGGCAAGACTTCCACATTGCTGCAGTGTCCCTCACCTGCTGCTGGGCAACGGGTTGAGGGCTCCTACTAGCCCCCCATCCCTCTAACCATTGTGTATCCTCCCCTAGCCTGTCGCTGGCAAGCCTGATAGGTTCCCCTTCCCCCTTCACCTCTAGTTTAAAGCCCTGTCCATGAGCCCCACAAGCTCCTGGGCAAAGATCCTCTTCCCCCTTTGAGAAAGCTGGTCCCCATTTGATGCCAGCAAGCTTGGTGCTGTTTATGTCGTCCCATGGTCAAAGAACCCAAAGTTGTGGCGGTGACACCAGTCACGGAGCCATGTGTTGATAGACTGAGTCTGCCTATGTCGCTCAACGTCTCTGCCCACCACTGGAAGGAGTGATGAAAAGATAACCTGTGCTCCAGATTCCTTTACTAATCGTCCTAGGGCTTTGAATTCTTTTTTAATTGCCTTCGGGATACTTACTGCACCTTCGTCCGCACCCACATGGAAGAGCAGTAGAGGATAATAGTCTGAGGGTCAGACCAGTCTAGGAAGTTTCCTAGCAATGTCCTTGACCCGTGCTCCCGGGAGGCAACAGACTTCCCTGAGAGGAGGGTCTGCCCGGCATATCGGACCCTCTGTTCCCCTCAGCTGGGAGTCTCCTACAACTATGACTCTTCTCTTTAATTAGTCTTTAGGAATTAGTCTTTCCAGTTCTGGCTAGTTTTTTATTTTTCCTACCAGTGCTGTAGAGTTGTAAAGCAAAGCAATGCTGCAAGAACAAAAGTGCTCCACAGGTCTGCAGATTACAACCCTGCTTGTAGGTTTGCCCAAGCTTTGTGTTATGGGTTTGCATGGCAAGGTTTTGGTAGCGGGGGAGGGGCTATAGGGGTGGCTTCTGTGAGAAGCTGCAAGAAGCTTCCCCCATGTCTGATGAAGCCAGTGCCAGCCAGCTCGAAGGCGGACCTGCCGCTGGCCAAAGCCAAGCCAATCAGCGATGGTGGTAGCGCCTCTGTGATAGCATATTTAAGAAGCGGAAAAAACCGGCTTGGAAAGCAGCAGTCGAGAGAGAGGAGTGAGACAATGTGAGAGAAACAACTCTGCAGACACCAAGGTCAGTTCTCCCTGAGTGGATTTTAAGGCAGAGCTCTCCTTCCTCCCAGGCTTGGCTGCAGCTGTGAGCTGATAGAGCTGCCTCTCCCCACTGCTGTGAACTTTAATGGGGTTCTAAAGTTTCATTGTCGAAGTTATCTATTATGGAAGATATGTCATGCTCCCCAAGCCCCAGGCAAGTCCTAACAACCTTTTTTAGTATTCTTTTTTTTTTCTTTCCTCCCTTTCCTCATTTTTTTCCTTTCTCTTTGATGATGTTCTGCAGGTGCTTGAGCAAATACAAGGCTCCAAGGTCTGCATCTCCCAAGACTGCTGCAGTTTTTAGCTCTCAGCCACCATTCCAGGAGCCATTCTCCTTTTCATGGCTGACAGCTGGTCTTTTTCAGGAGTCGCTGGCACATAGTCAGGGAACTCTGATCATATGCCTTGTAAGATTCTTAGTGGCTGACATTTTCCAAACACCAGCATTCCTTGACAGCTTTTTCTGGTCTTTCCAGTTCCACAGATACTTGGCTTCCAGGTATACTTCCCCATCATTAATATATAACTTTGGGCTCCCTCATCACAAAAGTGGATGCATGAGGATGTAGATGGAAAGTGTAAAAGAAAAAAAAATTGATATTTTCCCTGTGTTTCGTGTGTACATCATCCCCCTGTGATCTCCAATAGCTGGTATATGCTATACTAATGGCTAGCATTGTTAATGAATGCATGCTAGCTAATGAAAATGCAGTTATGAGAACTGTAACTGACTGTATCACTGCAATTATTGTCCATAATAACTAGTTTAGAGTTACAGGAACACAGTGGGAAGTGTCACTGCTACTACATTTGTCTCGGAAGATAGAAGCAAACTGTAACTCCTGCTTTGCAGTATGACTGCTAAGAATTTACAGCCAAAGGACACCAGTAGATGGTTATCTCCTCAATGTCATGGTTTCACCCTGATGACTCTGTATTAGGCCAAAAGTTAAAGTCTCTGTTCTTTCACAGTTTGAATTAGCAGCCATTATTTAGAAAACAGAGGCCATTTAGTGTAGGCAGTGAAGGGTCATTATTTCAAAGATGTCCTAAATTTAGTCCTTGCTGCTGTGATGACTCATGCAGTCATATCGCACTGCAGGAAGTAAAGAAAAAGCGTCAGAATAATGCAAAGTAATTACCTGCTCCTGTAACATCTCTCTGGCTACATGTTTTCCCCAGCTCCTTGGCTTATATACTCCACCAGCCTGTACTTCCTTATGTTCTTACTGTTGTTTATTTGCACCAAAGTATTCAGGAATGCCCACTCCAATGTGAGTAGATAGGTAACAGCCAGATGGCCTTAATCCCTCCCCAATAAAACATCATGGTCTAAGCACACAACGAGACACAACAACTCAGTATATAAAACACAAGAGGGAAGCACAAGAGGTAGTAAATGGTTCATGGTCCCTTTCTAGGGCTTAGTTTAATAAGGGAATGCCAGCTTGTCATGGTAGAACATGTTCCCCAAGTCAACACTGACTGGAGCTGTGGCATCCATACCATGCTACAAAGTGCTATGTGGGCCCTGAAAACACTCCAGCTATGTTCATGCACTGTTGGGCAAACTCTTGTCTTAGTATGTGTAAAACAAAACCATGGCCAAACTTGCTAGTTTGGTCAACACTGTCTTGGGGACCTCTGAATAAGGCTCTGTCTTGTTGGAGGATAAAGAGTCAAACTGTGAGTTGCCACCTAGTTTGCAGCAGCTGACCTATTCCAGATTTTGCCAGCAGACTAATTACTGTTGGTCAGCAGCATGGAATTAATTCTACAAAATTACAATTTTTTTTTCCCTTGCTAGAATCAAAATCTTGAAAGTGTTATAATCTTCCAAATGATTGCATTAGGACTGACAAGGAGAAGGAAACAATCAGGACATAGTTGCCTCATCCTGTAATAAGGTCAGTCCAGAACTTGCTGGTACCATGCAAGAGTCAGTTGAGTCAGTGAGTGAGAAGTTGAGGCCCCCACTCTCACGTGTTTTGGCTGGGGAATGTTCTCCAGCAAATATTAGTTATCTACTGTCATTTTCTGATTCAGTACCCAAAGCTGCTTAGATAGACAGTAACTATTCCAGAAGCCCATTTAGGCAGCTCCATTCCTATGCAGTAAAACACAACAATGTTAACCAATTTTTTTTAGTAGCAATCTGTGAAGGAAGAAGAATTGTTCAGAAAATGTTCTTCAGAACAACTACAGTTGTAATTGTAACAAGTACAAGAACAATTGTTCTTGAGACTAAAAATTTGAGTACAATTTTCTTACTAATAAAAAAAAAAAAAATCTACATTTTGTTGCTTTAGCCAGCTTTAACCACATCTGAGAAAACACTGTTCACTGTTAAAGCTCTAGCATATTCCAGTGCAAGTACCTAAAAATAACAACCCCTTCCTGGAAGGGGAACCTAAGCCCTGAGCATCTGTGACAAGTTCTCACCTAAATATTGCTGAAGACTCCTTAAGACATGAATTCTGAAACAAAAGGGAAATTAGAAATTCAGTCCTAACGATTCTGACATGCTGTCTCCTGCTGTGCTGTCATCACCCAGCAAATTCATTACAATGTTCCTTCTTATATTTCAGGTTAAAGTCATGGATGCATGGCTGACAAGCTTTAAATGAGATGTCCTTGGCTGAATAGGCTTATTTCCTGAGCAAGACAGATTGGAGTTAATCAAAATAATCTGTTTCTGCCAAATTCATAGAGGATATTTTAGGCTGGAAAGCACCTCAGGAGACCTCTAGTCCAACCTCCTGCTCAAAGTAGGGTCAACATTTAATTCAGCCCAGTTCGTCAGGGCTTTGTCCAGTTTGGTCTTCAAAACCTCCAAGGACAAAAATTGTACAAACTCTCTGGGGAAATTTTTCCAATGCTTCACTGTCCTTCTGCTGAGAAACATTTTATTTTGATCAAGTCAGAACCTTCCCTGTTTTAGTTTATAGTCATGGCCTGGTAGTCATGCATCATGCATCTCCATAAAGAGCTTGACTTCATCTTAATAACTTCGTCTATGGTTTTGGAATGAGTAGCTCAGTGTGGAAAGTGGTAAACTTCTGCCTAAAGCATTTAATAGTTTCAAAACAAAATGTTTTGATACTTTTGTTTCAAAATGGCATATTGCCACTAAACATATGAAAAAGAAAAGAAAATTGTACAGTATGGGTCATGTGAAATTTAGGCCAAAAGATAGTGTTTTGTTTGGCTGTTTTTCTGTTGGCCAGTAAATTGAAAAACTATATATTCACAAAACTTTAGGTAAGCTCTATGTTTATGGTGATTTAGCAACTGCTGGTGGAAAATTGGTAGAAGTTCTTTTCTGTTAGCTAAATAGAATAATACAACCTTCAATCTACAACTATGAAGAGCTGTAATTTGGAAAACACAATGTGATAGAAATGGATTATGGTGCTATTCCATTCAGATGTATGACTTCACTGTTTCTGTAAGCCTTGTCCTTTTAATGTGGATTTTATAATGTTGGGCACCACAAGGAACTAGGTTCTTTTCAAGTTGAAAAATGTACAATGTTTCCATAACTGATCCTCTTAACTGCTGAACAAGGAGCAAAGCCCTTTCCTGCTTTGGATTGGAAAATGTTTTCATTTTATGTGTGTAGTGAAAGAATGTATAGACTTCATGTCTGGGTATAAGGATGGAAAGTAAGTTCTAATATACTTTGAAGTTTATTATAGTGGCACCGCAGAGGTTCCTCCTTCTCTAGCACTGCAAAACCGCACTTCCATTTCCTTACACCCTTTCAGGATAAAGCGATATTCATTTTTCCTACAAGTATCTGTTTGGAATATAAAATGGTCTGTAGAGGATTTCTTTTTCAGATCAGGAATTCTCCACTTCAGAAAAACTGATAGAAATGACTTCCTGGCTAGTCCCTTAGTACAGTAATGGCACAGGGAATATAGTAGCCATTGACTATGGAAAATGGTGAAGCAAATGACATTGTCTGGATTTCCAAGAAGTTCTTGGAAAGAGGACAAACTTTTGGCCCACTTTTGTTATTTTGCTCAGGGCTAATACTGGCGGGATCCACAGTCAACAAAGTGGAAGAAGTGTAGTGACTACATTGAATGAACTCAGAACAGCAATAGCTGCTGAACAAGATAATCTTCAGTCTGGATACACTCAGATGGAGAAGATGTGGAAGGAAAGACCTTAGTTTCCGAAAGGGTGTGATGCTGTGGGCAGGCAGATGTTTGGGTTGATGGCAATTGTTATGTTGGACATGCCAGAACTTCAATATGAACTGGAGTTGAAGGCAGCCAAGTGGTATGCCACAGCTGACATAATTGCTAATGCTTTTTTCTCTATTCCTTTAGCAGCAGAGTGCAGGCCACAGTTTGCTTTTACCTGGAGGGGTATCCAGTACACCTGGAATCAATTGCCCCAGGGGTGGAAAAATAGCCCTACCATCTGTCATGGACTGATTCAAACTGCATTGGAACAGAGTAAAGCTCCAGAACACCTGCAATACATTGATGACATCATTGTACGGGGTGAAGAAGTCTTTAAGAAAGGTGAGAAAATAATTAAAATCCTTCTGAAAGCTGGTTTTGCCGTCAAAAGAGGTAAGGTCAAGGGACCTGCATGAGAGATCCAGTTTTTAGGAATTAAATGGCAAGATAGGCGTCACCAGATTCTGATAGAGGTGATTAACAAAATAACAGCAATGTCCCCACCAACTAACAAAAAGGAAACACAAGCTTTCTTGGGGACTGTGGGTTTTTGGAGAATGCACATTCCAGGTTATAGTCACATAGTGAGCCCTCTCTGTCGAGTGACTCAACAAAAGAATGATTTTCAATGGGGCCCTGAATAACTACAGGCCTTTGAACAAATTGAACAAGAGACTGTGCATGCAGTAGCCCTTGGACCATGTGGTGGTGCAGCCCCCCCCCACACCTGGCAATCCCAGAACCAGCCAACACTGTATTCTTGCTTACACTGCAGGAATAGTTAGCTGGTGTGCAGTGAATCGGGACGACTTGGCACTTTCCTTGTCTTTGTACAAGAGCAGTGAGGTGGGCCAATCAGGCACTCCCTGAGTGCACCTGAATCTCTTGATGCCTGGAGTCCCACCTGCCTGGTAAATGTCAGAACTGTACATTCTGGGTGGTACCGGAATTGTATAGTTGCTGTCTGCATCATGTGGATTGTGACCAGGATGGAAAAATACTGATGCCTAAAGTCAATCATCTTGAGATCCTATAAACAGCAGTACCAAGGAAGGCCCTTTGAGCTCTTCTGGTCCGCATCGGGCTGCGCCCAGTAACTCCCTCTGAGTGGGACGCTTCTCAGAGTAACTTGCAAACTACCTGGGCTGATCTCAAAATTCAACCTTTGCCCGTTGAGAAATCATGTGATTTGAAGTGAGTATTTCACTGAACTCAAGAGGAATTTTTATGATTGCGTGTGTGTGTGAATCAATTCAAAGCATAATATTCTATTACTGTGACTGTAATAGTGTTCTGTTACTGTTATTGCAATAGTAAATTCTTTCTAATCACTCAATAAATGCTAAGCTAACCAGTGACTGATAAGTGCTAAATTCATGTGATTCTTTCTCACTTTAAACTGTGAACACACCCTTAACTTCCACTAAACAGATTCCTTAGACATAAACCTTTGTTGTCTAAGGCTGGTTCTGGATCCAGCCTGTTGCAGTTTAGCCGTAGCTGGCAACAAGGGGTCACGCAGTCGCTCTACCGCCCCTCCCCCTGCTGGGGGTGGGGAGGAGAATAGAAAGAAAAAGGCAAAAAACTCGTGGGTCGGGATAAGGGCAGTTTAACAGAACAGCAAACAAAATGAACAGTAACAACAACAACAATACAGATAAGGATAATATACAAAACAAACAGCAAAACGGACAGAGCAACTCTCACCGCCTGGTGCCCAGCGCACTCCCGAGCCGCGACTGCCTTCCCCCTGGCCAGCTCCTCCACCAGCCAGCTCCCCCATCGGAACCTAGCATGACGGCACATGGTATCGAATACCCTGTTCTGTTTGGCCAGTTTGGGTCAGCCGGCTCGGCTGTGTTCCCTCCTGGCTTCTGGTAAAAATTAACCCTGTCCTGGCCAAACCCAGGACACAGCTGCACCTAGGCTCCTCTCTGAGAAGGAGTTTATGAAGGAAAGGGGGTCCAGTCCAAACCTGGTGACTCAATGGGAAGGTCTCCCTTACCCCTTACACTTTTCTTCTACTCTGCATAAATCATTTTATATATAAAACACCTTTTGATTTTGTATTCCATTCATTTGATAAGTAATAGAGTGAACCTTGCCAACGAACTTTGTAAGATCATATTTTCTAAATTTTCAGTAAAATCTTTTCTTGCAAAACATTTGAGTGATCATGTAAGCGACCTAACCACTCATTCACGACAGACCAGTCTGGGCAGGACAAGATATTAAAAATGTGCTCTACACCGCAGCCGGAGACAATGGTCCTACCTGGACCCTCTGGCAAAAAGCACCAGGTGAGACTCGGGGTCAACCCTTAGGTTTTTGGAGCCGAGGATATAAAGGCTCTGAGGCCAACTATATTCCAACTGAAAAAGAAATATTAGCAGCATATGAAGGAGTTTGACCTGCTTCAGAGGTGATTGGTACTGAAGCACAGCTCCTCCTGGCACCCCGACTGCCAGTACTTGGCTGGATGTTCAAGGGAAAGGTTGCTGCTACTCACCATGCAACCGCTGCCCCCTGGAGTAAGTGGATTGCATTAATCACACAGCAGGCTCGAATAGGTAACTCCAATCGCCCAGGAATCTTAGAAATAATCATGGACTGGCCAGAAGGCAAAGATTTCAGAATGTCACCAGAAGAAGAGGAGGTGACGCATGCTGAAGAAGCCCCACCATATAATGAACAACCAGAGAATGAAAACCAGTATGCCCTGTTCACTGACAGATCCTGCCACCTTGTAGGAAAACATCGAAAGTGGAAAGCTGCAGTATGGAGTCCTACATGACAAATCATAGAGGCTGATGAGGGACAAGGTGAGTCAAGTCAGTTTGCAGAGGTAAGAGCCATACAGCTGGCCTTAGACATTGCTGAACGGGAAAAGTGGCCAGTACTTTATCTTTATACTGATTCATGGATGGTGGCAAATGCCTTGTGGGAGTGGTTAAAACAGCGGAAGTGGAGTAACTGGCAGCGCAGAGGCAAGCCCATTTGGGCTGCCTCATTGTGGCAAGATATTGTTGCCCGGCTAGAGAACTTGCCTGTGAAAGTACGTCATGTGGATGTTCATGTCCCTAAGAGTCGGTCTACTGAAGAACATCAAAACAATCAGCAGGCAGATCAGGCTGCTAAGATTGAAGTGGCTGAGGTGGATTTGGACTGACAACACAAAGGTGAACTGTTTCTAGCTTGGTGAGCTCATGATGCTTCAGGTCATCAAGGAGGAGATGCAACACACAGACGGGCTCAGGACCGAGGGGTGGATTTAACCATGGGCATTATTGCACAGGTTATCCACAATTGTGAAACATGCACCGCAATCAAACAAGCCAAACAGTTAAAACCTTTGTGGTAGGGGGGGCGGTAGTTGAAATATAAATATGGGGAGGCCTGGCAGATTGACTACATCACACTCTCTCAAACCCACCAGGGTAAACGCTATGTGCTTACCATGGTGGCGGCAACCACCGGATGGCTGGAAACATATCCTGTGCCTCATGCCACTGCCTGAAACACTATCCTTGGCCTTGAAAAGCAAGTTCTGTGGCAACACAGCACTCCAGAAAGAATTGAGTCAGGCAATGGAACTCATTTTAAAATCAGCCTCATAAACACCTGGGCTAAAGAACATGGTATTTAGTGGGTGTATCACATCCCCTATCATGCACCAGCCTCTGGGAAGATCAAACAGTACAATGGATTGTTAAAAACTACCCTGAAAGCAATGGGAGGTGGAATTTTCAAAAACTGGGATAAGCATTTGGCACAAGCCACCTGGTTAGTTAACACCAGGGGATCAATCAATTGAGCTGGCCCTGCTCATTCAGACCTTTTACATACAGTAGAAGGGGATGAAGTCCCTGTGGTGCATGAAAGGAACATGCTGGGGAAAACTGGGTTATTCCTGCTTTGGGCAAAGTAAAACCCATTCGTGGGACTGTTTTCGCTCAAGGGCCTGGATGAACTTGATGGGTGATGCTGAAGGATGGTGAAGTCTGATGTGTACCTGAAGGAGATCTAATTCTTGGTGAGAATACTCAGTTTTGAACAGTATGATGTTAATTGCTCCATAATACTAACACTATTCAGTAAGTGTCTTCCAGGATAATGCAGTGCTGGTGAAACCTGAGCTAGCTTCATCGAGTGGCATCCAATAACTTCCACAAGACTGACACCTCTAACCTGCAATCCTTGGACATGAGCCACACCAAAGTACATACCATCTCTCCTGCCCAGAAAGACCGCTATAAGAGATGAAGACCCACAGTTATAAACTGATGAACTCAGTGAACTTTTTGTGTAAAAAGATGAATCATAACCTAGTGATACATATGTATGTCTGTATATATGTATATATATTTCAGCACAGGAAAAGGCAACAGTGATTTGAACATGATGTAAATAGTATGGAATAAAGGGTAGAATGTCCTGGTTTTGGTTAAAACAGAACCAATTCTCTTTTAGTGAATCTTCCTTACAGCTAAGTTCTAAGTAACCGCATTTTTCTGAAGCTGGCTGCATATTTTACAGACACTGTCTACTCCAAAGCTGATAACATCTAATGTTTATAGTTATACTAAACTAACGGTAGGAAAGGAATGCAGAAAAAGGCCCCTGTTTATCACCATAGCAGCCAAGGCCACCAATAGATCTCTTAGGTCCCACAAGTGAGGAGTCACGAAGGGTTGTACTTGCAGGGAGGGGCGGACAGGACAGGTGACATGATACTGACCAACTAGGTATTCCATGCCATGCACGTCATACTCAGTTTAAACCTGGGGGATCACGAGGGTCTCGCTCTCTTTGTCCATGGCCACCTTCTGAAGAGGACCCTGGTCGTTGTCCTGCCTGTGATCCTGATCCAGATCCCAATCCGTGCATTCCCGAGTCCAGTTCCTGTCTGCTGCCAAGGCCAGTCTGGGACTTCTTGGTGCTGCCTGGCAGCTGCTGACAGGATGTCAGCGCCCCATCACCCAAGTCCGCGAAACTCAGTATCGATTTTGTATATTTTGCATTATTTCTCTTATTATTAATATTATTAGTATTATTAGTGTTATTAGTAAAGCTGTACCCTGTGTGCCACAAAAGCTACTTCCTTTCCTTGACCCCAACCTATTATCACATCAACTTCCAACCCAGGAAATACTCACTCACATCCTCCCTCTATAAAAAGAATTTTGATTCCAGACAAATAAGCAAACAAAACAACCAAACACCAATCCCTCACTAGATCTGAGTTGTTCATTTTGGGTAAATTCAGTTTTTATTGAATGGCAGAGGGGCCATGACACTGATTCCTCAAGTGGGGTCAGTCTCGGTGAGGTGAAGGTAATATATCCATCAGACACCGATATGAACAGCAGAATAAGCAGGGGCAGGTGGAAGAAGGCTTTGTGAGTGTCAGGAACACCGTTGGGTA
Organism: Opisthocomus hoazin; assembly: GCF_030867145.1. Classification (NCBI taxonomy): domain Eukaryota; kingdom Metazoa; phylum Chordata; class Aves; order Opisthocomiformes; family Opisthocomidae; genus Opisthocomus; species Opisthocomus hoazin. Next base: position 22,408,286 of record NC_134453.1, on the reverse strand, counting down.
ATGTGGCAGACATAGCCTTGGTTCCTGGATTTTTCCTGAGACTCCTCTTCCCTCCATGGTCACCTCATGAAGTGAGGCATTCTCTTCCTTGACTTCTGCCACTTCAGTTATGGTTATTTAACCAGTTAGGCTTTCCGTATCTGCAGTGAAGTGACAAGAAGATCTAGAGGATAACCTGTCCTATCCAGAAATAAATGTGGTAGATCAGCTCATGGAGATCTCTTCATTCCATTGATTACAGAGGAAGTTTCAGTGATTGCTCAGACAGGTCAACTCACTTTTAGGTGAATGAAATGAAGACCAACAGCTATTCCTACTCTCCCTCCAGTGGTTTCCCAATTACTCAGAAGGTGAGAATAGCACAGATGAGAAATGAGAGAATAAACATTAAAAATGAAGATAGGTATGTAGGTAAGGGCTTGTTGGTGTGGAAAAGACCTACCATCCCTCTCCAGTGCCAGTCTATGGAGCTGAATACAATATAAGCAGTTATTCACACCTGCTCTTTAGGGTAAGGGTACTGCTTACTCTCTCTTGTTTAAACGTTACAGCCACAAAATGAGTTAATAAATTTCTGGCTTTCAAGCCTGACAGAGCAATAAGTAAAAACAGGAAAGCATATAGTACATATTACCCCAAATTTATCAGCTCTCCCTTCAAAAGGGAAAATAACACAAGGCAAATTGTGGGAAGTTTTTATCTGCTAGAAAAATATGCCCTGTGCCCCAGTCAAAAAAAAAGCTGTTGTGAAGTAACCACATTATTTAAAGATACAAGACAAACAGGAAGAGGAAAATCAAACAAACATGGCTTGAAAATTTCCCACAAGTGAGTTCTGACAGTCAGAGCGCAGTGATGGACTTGCTGACAGAGCCTGTGCTGCAGGGAAACCATAGGCTTTTCCAGGGCCAGAGGGCTGGGAAGGGGAATGAAAGGGACTCTCTTCTCTTTTGAATGTTTATTTCTGGCTACATTTCTGGTGTTTGCTTTATCACTGTTTTTAAAGCCAAATCAATGTCAGCAACTGAGATTTCATCTCAGCCGTCGTGAGGTCACTTCCAAACATCAAAGTGTGTCTGAGATACCACCAGTTACCAATGGAAGAAACCATGGGCAAGATTTCTTAGTGTGGGCATGCATGTTTAAGTCGCACTCCTTTGGAGCACTTCAGTCCATGCATAACTTTACGCAGAGGGGAATTTAAAACTGAACACTGCGTAGGACTAATGTTCTGATTGCTGTGAACCTGACAGCTGGTGAAACAGGCTATGTGGAAAACCTATTGGCTGGAGCCATCAAGCCATATAACATGAACCATACCCTTTGAGAAAATTGGTGATGGAAAAGGTGCCTGTGTAGCTAATCTGCTGTTGGGATAGAACCACCTTTCACTCCACAGTCTGTTTTTGGGGTGACTACAGAGCTCTTATTTGAAGTCACACTCCTTATTGCAATGCTTAGGGTTATTTTTTTCCTTTTCAAAACCCAGTCCTCAGAGTAGAAACATTTATAAGCAGCAAGCTGACCAGCACTAGCACTCTGGATTTTTGTTTGCTTTCTCTTACACAAAGTCACCACTTTGCAAATCCCAAAGATTTGCAAATGATTCCTGATGAATTATCCCTATCCAAAAGAATGAGATGTTAAAAGTGTTTTCTACAGCAGCATAGTTGCCAGTTCATTTGCTGCACATTTTCCTATACACACAAGCCTTTTTAAAGGATATATTCTAGCACACCTTATTTAAAGTGAATTAAAATAATAGCTTATGAATTTTATAGGGTTTCAGGTCAGAAAGGGCTATTTTAATCATCAACATTGACCTGTGGCATAAACTTATCTAACTGCATGACATTACCCAGAGATTCCTGGATTAGATGAGATAAATTCTTCTCACCTGCGAAAAGGAAAAAAACAAATATGAAATCATTAACTTGTCAGTATGGCATTTCTTATGTAAAAGAAACAGTCTTGATTTTAGAAAGTAAAATGATAGGGCATGAATTAATTCTTGGCAAATTACACTATTTCAATTATTCAGGCTAAACTCAATTCCAAGCTGAATGTCAGATTTCAGTCCAAATTCCATTTTGCATTCCCATTTTACTTCCAGTTTAATATTATCATAATTCCAGTATCCAGTTTACTGTGCCCTTCTTTGTCTGCTAGACTATCATAACATTTATGGATTAATAAAAAAAAGCCTTTACAAATTACTGCAAGGAACACAGTCCCTCCTAGTACACATCCCAGCTCTGTAATACAATACATCTAAACTGAAGATGCAAACAGGTATTTGGCCTGGGAATCAAGGTCTATATACTAATATCACAGTATATAATGTGAGTACTAGATTATGTTTTGAAAAAGACACTGGAAATCTGAGTTTATTTTTGAACTAATTTTGCCAACAAATGATTTTGTAAGCTTTGCAAAATATTACATTTGGGATCTGGGAGCTTTTGGCCAGATTCCTCTCCCACCTCAGGTATCTATAGTGTAGATGTTCACACCCAAGTCAGTTGCCCCAGAGATGTAGTCAATGGAGCTTGCATTGTCTTTCATATGACCAGTTAGGTATTTATTTCATGAGATGAATAATTACTCTGTTGACTATGCTGACAAGCCCTCTTCCAAATATTGGAGTAACCTAGGAAGGATAAGCCCACATGTATATACCTACAGATGATTTAGGCATCTGAAGCTAAGCCAGCTGAGTCCAACCCCTCCTTTCCTTAGGCTTCCCTCATGAATCAAAGAGGAGGGAGAAAGATATTTGGAGTCCTATAACTCATACTCTGGAGATGCTTATCTTCTTTCATTGTGTGTATGGAGGTCCTGCAGTGACTATTCTCCTACCTTTGGAGCTATCCTTTAATGAGGTGAATGGTACCACTTCTTCCAGAAGTTATTTCTGGGAGGAAATCTGCAGTAGGTTTTTTCAGAGGAGGAGTTAAGAGCATATTTATTTTTCTGACAACTGCAGAGCAAGGGCCTTGATTCACTTTGTTTAAACGTATTAGACGTAGTGACTCCAGTTGTCAGCAGAGAAACATATTTCTGAAAGGCAGCTCAGGTCACAGGTGGGTTTGTGCATGGAGTAAGCATTTGGGGGCCTAAGGAAAGGTGTACACCAGGGAAAGAAGTGCCGAGCAGTGTCTGAAATACTTGAGTTCAGGTGTGTCATGTGCAGAATAGGGCTGTGTAGCGTGTCATTGGAGAAAAATACACCATCCAAAAATTGTTTTTAACAGCAGCTTGAAGAGGAAACAAAACTCTAAGACCACTCCATCTTACTTTATAACAGATAACAAAGCAGCAAGGGGGCATGTTTCCAGTTTCTGACTTTCAGTATGATGGTGCCTCTCTGTATCTGGGATGTAATCCTGAGAAAATAGAAGGAAAAAATTGCTCTATTACACTTAAAAAGGTGTCTTAGGGTTAAATCATTAAATAAATAGCAGCAAGCATTGGATTTTACCAGAGAAGGGAAAGCTGTCCCACCTGTAGCTATTTAGTTCCCAAGCTCAGTATTTGTTCTGTGGAAAATGTTGCAAATGTATATGTGTCTATGTGTGGTTATATATGTGTGTGTATAAATATTTTTAAAGATTAATAAAATAATCTACATAAATGCATACTGCACACATAATGATACTATACAATATATATTATATTGTTATATGATTACTTTATTATATAATTACTGTATTATATTATTATATAATACTATATTAATATACCTCATAATATATTAAAAATGTTTTAGCAGTAGCTGCCTGTTTTAAAGTCAAGGTTGTATTGCCAAAAGAAAATAGACCAGCAATGCCAAACATAATTAAAAATACCTGAAAAACAGAAGATTCCTACTCCTCATGATGCTTGGCATCCTTATGACCTTGGTTACGGTCAAGTGAGCAAAAAGACAATGAGTCTCTTGACCTTTCTTTGAAAAAGAAGTCATAGTTGTGTTTTACAGTGAAAGAAATATAGAATAAATGATAAATTAAATTTATAAATTATCAAGAGGTGGCAGAACTGGAGTCTGGAAATAACTGTTCCATCTCACAATGTGATGCAGATCTGTTTTCTGTGCCCCTTCGTGTGTCAGCTGAATCTTCATATTGCTATGGCCACCCTGTCTATGCTCTATCTCATAAACTTCCTTAGCTCCCAACAGAGCAGAGCGGATGACAAGCATCAGGCAGACACAAAAGTTATACTAATAGGGTGTTACTCTATTTATAAAGTTGTTAATTACTGGGTCAATCCAAGAGGGAAAGATATTCCCAAACTGGAAGTTTCTCTATGAGATCAATGCTTCTGCATTTAAACACCTAGAACTCTTGTTTCCCAAATCTCTTAAGCATCAGATAACGTGAGTGATGAGTTATACAAAGCTTTTTGGTTCCCTTCTCTTCCTATAGGAGTAAAACCTGCTAAGGAGTAATCTTTGGCACTGTTACAAAGGGGTTTAGTTTACTACTGATGTCCTGTGAGACAGGTAAATTGAAGTTTTGGGGCTCCCTGTCTGGTAGAGAGTGTGGTGAGGTCATGGTAAATCTCCAGGGTGAGCTCTGTAGCTCAGGGTCAGATGACTCTGGTGAGGGTCCCATTTCCAACATGTTTTCGGGTGTATCTCTGTAATACCTGTGAACTTTCAGGAAGGTACTTATAAATGTACAAACTCCATCCATGAATATGCCTACCTGGGGCAACTTCCTAGCCTTTCAAAAATAGAATTAGGCATCTACCACTACTGTGGTCTTTAGCTTTCCAAATAAGCCCCATACAGCCCCACCACTACTCAATGGGAAGATGCCCTCAGGACATTTCTGGGAAGAACTGTTCCCACAGAACATCTTTTGCCTTTGTCAACTAATATCTGTATTAACTCACTGAACTCCTTTTCAGGCATTACCAGATAAGATTCTTTTTTCAAAAGGATTAGAGATGAGATCCATCTAACTTAGCTTTAGCCATCTAAGAGTGAGCTATCCATGCTAAGCTAACCAAAGCTTCCAGTTGGCTTCCTGAGATGTTAAAAGCATTTTGAGTAGGACTGCACACTGTTGTGCACACGGTCTTCCCAGTTCTAGGTTAATAAAGAAAAATATTTAATCTTATGGACTAAAGGTAAACATAGGTTCCTTTCCAGGGCTGAAAAATAAGAGGCCTTTCCTTGCTAAAAAGTATTAACAAACCTTTGTACCTATGGATGGGGGAGAACCTTGTCTAGATAAAAACAAGTGAGATATTATGCAGTTAGAAAGGAAAACCTATTTTTTCATAATTACTTGATGCTTCAGTAAAACTGCTTCTTTATAAGGAGATGCTCAGCCATGCAGGGGTTAATGTCTCTTCTCACCAGCTTCCTTTACAACTTAAAACTTAGGAACATTTGCACACTTATGCTTGCAACAAACAAAGCCACCACTTGCATTATAATCTCAGGGACAGCCAGCTGGGAAAGACAAATTTAGCAACGTACTTCTGGCTTTTTTACATAGTGTAATGCCATTAAACTCGACATCATGTAGACAATGAACATTACAACAAAATACTGATGCTGTTTATTAGCTGCCTGACTTTTTTGACAGGAAGCACGTCACATTTGTTTCAGGCAACCATATCGGGGTCCCACAGCTCTGATTAAATATGTATCCTTTGTTCAGCTGCATTGCAGTCAGTTTTGGCCTACATATACATTTCGTTAATATTTCAAATAGGAAAAACAACAAAGAGAGGAGAAATTAACAGTTGCTGAACTACTCCAATTACTGGTAATCACATTTACACCCTGGGGTCTGTAGAATCAGAAATCAATTGGTGGCTTCCCCTTTATACAGCAGGCAGTAAATGTCACAATTTAGAAAAAGGACTAGAAGACATCTCAGTTCAGCCTGGATACCCTTGTAAATATCCCCCAGTGAATTTATTGCTTTGGTGTCTGATGAGACACAAAGATTATATGGCATCATTTACTAAAATGATAAAGCATTCTGTGTGATTGATACTGAAAAAATGTGGTATCATTCCTTTTTATATGTAAACATATTTTTCTTTCCATTGAAACTGAAGCATTCAGAAATTACATCCCAAGCAAAACTCTGCAGTGAAATCTTGCTGGAACATTTGATGGTAAACCACTTTTTCCTTTCAAGGTTATGAAAAATGAGTTCTAAGAAAGAACTGCTCCAAATGCAATGGTGTCTGATTTGTTTTATGAAGGGAAGAGCACTTCTCCCAGCATCTGATGGTGATTTAGCCACACCATATTGGTAAGAGATCTACTGTCAGTGTCACTTAGTATGATGTTTAATTGAAGAGTTTCTTCTTAAGTGTTTAGATAAACTCAAATTGGCCATGTACAAGTTTTGAACATCATAAATGATGAACCAGCAGGGTCAACCAGTCCAAAGCTGCTTACCGTTCCTTAATCTGGGAAAAGCCTTAGCAGGGGGCTGTCAAAGCATATTTTGCAATGAGTGCATGTAAACACACATGTGCTCATAAACACATAGCTACAGAGCTAAGCTCATATATATGTTTCTAATTGAATATGGAAAGAAAGGAGATCATCTGAGCAGAAATCAGTATTTGGGAAGAAAAAATAACCCTGTTGATAGTTCCTTGAACACACAAGCAGGAGGTAGGAGAATAAATGAGTGTGTTTGGTAAAAGGCTGACATGGATGCAAATTGTCATCTAGCTGAGCTTTTTGACTTTTCAAAATAGGGCTGAAAATCCTATGTTTTCTAAGGGAATACACAATCTGAAAGGCTTTTACAGAATTTATCTGTGCATGTATTTTTACTCTTTACTGAAAGCAAGAAGCAGCGTGAAGTGAAAAATAATGGTGAGGTGAGGAGGAAGGATGAGTCAACCAAACCTTTCTAAACTTGAAATTGAGTTCATGTTTGCACTGACTGTAAGCAAAGAAAGCAGACAACTTCTTTGTTCATTTGAGCCATTTCATCTATTGCTCAACAATAAGACTTCATCGTAGAGCTTCTCTTACACTGTTTCATGAATATATTTACTGAAAAATTAAAGGGATTTGCTCAACAAATGGTCTCATGAAGTATTCAGCCACTTACATAGTTTTAGTACTATTTATCAAAAAAGTTGCTCAATGGGCAATAGTGACATCTCCAATAAAATAACATATATGACAGATATTGCTCTGCAGTAGAAGTAGCACTTTTTAACAGTAATGTTCTTATTTTGAAGGCCAAGATTTTATGTGACCACTGGAAAACATATACAACTGACATTTTGTGAACTCAGAGAATTTGAGGGTCAACTTCAGAAAAGCAAAAATTTCATCATCAGACTTATTTCTTTGAATAAGGCAATTCCTCGTTCCTCCTACATTACACAAAATAGTGCTTTTTTTTTCCCTTAAGACCAAAATGAGATAGTTGAAAAATATTCTATTTGACTTTTTAATAGTTATTGAATAAACTGTCAATAAGTGTACTGAGAGATTCTCTTATTAAAGACTACGCATTGGATTACGGGGACAAATTTTTAGCAGGGCCTGTTGCGATAGGACAAGGGGTAGTGGTTTTAAACTAAAAGAGGGTAAATTTAGACTAGATCTAAGGAAGAAATTTTTTACCATGAGGATGGTGAAACACTGGCACAGGTTTCCCAGAGAGGTGGTAGATGCCCCATCCCTGGAAACGTTCAAGGCCATGTTGGATGGGGCTCTGAGCAACCTGATCTAGTTGAAGATGTCCCTGCTCATTGCAGGGGGCAGTTGGACTAGATGACCTCTAAAGGTCCCTTCCAACCCAAACTGTTCTATGATTCTATGATTTTATGATCCATGATAACATTTTAATAGCATGCATAGTTACATGGATTTATTTCTAATCATGTGCAAAGAATAAATAAATCTCAGAGAAACTACTAAGCCATTAAAAGTTAATGACACGACTGAAAGTTCAGAGGTTTACTCAAATCTAGTGTGAAAGACAGTTTGTGTTTTGATCCTAATAATGTCACCTCCATATGTCTCTTTTTATATTTTTTTCAACTGAGTCTCTTTCATACTGTCTGTGAGTCAGGCATGCCATCTAAAATTCAGGTGTGAACCATTCTAACGATACTAAAATTAAAACAACTAAAGGAATAGTTGTGAGGTTCTTATATAACAAAACAATTAGGAAATATGACTGTTTTGCAAAGCATATCTGTATGTCAGCCCATGTTAGCTATATCCATGACCTTTTTTCTCAAAAGAGATGGCACATTCTACCTTAAAATTTGGGCCAAGCTCTGTAAATATTTTGACTATATTTGTTGAAGTGTTCATGCACCTTTTTGGATCTTTCAGCAAATCTAACCTCAGCATGAGATTTCTTAACACAATTTTCATTTTCTAAGAAATATCTTACGCTGTCAACTGAATCTTTCTGTCTGATAATGACAAAGATAAGGAGGAATTTTCTTTTTTTTAAACTACTAGTTCAAATCTACGTCTTATTTGTACTGCATTTATCTCATCAGCCCAGATGAAACTGAGGTGGTTACTTGTATCATTTTATTGTCTTGTGGCCTAGCCTTAAGATGAGAAAATGCCGCCATGGTCACCACTGGCCAACTGGTTTACTGGCTGATTCAACAGCATGGTACAAGTTCTTTTGCTTGAGAGGGTGAGTGATTGTGCAGACCACACTGTTTGCCATTTTTGCAAATTTAGAACGAGTTCTGTATCCATGATATGATATACATACCATTTATGCTGATTATCAAGAACCTTTGTCCTGCTGTTTTGTATAGTAGATAAACACTTAAACCCAGTGCTTTGCAAAACAAATAAATAAATAAATAAAATGAGGGCATGTGTGGGACAAATGCCTCCTTCCACCCCAGTAGCTATATGAAGTATTGCTTATAGGCTGGGATTCATCTCACCTAACCTTGGATTCAGTATCTAGTTGTCTAATTCAGAGTTTGACATCTGGGCTCCCTCTGTCATCATGGAGGAAAATACATCCAAAGTCTCACAGGCATCTTGCTGGGATGGAATAAACTGCTCTATAAATGTGTCTCTCTTAGATGTCAAAAGATTGGATGAAATGAATCAATGTGATGTATGTATATTTTTCCTTGCATTTCTGTCTCTTATGGGACATTATTGGTATTGACTCTGGAAGCATATCCTGCATCATGTCTGAGAGCAGTGAGATGTTTGGCCATTCTTACCTAGGAACAGGAGCACTAGAATCAGCAGCCAATTTTCAAGACAAATCCTTTGAACTCATGGGTTTGATCGTGGAAACTGGCAGAAATTTGAATGAGCTCACAACCCTTGGGGAGGAACACTCTTTTACAAAGCTTGGGCTGATGCCATAGAGGATCACAGACATGATGACTGTGTTTTGTTAATGTCCCTACTATTCTCTCAGGAGCAATATTAGTGAGTATTATGAGTCAATGCTTTCTAGTAGTAGCCTTATTATTTATATTTGGAATTTCAGGAATGAAATGATCAAAACTTCAAACTACAGCTAAGAAAATAGAAAGCTAGGGAGAAAAATGTTAACCCAAAAGTAAACTTTTCTTTTTAAGTGCATTTATATCATTACAACATGTGTTGTTCACAATCAGTATGTCTCTAATATTGTATTTTCAGTCTGTGGTATCGTGCTGACACTTTGGCAGGACTCTCCTGCTCTTTTTGTAGGAGGTTCCAGAATGGCTGATAAATAAAACTAACTATTTTCTCGAGGTATTAAACTGGCATATTTTACAGTCAATAACTTCACATACAATCAGAGCTAGGTCACTGCATGGAGCACCAGTAATCTGTCTTTTTTCTTCAAATCTTTTGACCTAAGTTTCAGTTACGGTAGTACACATCCCTTTCCTTCCGCTTCTTCTAGTACTACCTACCTTGAGAGAGGGCTTGGAGGCACAGAGGGTGTATGCACACTAAGTGATAGAGTGAAATACAGATATAGCCAAATCAGTGACAACCTTAGCAAACACATCCTTGAGGATAAAGGAACTCCATGAGCTTGTCCCAGAACTGTCTAATTGAGTGATTACAGATATATTTTAGCATTTTCAATTCAAATGCAGCCAACTTCTGTGTTCGTTCTGTCTTGCATGAGCTAGATGGCATATCAAAAGATACAATCCATATCCTAGTCATATCATATAGCTCAAACAGATAGGTTACTTGCAGGATAATTCAGTACCTTGCCCTCTTCCCTTTATCTAGTCTACCTCTTTTCCTCTAGTAAACTGGGAACAGATTTCTTGCTTGGCTAATTAGTTCTAAATTGCCTTCTACCATCACATCTTCAAGCTTGCCCCTTAAATATTATGTGCATGTTAGTGAGGTAATGAGAAGAGATTTCAGATACTCTGCATTTTACAGGGGGAAGAATTGAAACACAGAAATGTTAAGGTTAGAATTTGTCTTACCTAGCTTTAAAAGACTCAGCATTAAATCCCTGAGCTAGCAATTTCAGGCTACTTTTCATAGAATCGTAGAATACTTTGGGTTGGAAGGGACCTTCAGAGCTCATCCAGCCCAATGTCCCTTCAATGAGCAGGGACATCTTCAATAGACCAGTTTGCTCAGAGCCCCCTCCAACCCGGTCTTGAATGTTTCCAGGGATGGGGCCTCCACTACCTCTCCGGGAAACCTGTTCCTGTGTTTCAACACCCTCATGGTAAATAATTTTTTCCTTCTATCTAGTCTAAATCTAACCTCTCTTAGTTTAAAGCCATTACTCCTTGTCCTATTGCAACAAGTCCTGCTGAAAATATTTTCCCCATCTTTCCTATAGGCCCCCTTCAGGTACTGAAAGGCTGCTATAAGGTCTCCCTGCAGCCTTCTCTTCTCCAGGCTGAACAGCCCCAACTGTCTCAGCCTTTCCTCATAGGAGAGGTACTCCAGCCCTCGGATCATCTTTGTGGCCCTCCTCTGGACCCACTCCAACAGGTCCACGTCCTTCTTGTGCTGGGGGCTCCAGAGCTGGATGCAGGACTCCAGGTGGGGTCTCACCAGAGCAGAAGCACCTCCCTTGACCTGCTGGCCACGCTTCTCTTGATGTAGCCCAGGGTATGGTTGGCCTTCTGGGCTGCGAGTGCACATTGGTGGCTCGTGTCCAGCTTTTCATCCACCAGTACCCCCCAGTCCTTCTCGGCCAGGCTGCTCTCAATCCCTTCATCCTCCAGCCTGTAATGATGGTGGGGGCTGCCCCGACCCAGAAGCAGGACCTTGCACTTGGCCTTGTTGAACCTCATGAGGTTCACACTGGCCCATTTCTTGAGCTTGTCCAGGTCCCTCTGGATGGCATCCTGTCCTTCTGGTGTGTCAACTGCACCACTCAGCTTGGTGTCATCTGCAAACTTGCTGAGGGTGCACTTGATCTCGCTGTCTATGTCACTGATGAAAATGTTAAACAGCACCGGTCCCAGTACAGAACCCTGAGGGACACCACTTGTCACTGGCGTCCATTTGGACATCAAGCCGTTCGCCACTACTCTCTGGCTGTGACCTTCCAACCAATTCCTTTTCCACTGAACGGTCCACCCATCAAATCCATGGCTCTCCAATTTAGAGAGAAGGATTTTGTGAGGGACTGTGTCGAAGGCTTTACAGAAGTCCAGATAGATCACATCCATAGCTCTTCCCTTGTCCACTGCCGTCATAGAAAGCCACTAGGCTGGTCAGGCAGGACTCGCCCTTGGTGAAGCCATGCTGGCTGTCTCGAATCACCTCCCTATCCTCCATGTGCCTTAGCATAGCTTCTAGGAGGATCTGTTCCATGATCTTCCCAGGCACAGAGATGAGGCTGACAGGTCAGTAGATCCCAGGGTCATCCTTCCCACTCTTTTTAAAAATGTGCAAAATGTTTCCCTTTTTCCAGTCACCAGGGTCTTTGCCTGACTGCCATGACCTTTCAAATATGATGGAGACTGGCTTGGCAATGACATCAGACAATTCCCTCAGGACTCTGGGATGCATCTTGTCAGGCCCCATAGACTTATGGATGTTCAGGTTCCTCAGGTGGTCCTGAATCTGATCAACCCTTACAGGGGGAGGGGCTTTACCCCTCTGGTCCCCATCTTGCAGTCCATCGATTCGGGAGGGGCAAGGACAGAGGTTGCTAGTGAAGACTGAGGCAAAAAAGTTGCTGAGTACCTCAACCTTCTCCTCACTGATGATACGAGTTGTTCTCCTGTTGATACGAGGTTGCCATTCTTGCTCATTGGGGGGGGGGGTATGCTTTCTTTAAACTTCCTTTTCTGGTTGACATACCTGCAGAAGCCCTTCTTGTTATTCTTTGCATTCCTTGCCAAGTTCAACTCCAGCTTCTCCTTGGCCCTCCTGACCTCATCCCTACACAACCGGGCAGCATCCCTATACTCTTCCCAAGATCCCTGTCCTGGCTTCCACTGCCTGTGCAGTTCCCTCTTGCTCATTAGTTTGACCAGCAGGTCTCGACTCAGCCATGATGATCTCTTCCTTCCTTGCCTGACTTCTTACGCCTGGGGACTGAGAGCTCCTGCGCTCTATGGAAAGCGTCCTTATAGATCTGCCAGCTCTGTTCTGCCTCCCTGTCCCTGAGGACCGTTTCCCAGGGGGTCCTACTGACTAACTCCTTGAAGAGCTGGAAGTTGGTTTTCTTAAAATTTAGGGTCCTGACTATACTCCTCGCCTTTTCCACTGGTTGAAGGATCAGGGGCACAGGTGGTGTTTTCTTCAGTCCCATCAGTGGCAGGGAAGAGAACTGAAAGGGGCAGGAAAACTCACCTGATTAACAGGTGGCTCAGAGACTGGTGTCGTTGGTGGAATTTTGGTTTCTTTGATCACGTGGAAGTGTACAAATCACCGGGCCAGCTGGTGACAGACAGAGTCCAGCTGTCTCAAAGGGGAAAAAGGATTCTTGCCCACAAGCTGGCAGGGCTCATTGAGAGGGCTTTAAACTAGGTCCGAAGGGGAAAGGGGATATAACCAGGCTCACTAGAGATGAGCCCAGTGTGGCATGCCAAGGCCAGGGGTGAAATCGACAGCCCAGCTCAAATGCATCTACACCAATGCATGTAGCATGGGCAATAAACAGGAGGAGCTGGAAGCCATTGTACAGCAGGACAGCTATGTCTTGGTCACCATCACAGAAACGTGGTGGGACAACTCGCCTGACTGGCATACTGTCATGGATGGCTACAGACTCTTTAGGAAAGACAGGCCAACAAGGAGAGGTGGTGAAGTTGCTCTGTATGTGAGGGAGCAACTGGAATGTATTGAGCTCTGCCTGGGGGTGGATGAAGAACGAGTTGAGAGCTTATGGGATAGAATTAAGGGATAGGCTCCTATGGGTGACACTGCTGTGGGTTTGTACTACAGGCCACCTGACCAGGAGGAGGAAGTTGATGAGGCCTTCTACAAGCAGCTGAAAGCAGCCTCACAGTCACAGGCCCTGGTTCTCATGGGGGACTTCAACCACCCTGACATCAGCTGGGAAGACCACACAGCTAGGCACATGCATTCCTGGAGGTTCCTACAGAGCATCGATGATAACTTTCTGATGCAAGTGGTGGAGGAGCCAACAATGAGAGGAGCTCTGCTGGACCTTGTACTAACAAACAAGGAGGGACTGGCTGAGGATGTGAAGGATGAGGTAGACTCGGCTGCAGCGACCATGAAATGGTGAACTTCAGGATCCTGCATGGAGGAAGCAGGGCGATAAGTAGGATCAAAACCATGGACGTCAGGAGAGCTAACTTGGGCCTCTTCAAGGAGCTACTGTGAGGAATCCCGTGGGCGAGGGCTCTCGAAGGCAGGGGAGTCCATGAGTGCTGGTCGCTGTTTAAATATCACTTCCTCCATGCTCAGTAGCGGTGCATCCCCCTGAGAAAGAAATCACAGAATCACAGAATAGTAGGGGTTGGAAGGTACCTCTGTGGGTCATCTAGTCCAACCCTCCTGCCGAAGCAGGGTCACCTACAGCAGGCTGCACAGGACCTCATACAGGCGCGTCTTGAATATCTCCAGAGAAGGAGACTCCACAACCTCCCTGGGCAGCCTGTTCCAGTGCTCCATCACCCTCAGAGGGAAGAAATTCTTCCTCATGTTCAGACGGAACTTCCTGTGCCTCAGTTTGTTCCCATTGCCCCTTGTCCTGTCACTGGGCACCACTGAAAAGAGTTTGGCCCCATCCTCCTGACACCCACCCTTCAGATATTTATAAGCATTTATTAGGTCCCCTCTCAGCCTTCTCTTCTTCAGGCTGAACAAGCCCAGCTCCCTCAGCCTCTCCTTGTAGGAGAGATGATCCAGTCCCCTCATCATCCTTGTAGCCCTCCGCTGGACTCTCTCCAGTAGCTCTTCATCTTTCTTGAACTTTTCAAAGGGAAATCTAGAAAAGGAGGCAAGAAACCCGCATGGATGAGCAAGGAGCTTCTAGCAGAGCTCAGGTGGAAGAGAAAGGTCCATGGAATGTGGAAAGAGGGACAGGCAACTTGGGAAGAACACAGGAATGTGGTCAGAGCATGCAGGGATGCTACGAGGAAGGCCAAGGCCCACCTGGAATTGAAGCTGGCAAGGGATGTCAGAAACAAAAAAAAGAGCTTCTTCAAGTACAAAATCAGCAGCAAATGGAAGACTAGGGACAATGTGGGGCCACTGCTGAATGAGGAGGGTGTCCTGGTGACGGAGGATGCAGAGAAGGCAGAGTTACTGAATGCCTTCTTTGCTTCAGTCTTCAGTGCCAAGGCAGGCCCTCAGGAATCCCAGGCCCTGGAGGTAAGAGAGGAAGCCCACAGAGAGGATGACCTTCCCTTGGTCAAGGAGGATTCCGTGAGAGACCACTTAAGCAATCTGGATGCCCACAAATCCATGGGCCCCGATGGAATGCACCCACGAGTGCTGAGGGAGCTAGCGGATGTCATTGCTGAGACGCTCTCCATGATCTCTGAGAGGTCCTGGAGGACAGGAGAGGTGCCCGAGGACTGGAGAAAAGCCAGTGTCACTCCAATTTTCAAAAAGGGCAAGAAGGAGGACCCAGGGAACTACAGGCCGGTCAGCCTCACCTCCATCCTGGGAAAGATGATGGAACAGCTCATTCTAGAGGTCATCATCAAGCAAGTGGAGGAAAAGAAGGTTATCAGGAGTAGTCAGCATGGATTCACCAAGGGGGAATCATGCCTGACCAATCTGATAGCTTTCTACGATGACATGACTGGCTGGGTAGATGAGGGGAGAGCCGTGGATGTTGTCTACCTCGACTTCAGCAAGGCTTTTGACACAGTCTCCCATAATATCCTCCTAGGGAAGCTCAGGAAGTGTGGGCTGGGCGAGTGGTCGGTGAGGTGGACTGAGAACTGGCTGAATGGCAGAGCTCAGAGGGTTGTCATCAGTGGCCCAGAGTCTAGTTGGAGGCCGGTAACTAGTGGTGTCCCCCAGGGGTCAGTACTTGGCCCAGTCTTATTTAACGTATACATCAGTGACTTGGATGAAGAGTTAGAATGTACCCTCAGTAAGTTTGCTGATGACACCAAACTGGGAGGTGTGGTGGATACACCAGAAGGCTGTGCTGCCATTCAGGGAGACCTGGACAGGCTGGAGAGTTGGGCGCAGAGGAACCTGATGAGGTTCAACAAGGGCAAGTGCAGGGTCCTGCACCTGGGGAGGAACAACCCCATGCACCAGTACAGGCTTGGGGCGGACCTGCTGGAGAGCAGCTCTGCAGACAGGGTCCTGGATGTCCTGGGGGACAACAGGTTGACCATGAGCCAGCAGTGTGCACTGGTTGCCAAGAAGGCCAATAGGATCCTGGGGTGCATGAAGAAGAGTGTGGCCAACAGGTCGAGGGAGGTTGTTCTTCCCCTCTACACTGCCCTAGTGAGGCCCCATCTGGAGTACTGTGTCCAGTTCTGGGCTCCCCAGTTCAAGAAAGATGAGGAGCTACTGGAGAGAGTCCAGCGAAGGCCTACTAGGATAATGAGGGGCCTGGAGCATCTGTCCTATGAGGAAAGGCTGAGGGAGCTGAGCTTGTTCAGTCTGAAGAAGGAAGGCTGAGAGGGGACCTTAGAAATGCTTATAAGTATCTGAATGGTGGGTGTCAGGAGGATGAGGCCAGAATCTTTTCAGTGGTGCTCAGCGACAGGACAAGGGGCAATGGGCACAAAATGAAGCATAGGAAGTTCCGTCTGAACATGAGGAAGAACTTCTTCCCTCTGAGGTTGACGGAGCACTGGAACAGCCTGCCCAGAGGTGTTGTGGATTCTCCTTCTCTGGAGATATTCAAGACGCGCCTGTATGAGGTCCTGTGCAGCCTGCTGTAGGTGACCCTGCTTCGGCAGGGGGGTTTTACTAGATGACCCACAGAAGTCCCTTCCAACCCCGAACATTCTGTGGTTCTGTGATATTCCTCAGGACTGTATTCACCAACGCGTGCTCACTTCAGCCCAGGCTGCCTCCAGTCTTGACGTCACTGATGAGCTCGCTTGCATTGGTGAACATCAGGTCCAGTGTTGCATCCCTTCGGGTAGGAGTGTCAGTCACCTGACTTAAAAAGTTATCCGGAATGCATTCTAGCAGTCTCCTGGATTGCCTACAACTCACCATGCTACTTTTCCAGCAGATGTCCGGGTGGTCAAAGTCCCTCAGCAGAATGAGAGCCTGCGAGCGTGAAGCCTCCTGGAGCTGGAGGAAGAAGGCTTTCGTCAGTAGGCTCCCCTTGATCAGGCAGCCTGTAGTAGACACCCACGACCAGGTTCCCTTTGTTGCCTCTGTCTCTGATTCTTACCCATAAGCTTTTGACCTGCTCATGACTACTCTTCAAGGACAGCTCTTCACAGTGTATTGATTTCTCAATGTAGAGGGCAACGCCTCCACCCCTCTTTCCCTGCCTGTCCCTTCTGAACAGCCTGTAGCTATCAATAGCCATACTCTAGTCATGGGATTCATCCCACCAAGTTCCAGTAATAAAACTATATTCATAAAGGAGCTGCAGAAGGCAATTATTTGACCTACCTTATGGTGAAATGAATTGTCTTCCCTCACTTTTATTAATTATGAAATTTTATTATTGTCAGAGTGTAAATACACATCCATACTGTGTGTAGATAAAAATGTCATCAAAAGCAAGTGTGTAAATTAAATGGTAGTTTATATTACTTGACAGTATTTCAAAGACACTTCCTCACCTAGAGTCTTTCTGTTAAATTTTACCCCTTACCATTCTTTGGGTGCAAAAGTATACTTATGAAATGCATCCTAAAGTGGGTGTAGCTTAATCCACTATGATTAAGACAAGCCAAGTTACAAATTAGGTGGGATATTTTTAGATGCTATTTTTATTAGCCATTACAAAGGAACAGAAATGTTGGTAGGTACCTGGTAGAAGACATACAGAATGCCAAGTGCTTGCATTAAGGCACCTGCACTATAAATGATGACAACTCAGTAAGTACTGTGGGATTCACCTGTATTAGAAAATTAAACACACTCAGGACCACACTCTGGGAAGGAAGGAGGATGTCATAAAGAGCCTACATACTTATTGTTAAGGTCTTTTACTCTCCAAACTAGGGAGAACACCAGCTCTCTTTAAAGAATTGCTCCATAGTATTTAAATTCCCAAATTCTTCAGAGGAAGTGCTTGAGATAGTTATTTGCCAATGGCCAATACCACATCAGGGAAAATTATAGTAGTGTGCCAGTATAGATTTCACTTGATTTTCACCTGAATTAGCAGTAATATATTAATGAGAAACCAAAGTTAAAATGCAAGCAGGATTTTGGAAGGATTTGCCTTATCTAAGAAAATTATCCTTATATATTTTCATTATTAAATTACATTCTTATATTACATCTCCAACATAGTATTACTGTTAGTGATATACTTCTTGGAGATGAGGAACTGATCACAAAGATATGATACAACCTCAAAATGAAGTCTGGAATTGAAATCATCTCTCTTTCAACACAAAACATATTTTAAATCACATGACTTCCCTTTCATCCACAGGCTTTCTTTAAATTCATTATCAGAATCAGAAATTAGTTGCTCTTGAGGCACAGCATACCATACTATGTTGACTGCTGGTCTAATAATGTATGAATCAAAAGGAAATAAGGGAACAAAAATATGAGAACTGGAGAACTGGAGAACTGGTTACTAGAAAGTGAGTAGAGTGTGATGGACCAAAAGGATAAAAAAAATAATAAAAATTCAGAAAGCTGAGAAAGTAACTGATTCAATGAGAAAGAAATTATTAGGAAGTTCAGGCAAAGAAACAAGTGATAAAATACTGCTAGAAGTAGCTGCAAACATCCTTAGGGTTAGTCGAGTTGTTGGAAGAAGAGACTAGTATATAGGCAAGTAAATAGCATCACTGAGGGAAAAGAGTAAAATGCAAAGATGGGAGAAAAAAAAGATATGGAGAAGCCACTGACTGTAATCATTGATGATAATATTAACTAAAAATGAGAGGTCATTATTCATTTGGAGGTTAAAGTAGCTGACTTGAGAGATTCACAATCTTGGTTTTCTACCTACAAGTGTTAACTGGCAAAAATACTCTTTCTAAAACAGTACCTTTGAAGTAAAAGATTTAAAATGTTCACAAGACATAAAAATTCCAGGATGTGCTGTCTTTGTAAAGGAAATGTAGACAAAAAAGTCACAGCATTTTGATATGTGGGGACAGAAATTCAACATGTATTATAGATATATATTAAAGCACAACTTCTCTGAAGCTGGATGATCTTAGGAATGGGTTCTTGTGAATAAATTACAAGATCAACATTATTCAATAAAATATGTTTTGTGTCTTAATCCAGAATGCATTGATTTCCTTCCATTAACTGCAGAGAGCTTTGGATTAGGTCCTGGACAGAATAATTTGACTCTCTTTGCAAGTAACTCTTGAACAAAGAAATGAGATACAATTCATG
Source organism: Opisthocomus hoazin (assembly GCF_030867145.1). Taxonomy (NCBI): domain Eukaryota; kingdom Metazoa; phylum Chordata; class Aves; order Opisthocomiformes; family Opisthocomidae; genus Opisthocomus; species Opisthocomus hoazin. Next base: position 22,389,352 of record NC_134453.1, on the reverse strand, counting down.
AGATCACTTGTTACAAATTATTCATCCAAACCTACTTAAAATCTAATAAGACGCCCTTAAATCAACGCTAGATGTGTTTAGCTTGAGACCTGAATTCAGATGACTTCCAAGTTTCTCTAATGTTCAGCTTCATTAGAAACCAGGGGTGAAAATGAAAATGAAGTGGTGATGGAAACTCACTTTTTTTCCCTTCAGCTCAGTTCTCTGTTGGACAAAATGTGCTCTGATTGTTTTGAATAACGAAAAAGAAAAATGGGGAGTTGGGAAACGGTTTGCTGAATGTGAAGCACAGAGGCAAACTGTGTGTCAAATCTGCAGGTGTTGAAATGACCACAAAGGGCACTTGCATCTTATAATACTTACAGACGCAGGTGAAGGAGCTTCAAAGCAGGCTACAAAGCAGGAAATTATTGTTATCTAACACACCAGAGACAGGGAAATGAGGGACCAAATGTATTGCTAAATGTTACCATGAAAAAAAGCAATCAAATGAAAAACAGCAATCAAAACTGCAACTTCAAAAAGAAATATTAAAAAATGCAATCTTCCTTCAAGTTAATTAATATAAAATCTAACCTAGGTCTGGACTGTGGAGAGTAGAGACTTGTAAGTTAGGTCCTTAGTGTCTTCATTCATTTCAGCAATATCTTTTCTGTGCACGAGCATTTGTAAAGGGACAGAAGGGGTACTCACTGGCTGGTGGCTTGCTTGAAATGGCTTTGAGGCAATTGTAAAAATTAATATTGGAGCTTCCAGCTCCCGTAGCTCCTTTCTGCTTCCTTGTTCAAGGGTTGTGCCAGAAAACCAACTGCACCATCCCCTTCAGAAACAGGTGCAACAGCCTGATGATAATCCAATAAAAATCCTATTAGCTGTGTCTCCATGACACTCCTGGTATCCATGGGACCCACAATATCTTTAATACAGACAATAAATCCAGACCCTTTCCTCCTTCAATTGCTCCCAATATGGCTCCACTCCTAGCGCTGTTCAGCTAACCTTTTGTTGCCACATTTTCTCATGAATGCTGAATCACTCTCTAATCTTTACAATAAAACAAGTGGAGTCCCCACTAAGTGAAACACACCAGTCAGATTTAGTTATTGAACTGCGATTGCAGCCAGGTGCATTGCTGTGGATTGCAACCAGCAGAGACACAGCACTGACTGTAAAAATCTCAGTTCCATGTCTGAAAAGTTTGGGGAAGGCTTTGTGGCAATTGCTGTCTGACCAAAACATCCCGGATTAACCCCAAAGTGGCCAGAGCAGAAAGTACATCACTAGGTTAAAAGAGTGTCTGTGTGTGGATGGGACGCATATAGTGAGTTAAAACAAAATAGTTTGAAACTGATGCCAGGAGAAAAGCTTAACCAAAAATGTAAACAAAAGCAAAGCAAGGACAAATGCATGAAGGAAGTGAACTGACAATACCTTGTCTTCTTGGACCCCTTAGGAGCTATGGATACTCATGGAGGTTCGTTGACTTACTTCTTTGTTAATCACAGTAGCTGAATCCAACCCATGAGTTAACTACTTGTGAGGGTGTGGGACACTGTGGCATTGTTAAATGAAAGGGAAATTTATTGTTTGAACTTCAGTAGTCCAGCTAACATCTGTACATGGCCCTGGGGAAATTCTCAAGTTAATCACAGAATCATAGAACGGTTTGGGTTGGAAGGGACCTTAAAGATCACCGAGTTCCAACTCCCCCCTGCCATGGGCAGGGACACTTTCCACTAGACCAGGTTCTTCAGAGCCCCATCCAACCTGGCCTTGAACACTTCCAGGGAGGGGGCATCCACAACTTCTCTGGGCAACCTGTTCCAGTGTTTCACCACCCTCATAGCAAAGAATTTCTTTTTTATATCTGATCTAAATCTACCCTCTTCGACTTTGAAGCCATTGCCCCTTGTCCAGTACATGGCCTTTTAAAAAGTCGCTCTCCAGCTCTCTTGTAGGCCCAAGACTCACCTCTGTTGCTAATAGAAGAGCCCCAGCAAGCAGTGCCCATGCACACCAAGAAGTTCAATACACCACTGGCTGCCTTCATTACTAAGTCTGCAGGTTATCTGCATGACATCTGTATAGCCAAGAGATGGATGAGAAGCAGAGCCTGGAGTACTTAGAGACCATTTCAGAGGCTGCTCTTTTAGAGCAGCAAATTATTATCCTTCATTACTGCAGATCCTGAAGACCCAGTGCTTGGTACATTTGCCGGAATGGAAAGTCAAGTTGCAGCTCAGTTATTTGCAGTCTCCTCCCATCCTCTCAGAAAGTTTAAAGTGAAGAGTTTTGGAAGAATGGATTTGATCTCAGTGTTTATATGAATGCTTAGTCTGTAGAAGAGGCAAGTTTTAATATATAGTTAAAAGAACCAACAAATGATTGTGAATGACTTAGCTAAAGGACAGGAATATACATAGACAGGCTATTTAAAATTCTGTGCACTTTGTTGTGATTTAGACTATCTCTTTAATTACTTTTTATGGTTGGCTGCTTAGAATTGCACATTGTTTATAGACCCATTTCCATACAGGTTTTGTCATATGATCCATTTTTGAGGAGAACTAAATAACTTTTGTGCTCTCATTCCAGTACAGGCTCAGCAGCGGGAGCTCAGAGCAAGATCAACCATCTGTGAATGAAGAGAGGGTGGAGGAGTTCCTCCTGGGGCAGAGGTATATTCCCCTAGGAACCTCCTGGGTGTAATAAGCTATAATGCTTGTTATATATTCTTAATGAAGTTGTCTCTGTGACTGGAGGCACAAGAGTAGTGAATATTTGCCCAGTGAGGCTGCCTTGCAGTGCTCCCTATCCTGTTGTCACCTAAACCAGAAAGGAGAACCTGCAGCAAGAAGGTCATAAGGCTCCTTGAAAATGAATAAAGGGCTGGTCGCTGTTTAAACGTCACTTCCTCCATGCTCAGGAGCGGTGCATCCCCCTGAGAAAGAAATCTAGAAAAGGAGGCAGGAGACCTGCATGGTTGAACAAGGAGCTTCTAGCAGAGCTCAGGTGGAAGAGAAAGGTCCATGGAATGTGGAAAGAGGGACAGGCAACTTGGGAAGAGTACAGGAATGTGGTCAGAGAATGCAGGGATGCAACGAGGAAGGCCAAAGCCCACCTGGAATTGAATCTGTCAAGGGAAGTCAGAAACAACAAAAAGGGCTTCTTCAAGCACAAAATCGGCAGCAAATGGAAGACTAGGGACAATGTGGGGCCGTTGCTGAATGAGGAGGGTGTCCTGGTGACGGAGGAGGCAGAGAAGGCAGAGTTACTGAATGCCTTTTTTGCTTCAGTCTTCAGTGCCAAGGCAGGCCCTCAGGAATCCCAAGCCCCGGAGGTAAGAGAGGAAGCCCACAGAGAGGATGACTTTCCCTTGGTCGAGGAAGACTGCGTGAGGTATCGCTTAAGCGATCTGAATGCCCACAAATCCATGGGCCCCGATGGAATGCACCCATGAGTGCTGAGGGAGCTGGCGGATGTCATTGCTGAGACACTCTCCATCACCTCTGAGAGGTCCTGGAGGACAGGAGAGGTGCCCGAGGACTGGAGAAAGGCCAATGTCACTCCAATCTTCCAAAAGGGCAAGAAGGAGGACCCAGGGAACTACAGGCCAGTCAGCCTCACCTCCATCCTGGGAAGGATGATGGAACAGCTCATTCTAGAGGTCATCATCAAGCAAGTGGAGGAAAAGAAGGTTATCAGGAGTAGTCAGCATGGATTCACCAAGGGGGAATCATGCCTGACCAATCTGATAAGTTTTTACGATGACATGACTGGCTGGGTAGATGAGGGGAGAGCCGTGGATGTTGTCTACCTCGACTTCAGCAAGGCATTTGACACAGTCTCCCATAATATCCTCCTAGGGAAGCTCAGGAAGTGTGGGCTGGATGAGTGGTCGGTGAGGTGGATTGAGAACTGGCTAAATGGCAGAACTCAGAGGGCTGTCGTCAGCGGTGCTGAGTCTAGTTGGAGGCCGGTAACTAGTGGTGTCCCCCAGGGGTCAGTACTGGGCCCAGTCTTGTTCAACTTCTTCATCAATGACCTGGATGAAGAGTTAGAGTGTACCCTCAGCAAGTTTGCTGATGACACCAAACTGGGAGGTGTGGTAGATACACCAGAAGGCTGTGCTGCCATTCAGGGAGACCTGGACAGGTTGGAGAGTTGGGCAGAGAGGAACCTGATGAAGTTCAACAAGGGCAAATGCAGGGTCCTGCACCTGGGGAGGAACAACCCCATGCACCAGTACAGGCTTGGGGCGGACCTGCTGGAGAGCAGCTCTGCGGAGAGGGACCTGGGTGTCCTGGTGGACAACAGGTTGACCATGAGCCAGCAGTGTGCCCTGGTTGCCAAGAAAGCTAATGGGATCCTGGGGTGCATTAGGAGGAGTGTGGCCAGCAGGTCGAGGGAGGTTCTCCTTCCCCTCTACACTGCCCTGGTGAGGCCTCATCTGGAGTACTCTGTCCAGTTCTGGGCTCCCCAGTTCAGGAAAGATGAAGAGCTACTGGAGAGAGTCCAGCGGAGGGCTACTAGGATGATGAGGGGCCTGGAGCATCTCTCCTATGAGGAAAGGCTGAGGGAGCTGGGCTTGCTCAGCCTGGAGAAGAGAAGGCTGAGAGGGGACCTTATAAATGCTTGTAAATATCTCAAGGGTGGGTGTCCGGAGGATGGGGCCAAACTCTTTTCAGTGGTGCCCAGAGACAGGACAAGGGGCAGTGGGCACAAACTGAGGCAGAGGAAGTTTCGTCTGAACATGAGGAAGAATTTCTTCCCTCTGAGGTTGACGGAGCACTGGAACAGGCTGCCCAGGGAGGTTGTGGAGTCCCCTTCTCTGGAGATATTCAAGACCCACCTGGACAAGGTCCTGTGCAGTCTGCTGTAGGTGACCCTGCTTCGGCAGGAGGGTTGGACTAGATGACCCACAGAGGTCCCTTCCAACCCCTACCATTCTGTGATTCTGTTATTCTGGCCTTGTGGGCTGTTCATATCCTCTATTTGAACATATAAGTGTACATAGAGCAAAGAAGATACAAATTGCAGCTCAGTGCAGAAAAGCAAGTTTTCCCATGTTCAGAAAGGAAACGTGATTATTGGCATCTGCCAAGTCCATGTATAAAATGGATCAACTCACTCTTTTAGTGAACTAAATTTCAGAAAAAAAAGAGCATGAGGACTTATAATTTAAAACTTACAATTAATTTGCACAGGAGGTCCAAATTAGGACCACGTGGAAAACTTAAGCTCTGGTTCTCTACTAAGTTCTGCGTAATGATCATTACAGTATTAATAGTAGTCTTTTAATGTAGTCCTTAAATCTAGAGTAACTAACGGACTAGGTGCTAGCTAAGCTTCTAAGGGAACAGCCTTAATTCCAAAGACCTTTACAAGCTGGGACAGACAGTCAGAGGGACTGAAGAGGAAGAGAGATGCCAGCAGCGAAACCTGTTTGAGTAGATGCACAGTGTCCACATTGCTGAAGTGCTAGAAGATGTCTTCTGTGGATCAGAAGACCAGATCAGACATTCTTGGTCACAAAGGCCATGATTCTCATGCTGCCAGCAATCACCTCAGCAAGTCCGTTCTAAGGGTGTGAGGGTCTCATCCTTCTTCTGTTAGAGGGTACTCCTGAACTTCTTTTCTTATCTGTAGTTCCTGTTGTTTCCAGACAAATTTTATATGTGGTCAGCTCATGCACATTTCCTGTGTAACTGTCATCCTTTCAGTTCTCTTTTTTTGCTCCTCAGAGACTGCAGTCATTTCCCTGCCATCTTTGTTTTCACTGGGCTGAGCAATCCCATGAGATTTCATTACTGCTCGTTCAGTAGTTCCTCTTTCTGAGAGCTCCTCCAGTCCCTTTGCCTGTCTTGAAGCCCTCCTCTGCATCACTTTTGGACTTATATCACCTCCCTTGGTCACAGATAATCAGAAGTACACACCACTCCAGTCCAGGCTACACTGATATCTTGAATTTACTGTAATCCATAGCTTTTCTGGGATTCATCTTAGCTTTTAGGAAAGCAGTCTTCACCATCCTCTAGCTACAGCGTGTGCTCCATACATCGAGGAGACGAGAAGAAAATGAAGGAATTTGTATTGTAAGATAGGCTAGTGGGACATCAAAAATAGTTCCACTTTTTATGATCTTTACAGCTAATGACACATTATTAGTGAAATAAGAACTGAGGAGGCAAGAGGCAAAGCCTCTTCCTGGTAGCCAGATGAGTGATGTAGTTGGGCATCTTCATACTGAAAGACAAAAGGATTCACTGTTTCTTCCTTCTTTGCATGAGTGATTGTGTGTGTGTGCACATGTGTGTCAATGACCTTTTATTGGAGGCATTGACAAAACATGTTTGTTTTGCTCTACATTTTTTTTGTTTGCTGAGCTGTGGGGATACTCACTGTTCTGCCGTTTCTGCTAAGGGGATGGTAATCTTGGTACTCAGTGCGTTCAAATTCCTGGGCAATAACAGTTTAAATATTTTTCAGGTAAGGTCTCCACGTGTCAGTCAGTCAGACCCTCTACATAAGCATAGTGTTTGCTCAGGATTTGTGCAATATGGACCATTTTCCTGCCACGTTAACAGTATACAGGGACATACATGCATGTGGCAGGATTTCCAAACACACACACAGTTACTGTGTGAAGTTCTTTGAGAAACTGGAGGATGAAAAGTATTGATTTGTTGTAAAGTATTACTGCTTGTCTAATGTGCAGAATGTGCATATGTGCAAAATTTAATACCTTTCATATTTTCCCATCCTGCACAAAGATCAGCAATACCTTAGTGCTGACCTCTGTAATACAGCGTTTACCTAGGTACACATTTAAAAATAAAAAAGTTCTTTGTTTATAGAGCTTTTCAAAGACTGTAAGATAATAACAAAAAATCTGTTTCTGAAACTTTACATTCCCAGTGTCGTCCATGCTAATGATTTTTTAAGTTCATAGTTCTTTCCTTTTCATATCTGGCTTCTCTCAGTCCCATCTTTTCCCTCCCAGATATACCAGAAACGAATATCCTCAGAAAGATATTTCTTCAAACACCCTGCCAAATATTCTTCAGTACCACTTTTTATTATTATTATGCATTCCCTTAGGCTTAATACAACCTTGGGATTCACCATTTCCTGTGTCAAAGGTGCATTTTGTCACTAAACCCATCTCTCTGATATAGTTCACATCTACTCAATGCATTCTGGCATTCCAACAACAAAATTTTTGTGCTCCTCTGCTCTGCTTGCACTGAAATGCTGTTTCCCATGGCTGTTGTCCGTACAGAAGGATGAAAAGCAACTAAATTAGTAAACACAATCAAAAGATACAGGGGATCAAATATTTTTAACTGCTGCATAAAAAGAGTATGACAATGTAATCAAAGTAGGCCAGATGTTTAATTGTTCAACTATTCTCATTGTCTTGACTTGTCAGGGAAGGTCAGGCTCCCTAAAATCCCTAGTTAGCACCTTTGGGTACACAACAAGATTACCAAAAAAATGCTTTGGGATTGAGCTCCACTGAAAGAGGGTGGACATATTTATTCAAAACATCTCCAAAGAAGTGGCGTACCTTCCACACCAGATTATTTAAAGACTCACTTTAGATGGGAGAAAATGTTGATGGGTTTTCTTCTCTGATTGAGGACATTAAAACACATAGAAGTAATGAAAATAACCTCTGAGAGGAATATTATTTTCCCTTTTATTTGCTCGGGGTGTTCTTACTGACCCTCTTCCTCAGTCAAATACATTTTGGTTACTTTTACCACTGTATTACACTCATTCCTCTGCAACCATCTAACAACTAAATCCTACCACATCCACCCTGCTACATCATACTGGTTTTTATGGCTTGGTATGTACACACAGTTGGGTCTGGGCTATCCACACTCTTTCCACTTCCCATTCAGGGTGGAGGTCTAGAACTGGCAGTCAGGGCATAAGAATATAACATGAAATGTAAGAATAAGAGGTCAAACCAAAAGTTTATCTAGCCTGTTATCTTATCTGTACTAGCATTAATAGCAGATGCTAAGGAAAATAATTTATATCTGAGCAATAAGGTAGTAGAATAGTACCCCCCCTTGGTATAACCTCCCTTTTCCACTGTCTTATGAACTTTCCAAGCAGCAGCTTGTTTCTCAATGACTATATTTAATAATTAATATCTGACTTCCACAATATGTTCTAGCAATGAGTTAATAGTTTAATCATGCATTTTATTACAAAGTAATTCATCATCAGATTTGCTTTAAACCTACTGCCTGACACTTTCATTCAGTGTCCTCTGGTTTTTTTAACTGTGGAAACACTAATTATTATTTTTCATGTACTTCCCCCATAAAACATTCATAATTTTATGGACATTAGTCACAGCCCACCATCCACTCTGCTTGTCTCATTTTGAAGCTGTTAAGACCACAGCCTAGCATCTCCTTAAATGGCAGTCAGTCTATACCTTTTGTGCTATTCTCCCATATACTTTCTGAGACTAATTTCAAATAGAGACAATACATGGATCTATAAAATACCTAGTATTTTTTTGTCATTTTTTCTAGTAATTTCTAGTATTTTATTCACATTTTTTACCATTTTTCAAAATGAGATTATACTGTCAATGATGTTCAACACTGACTTCAAGATCTTCTTCCTGAGTAGTAATTCATCTTTGTGCTTTTACTGTGCACACTTTTTTCCCCTCCATATGCATATACTTGGAATGTATCAGCAAACAAAGTGGTTCAGCTTGGCACATGACACTTTCTGATTGTGGGGAGGAGATGTAGCCAAAATACTTCTCAGTGACTAGAAATATTTCCACAGCTGAGCACAACATTCCTCCTTGTCCTTGCTGACATGCTGCATAATAAGATATAAACCCTATGGAGTTTTTAAAATTTCAATGTATTCAAGCTGTTGTTGATCTTGCTGGCTTTTTTTCCAAGGACTTTATAATGTTGTGGTTGGGAGGAAATGTCCAATAGGACCCAGAATTCTCCTTTTCATCCCATTGTTGAAACAGCACCAAACAACTGTCTTTGGACAAAGACCACAATCTGTGCTGATTCTTTTGATTAAGTTTTTATTATTGTTGTTCATTAGGAACAATTTTCAAGGTCTCTTTGAGACCTGCTGTGAGCTTCAGCAGAAGTCTGAGAAGATCCACTCAGATTTTCTGTAGGAGATTTTATTTGCACTTAGCAGTGTAAACAAATTATGGAATCCCTTAGAGATCTACTCACTCATTTCATTAAAACACTAGGTACCATCAGGCTTCCGAGGGAGTCTGTCTACACCTCTCTCCTTTGTATGCTTGACTTGAAGTCCACGTGGAAGTTCTAAACCACTCGGTGGCCCCATACACATACTCTGCTTCTGTATGGAACCAGAACTGCTTCTGTCTTATCAGAGCAATGAGGTAATGCTTTCTGAGCATCATCCTTAGACAGAGCTTTGTACAAGAAACCACTTACAAAAGATGAGCAGATCACAATACATAAATCATCTGAAGAAAATGGACTGAAGGTTGAAAAAGATCCAATTAGATTCTCTGATACTTTTTAAACATACAAGCTGCAGAGCTATCCAACAGGGATATTTTCCTCCATTGCATCAACTCTTCCTTTCAGAGGATGAACTTAGAGTAATTCATGCCTTCATGTTACAGTTTGGCTGCGGCCAGCAACAAGAGGGCCACACGGCTGCTCTGCCACCCCTCCCCCTGCTGGGGTACGGAGGAGAATGGAAAGAAAACAGGCAAAAAATGGTGGGTCAGGATAAGGGCAGTTTAACAGAACAGCAAACAAAGAGAACAGTAACAACAACGATACAGATAAGGAGAACACACAAAACAAAACAGCAGAACACAGAGAGCAACTCTCACTGCCCGCCGCCGCCGTGTGCTACTGAGCCGTGATTCCTTCCTGCCGCCCCGCTCCCTTCAACGAGAACCCAGCATGATGGCACATGGTATGGAATACCGGGCTCTGTTTGGCCAGGTGGGGTCAGCCCACCCGGCTGTGTTCCCTCCTGGCTTCTGGTGAAAATTCACCCTGTCCTAGCTGAACACAGGACATTACTCATCCCTTTCCATACCATCTATGTCATGCCCAGGTCCCCCATTGTCCAGTTGATCACCACCACTTCTCCTGTCTCCAGATATCCTTCCCTTAGTCTATGGATCATCACTCTAAAGTGTCCGTTGAGTTCATTTAATCCATGACTTTGGGCTCCATCTGTCGTAACAGTCTTCCTTGGCAGGAGAGGTGATGTGTGGTGATGGGCGGTCGCTTGCTGCATCCGGAGCTCACAGCTGATGTATCTGGTGCGGCCCGTGCCCACAGTCTGCAGATTGGAGACGTCGATCTCGATGAAGTTGCTGGATGCCAGTTGTTGAAAACCAGGTCCAGTCCCATCATCTCTGTGCTCTGCTAGGTTTCATCAAAAAGTCCATCCTTCTTTAATCTGGACGATTCTTACTATGCTACTACTGGTATAACATATAACAATTAAAACAGTGATAACAGACAGTGACAGGGTTATTTAACAATTAACTTTATACAATTTATTTATGGACTATTCTCGCCCAAAATCAAATCCCCATGAGGTACACATCGGACTTCCCCATCCTTCCGCATTACCCACCACGTACACCCAGGTCCTTGAGCAAAAGCAATCCCCCAGACAGGCTTGCCTTTTCCCGAGGCAGGACTAACCCAAACCGTCTTCCCTAACATGTTCTGCATATACACTACGGGGATTTATCCCCTTCTACGGGGCGCTGAGGTGTTGACTGGGCAGGACCAGCCCGGTTGGTGGACCCTCTGGTGTTAACCAATCAGGTGGCCTTTGCTAAATGAGTATCCCAGTTTTTGAAAGTTCCACCCCCCATTGCCCTCAAAGTGGTTTTTAGCAGCCCATTGTACCGCTCGACCTTTCCAGAGGCTGGTGCATGGTAGGGGATGTGATACACCCACTCAATACCGTGTTCTTTGGCCCAGGTGTCTATGAGGCTGTTACGAAAGTGAGTCCCGTTGTCCGACTCAATTCTTTCGGGAGTGCCATGTCTCCACAGGACTTGTTTTTCCAGGCCCAGGATGGTATTCCGGGCAGTGGCATGGGGCACAGGGAAGGTTTCCAGCCATCCTGTGGTGGCCTCCACCATTGTGAGCACATAGCGCTTGCCTTGGCGGGTTTGTGGCAGTGTGATGTAGTCAACCTGCCAAGCCTCCCCATATTTATATTTTAGCCATCGTCCTCCATACCACTGAGGCTTTACCCGCTTGGCTTGCTTGATTGCAGCGCATGTTTCACATTCATGGATAACCTGTGCGATGGTGTCCACAGTAAAGTCCACCTCTCGGACATCCAGCCAGCTGGATGGCTTTCACTTCTGCAAACTGGCTCGACTCACCTTCTCCCTCGGCAGTTTCTGCAAATTATTGTGTAGATCTCCATACAGCAGCCTTCCACCTCCGCTGCTTCCCCACAATGCAACAGGACCCATCCGTGAACAGGGCATACTACTTGTCACTTTCTGGCAGCTGGTTATACAGTGGGGCCTCTTCAGCACGTGTCACCTCCTCCTATGGCGATACTCCAAAATCTTTGCCTTCTGGCCAGTCCATGATTACCTCCAGAATTTCCAGGTGACTGGGGTTCCCCATTCGGGCCCACTGTGTGATCAGGGTGACACACTTACTCCACGTAGCATCAGTGGCATGATGCGTAGAGGGGACCCTCTTTTTGAACATCCAGCCCAGGACCAGCAACTGTGGTGCTAGGAGGAGCTGTGCTTCAGTGCCGACCACTTCTGAAGCAGCTCCAACACCTTCATATGCTGCCAGAATCTCTTTTTCAGTGGGAGTATAGTGGGCCTTGGATTTTTTATATCCCCGGCTCCAAAACCCCAGGGGTCAACCTTGAGACTCCCCTGGTGCTTGACATGCGGAATCAAACTTCACAACTCAGAGAGTTATAAAGCAGGTATGTTTATTGAGGCGCCGGGTGCAAGGGGGATTGTCCTGGGTTTGGCCAGGACAGGGTTAATTTTCACTGGACTCCAGGAAGGGGCACAGCCGGGGGGTGGGGGCTGACCCCACCTGGCCAAACAGAGCCCGGTATTCCATACCATGTGCCGTCAGGCTGGGTTCCGGTGGGAGGGGCGGCACGGTGGGAACTCTCTCGCGGCTGGGGAGGGCGCAGCGCCAGTCCTGTCTGGGAGAGAGGGTCTGTTGTGCGAGTCTGTGTCGTATTTTCTCCTTATCTGTATCGTTGTTGTTCCTCTTCCCTCTGTTTGCTGTTCTGTTAAACTGCCCTTATCCCGAACCACCAGTTTCTGCCTCTTTCTTTCCATTCTCCTCCCCACCCCGGCGGGGAGAGGGGCGGCCGCGTGGCGCTTTTGTTGCTGGTGGCAGCCAAAACCAAAACATTAAATTGGCGCCCAGGCATGGGGCGGGCATAACAGCAGGGCTGAGCAGCGGATGTTAAAACTGCTTTCTTACATTTTGTTAAATTTTGTTATAGGCATTTTTCTGTGTTAAACAGTTGCCGGTAAAAATGTTTCTGTCTTTGATCAGATGGTTGTGGTTTTTGAATCCGTACTTGCAGTACTTGTTCCCTGTGGTGCTATTCATCATCACGGGGAAAAGGATCAGGATTATGATTTTACTGTACTGTACGATATCGACTTATGACATGATAACATCACTGTGCATGACATTAGGCTTGTATTTGCATGCGGCACTGCAGTCATTTCCGTACCTCGGATCCTATGTCTTAGAATTTGTTAATAATCAAACCCAATCTGTGGGGAAAACCGAAGGGGATACTTTCCCCCACTCTTTCGCCCCCCCTCTCTCCTTCAGGCTAGTCCTAAGGGCTTTTGAGAATTTCGAGTACCCCTGGGATGCTCCGGCCAGCACTCTCCTTTTGTTATGCCTCATGAATGGCTTTCAGCTTTTGTTTAGGGTTAAACAAGTCGTTAAGACCATTGTGAAGAGACCTGCCCCGGGGCCAGATAGCTGTGAGTGGCTGGGTGTGTGGGACAGCATGGGCAGGTGTCTAGAGCAGTGGGCACCTGTGGTGTGTTTTAAACTCACCCCTGAACAAATACAGAATCCGGACAATCTGGTAAAATATCTGAAAAAAGTGTGCTGCCACCCTGGGAACTCCAGAGACACAGATCACCGCAAGGTGCTGGGGTCTGGCCCATGCCTACCGAGCTATGTTCAACCTAATTCAGTGCCCTAAAGGGGAAAGGGGGGGAAACGAAGTGGCAGCCACTGCGACTGGCGTTGCCCCCCCAGCCGGCCCTGCAGCCCCTCCAGCCCAGCAGGCAGTCACAGCCCCCCCGACCGGCACCATGGCTGCTGCAGCCACTGGCATTGTCCCCGCTCCCCTCGCAGGCACGGCAGTTGCTGCAGCTCCAGTTCCAGCCACAGGCACAATGACTGAGCCCAATGACCAACCTGTGCCGGTAGCAGTCGCCCCTGTAAAACTAAAGAAAGACGCAAAGAGAGCAGATCGCTCCGGGAGGGATGACAATGAGCCAGGGTCATCGCGGGAGATAGAGACAGAGATCATCACCCGGTCCCTGTCCCTGGGTGAGCTGCGAGACATGCGGAAAGATTTCAGCCGCCACCCAGGCGAGCACATTGCCACCTGGCTGCTGCGGTGCTGGGATAACGGGGCCAGCAGCTTGCAATTAGAGGGCAAGGAAGCCAAGCAGCTGGGATCCCTGGCCAGGGATGGGGGCATTGACAAGGCCATTGGGAAAAAGGAACAAGTCCTCAGCCTCTGGAGGAGACTTCTGTCAGGGGTGAGGGAGAGGTACCCCTTCAGTGACGATTTTGTATGCTATCCTGGCAAGTGGACCAATATGGAAAGGGGTATTCAGTACTTGAGGGAATTAGCTGTGCGGGAGCTGGTTTACTATGAACCAGACGATGACCAGGTACCCACAGACCCAGATGAACTCCAGTGCTCACAATCCATGTGGAGGAAGTTTGTGCGGAGCGCACCATCCTCATATGCCAACTCACTGGCAGTAGTAGACTGGAAAGGTAAGGAGGCACCAACAGTGGATGAGGTGGCTGTCCGACTCGGGCAATATGAGGAAAGTCTCTCTTCCTCCCTTGTCTCAGCCGTGAAGAAACTGGTCAAGTGACTCGAAAACAATATGTCCTACTCCCCACCTGTACGGGCTAGTGTCTCAGCTATTAGGGGCAAGCGTTCCTCTGCTCAGGAGAGAGGATACAGAGGCTATACACCTCGGGGAACCCTGTGGTTCTACCTGTGTGACCACGGAGAGGACATGAGGAAGGGGGATGGAAAACCCACCTCAAGTCTAGAGGCACAAGTGCATGAGTTGTGAGGTAAAACAATCACCACAGGGGATTCTGTTAAGAAAAATGCTGCTCCAGTTTCCAGCAGCCAGCTCTCCAGACCAGGTAGACAGTTTGATTTTGATTCCGATCCTCTGGAGGGGACCTCTAAGTCATTTTTACAGCAGGTGAGCAGCAAATTCTCTGACCAGGATTAGAGGGGCCCTGCCTCCAGCCAGGTGGAGGAAAGGGACAACCGCGTTTATTGGACTGTGTGGATTCGGTGGCCTGGCACGTCAGATCCACAAGAGTATAAAGCTCTAGTGGACACTGGTGCATAGTGTACTTTAATGCCATCAGATTTCAAAGGGTCAGAGTCCATTTGCATTTCTGGAGTGACAGGGGGGTCCCAAGAGCTGAGTGTATTGGAGGCTGAAGTGAGCCTCACTGGGCAGGAGTGGCAGAAGCACCCCATTGTAACTGGCCCCGAGGCTCCGTGCATCCTTGGGATAGATTATCTTAGGAGAGGGTATTTCAAGGACCCAAAGGGGTATCGGTGGGCTTTTGGCATAGCTGCTTTGGAGACGGAAGAAATGAAACAGGTGTCCATTTTGCCTGGTCTCTCGGAGGATCCTTCCGTTGTGGGGTTGCTGAGGGTGGAAGAACAACAGGTGCCAACCGCGACCACAACGGTGCACCGGCGACAGTACCGTACCAACCGAGACTCCCTTCTCCCCATTCATCAGTTGATCTCCCAGCTGGAAAGTCAAGGAGTGATCAGCAAAACTCGCTCACCCTTTAATAGTCCCATATGGCCAGTGAGAAAATCTGCTGGAGAGTGGAGACTGACAACAGACTACCGTGGCCTGAATGAAGTCACACCACCACTGAGTGCTGCCGTGCCAGACATGCTAGAACTTCAATATCAGCTGGAGTCAAAGGCAGCCAAGTGCTATGCTAGAACTGACATCGCTAATGCATTCTTCTCCATCCCTTTGGCAGCAGAGTGCAGGCCACAGTTTGCTTTCACCTGGAGGGGCATCCAGTACACCTGGAATCAACCGCCCCAGGGGTGGAAACACAGTCCCACCATTTGCCATGGACTAATCCAGACTGCACTGGAAAAGGGTGAAGCTCCAGAACATCTGCAGTACATCGATGACATCATTGTATGGGGTGACACCGCGGAGGAACTTTTTGAGAAAGGGGAGAAAATAGTTCAGATCCTTCTGAAAGCCGGTTTCGCCATTAAGCGAAAGTAAAGTCAAGGGACCTGCGCAAGAGATCCAGTTTTTGTAAATAAAATGGCAGGATGGGCGCCGTCAAATCCCAATGGATGTCATCAACAAAATAGCAGCTATGTCCCCACCAAGCAGCAAAAAGGAAGCACAGGCCTTCCTGGGTGTTGTGGGTTTTTGGAGGATGCACATCCCAAATTACAGCCAGATTGTAAGTCCTCTGTACCACGTGACCCGGAAGAAGAATGATTTTGAATGGGGCCCTGAGCAACGACAGGCATTTGAACAAATTAAAGGGGAGATAGTTCATGCTGTAGCCCTTGGTCCAGTCCGGTCAGGGCAAGATATTAAAATCATGCTCTACACCGCAGCCGGGGAGAATGGCCCAACCTGGAGTCTCTGGCAGAAAGCACCAGGGGAGACTCGAGGTCGACCCCTGGGGTTTTGGAGCCGGGGATACAAAGGATCCGAGGCTCGCTATACTCCCACTGAAAAAGAGATTCTGGCAGCATATGAAGGCGTTGGAGCTGCTTCAGAAGTGGTCGGCACTGAAGCACAGCTCCTCCTAGCTCCACGATTGCCGGTCCTGGGCTGGATGTTCAAAGAGAGGGTCCCCTCTACGCATCATGCCACCGATGCTACATGGAGTAAGTGGGTCACGCTGATCACCCAGCGCGCTCGAATGGGAAACCCCAGTCGCCCAGGAATTCTGGAGGTAATCATGGACTGGCCAGAAGGCAAAGATTTTGGAGCATCGCCAGAGGAGGAGGTGACACGTGCTGAAGAGGCCCCACTGTATAACAAGTTGCCAGAAAGTGACAAGTAGTATGCCCTGTTCACGGATGGGTCCTGTTGCATTGTGGGGAAGCAGCGGAGGTGGAAGGCTGCTGTATGGAGCCCTACACGACAAGTCGCGGAAACGGCCGAGGGAGAAGGTGAGTCCAGCCAGTTTGCAGAGGTGAAAGCCATCCAGCTGGCTTTAGACATTGCCAGTCGAGAGAAGTGGCCAGTGCTCTATCTTTACACCGACTCCTGGATGGTGGCCAATGCCTTGTGGGGATGGCTGCAGCAATGGAAGAAGAACAACTGGCAGCGCAGAGGCAAACCTATCTGGGCTGCCCCATTGTGGCAAGATATTGCTGCCCGTCTGGAGCAGCTGGCTGTAAAAGTCCATCACGTGGACGCCCACGTCCCTAAGAGTCGGGCCACTGAGGAACATCAAAACAACCAGCAGGTGGATCAGGCTGCCAAGATTGAAGTGGCTCAGGTGGATCTGGACTGGCAACATAAGGGTGAACTCTTTATAGCTGGGTGGGCCCATGACACCTCAGGCCACCAAGGAAGAGATGCGACATACAGATGGGCTCGTGACCGAGGGGTGGACTTGACCATGGACACTATTGCACAGGTTATCCATGAATGTGAGACATGCACTGCAATCAAGCAAGCCAAGCAGTTAAAGCCTCAGTGGTATGGAGGACAATGGCTAAAATATAAATATGGGGAGGCTTGGCAGATTGACTACATCACACTGCCACAAACCCGCCAAGGCAAGCGCTATGTGCTCACAATGGTGGAGGCCACCACAGGATGGCTGGAAACCTACCCTGTGCCCCATGCCACTGCCCGGAATACCATCCTGGGCCTGGAAAAACAAGTCCTGTGGAGACATGGCACTCCCGAAAGAATTGAGTCGGACAACGGGACTCACTTTCGTAACAGCCTCATAGACACCTGGGCCAAAGAACACGGTATTGAGTGGGTGTATCACATCCCCTACCATGCACCATCCTCTGGAAAGATCGAGCGATACAATGGGCTGCTAAAAACCACTTTGAGGGCAATGGGGGGTGGGACTTTCAAAAACTGGGATACTCATTTAGCAAAGGCCACCTGATTGGTTAACACCAGAGGGTCCACCAACCGGGCTGGTCCTGCCCAGTCAACACCTCAGCGCCCCGTAGAAGGGGATAAAGTCCCTGTAGTGCATATGCGGAACATGTTAGGGAAGATGGTTTGGGTTAGTCCTGCCTCGGGCAAAGACAACCCCGTCCGGGGGATTGCTTTTGCTCAAGGACCTGGGTGTACCTGGTGGGTAATGCAGAAGGATGGGGAAGTCCGATGTGTACCTCATGGGGATTTGATTTTGGGTGAGAATAGTCCATAAATAAATTGTATAAAGTTAATTGTTAAATAACCCTGTCACTGTCTGTTATCACTGTTTTAATTGTTATATTTTGTACCAGTAGTAGCATAGTAAGGATCGTCCAGATTAAAGAAGGATGGACTTTTTTGATGAAAACCTTGCAGAGCACATCGATGATGGGACTGGACCTGGTTTTCAACAACTGGCACCCAGCAACTTCATCGAGATCAACATCTCCCGCAGACTGTGGGCAGGGGCCGCACCAGATACATCAGCCGTGAGCTCCGGATGCAGCAAGTGAGCGCCCATCACCACACATCACCTCTCCTGACACGGAAGACCATTACGACAGATGGAGCCCGAAGTCATGGATTAAATGAACTCAGTGGACACTTTAGAGTGATGATCCATAGACTAAGGGAATGATATCTGGAGACAGGAGAAGTGGTGGTGATCAACTGGACAATGGGGGACCTGGGCATGACGTAGATGGTATGGAATAAGGGGTGGATAATGTCCTGGGTTCGGCCAGGACAGGGTTAATTTTCACCGGACTCCAGGAAGGGGCACAGCCGGGGGGTGGGGGCTGACCCCACCTGGCCAAACAGAGCCCGGTATTCCATACCATGTGCCGTCATGCTGGGTTCCGGTGGGAGGGGTGGCGAGGCGGGATCTCTCTCGCGGCAGGGGAGGGCGCAGCGCCGGTCCTGTCTGGGAGAGAGGGTCTGTTGTGCGAGTTTTTGTCGTATTTTCTCCTTATCTGTATCGTTGTTGTTACTGTTCCCTTTGTTTGCTGTTCTCTTAAACTGCCCTTATCCCGACCCACCAGTTTCTGCCTCTTTCATTCCATTCTCCTCCGCACCCTGGCGGGGGGAGGGGTGGCCGTGTGGCGCTTCTGTTGCCGGCGGCAGCTGAAACCAAAACAGGGATCGCTCCTCCTAACTTGCACACCAAGTCACGAAGCATGCACCTATTTATTACAAAGCTTATCTAAGTAAGCTGGACTATTGCAATTATTTCTAGGAATTCATTATCATACTCCACCCCCCTTTACCACTTGCACAGTGTTGTCTGGTGGTCTTCTGTGGGGGTCTTCTGGATGAAGGCTCGTAGTCTTCCTCACTGTGTGCTTTCACCTTTGGCTCAAAAATTCCTTGGTTGTCTGTGTTGGCTGAGTCCCAAACCACAGAACCAGTTTCAGCTAGAGAGTTGCTTCTTACAGACAACAAAGTTCTGGTTCTCAGTCCTTGTTTCTCTTCATCTGTCTCTCAAGCAGTCCTTGTTAGCTACATTTGAGCCACAACAGTCCTTGTTAGCAAGATTACAAAGAGCAGAATTAAATTAATCAACAGTGTTTAACTCTTACCTTAACATAGATGCAAAGTTACATAACAAAATTAAACTAAAGCTATAAAAAAACTGAACTAATTGTCAATTTCCCACATCATGCTTTCTGCCAGAGACTCCAGGTTGGGCCATTCTCCCCGGCTGCAGTGTAGAGCACGTTTTTAACATCTTGCCCTGACCAAACTGGACCACGGGCTACGGCATGAACTATCTCCCCTTTAATTTGTTCAAATGCCTGTCTTTGCTCAGGGCCCCATTCAAAACTATTCTTCTTCCGGGTCACGTGGTACAGAGGACTTACAATCTGGCTGTAATTTGGGATGTGCATCCTCCAAAAACCCACAACACCCAGGAAGGCCTGTGCTTCCTTTTTGCTGCTTGGTGGGGACATAGCTGCTATTTTGTTGATGACATCCATTGGGATTTGACAGCGCCCATCCTGCCATTTTATTTACAAAAACTGGATCTCTTGCGCAGGTCCCTTGACTTTACTTTGCTTAATGGCAAAACCGGCTTTCAGAAGGATCTGAACTATTTTCTCCCTTTCTCAAAAACTTCCTCCCCTGTGTCACCCCATACGATGATGTCATCGATGTACTGCAGATGTTCTGGAGCTTCACCCTTTTCCAGTGCAGTCTGGATCAGTCCATGGCAAATGGTGGGACTGTGTTTCCACCCCTGGGGCGGTTGATTCCAGGTGTACTGGATGACCCTCCAGGTGAAAGCAAACTGTGGCCTGCACTCTGCTGCCAAAGGGATGGAGAAGAATGCATTAGCGATGTCAGTTCTAGCATAGCACTTGGCTGACTTGGACTCCAGCTGATATTGAAGTTCTAGCATGTCTGGCACGGCAGCACTCAGTGGTGGTGTGATTTCATTCAGGCCACGGTAGTCTATTGTCAGTCTCCACTCTCCAGCAGATTTTCTCACTGGCCATATGGGACTATTAAAGGGTGAGCGAGTTTTGCTGATCACTCCTTGACTCTCCAGCTGGCGGATCAGCTGATGAATGGGGAGAAGGGAGTCTCGGTTGGTACGGTACTGTCGCCGGTGCACCGTTGTGGTCGCGGTTGGCACCTGTTGTTCTTCCACCCTCAGCAACCCCACAACGGAAGGATCCTCCGAGAGACCAGGCAAAATGGACAGCTGTTTCATTTCTTCCGTCTCCAAAGCAGCTATGCCAAAAGCCCACCGATACCCCTTTGGGTCCTTGAAATACCCTCTCCTAAGATAGTCTATCCCAAGGATGCATGGAGCCCCGGTGCCAGTTACAATGGGGTGCTTCTGCCACTCCTGCCCAGTGAGGCTCACTTCAGCCTCCAATACACTCGGCTCTTGGGACCCCCCTGTTGTAGGTCAGAGTTCGACTGGTCTCAGCAGGGCCCCCAGTGTGGCACGATTGATAAAGGAGGACGTGCTGGAAATTGTTGGTCACAAGCCCTGGGGGGAAACGAGATAGTGCCGAGTCATCTTGAAGGAGGAAGTATTGCCTTAGTTAAGATAAACTTAGAAAAAATGTGTCCGCATCAGCGTTTGTGTTAACCAATTAATGAGTGCCTAGTTTGAAACTTAACCAATCAGTTTAGAACACGCTGTCATTTGATCTGTATAAATGTGTGTGTACGACGACAGTAAAAAGAACATTCTGCTTGCATCAAGCGGTGTCCCGTCTCTCAATCGCGGCAAATTGGTGACCCCGACGTGATACGAAGAGAACCACCTATCTGCGTGGCATGCTGCGAGTCCCACAGGACGTTGAGTGAGTTTTTGAAAGGAAGCAGGAGCCGGCCTAAACAATCCCTCCGGAGCTGAGAGGTGAGCTGTGGGAAACATGGGAAGTCAGACGTCTTCCCCAGAGAGAGACATTTATGAGCTTATGAAAGCTCTCCTTCAAAAACATGGAAAGAATATTTCTGGGCACGATCTCAAACTGATACTTAAATGGGTACAGGTGAAGATGCCCACTGTAACTGCGTCTAATATCTTTACGCGGGAACTTTGGGACGATGTGGGGGTGAAACTATGGGACACGGCAACAACAGGGAATGCTGAAGCCCAGCATATGCTCCCCTGGTGCAGGAGTATTTTTGAGACCTTAAAAGCGCAAGAGAAAAATCATAAGGACAAAGCAGGGGAGGAGGACAACTCTCCCACGGCGCCTCCGGTGCTGCCGGAGAACAAACCTATAGGAGTGTGTGCTGCGAGATACCCCCCAGAGGAGGATCCTTTTGACCCGGGTCCGGTAGATCCTGAAAAAGAACTGGATCTCTACCCCCCTGACCCACGCGATGTGTGGGCTAATATAAGACACCATGCCTTGAAGGAGGGGGAGTTAGAAATCACTAAAACAATTGTAGCCCCCGTGATTTATCAGGGTCGGGGGGCACAGTGGGAGGCTTTATCTTTCTCAGTAATTAAGGAACTGCGTCGTACTGTTACTGAGCACAGGCTTTCTTCTCCGTATTTTGCAAGTTTGTTGTCTTCTGTTTTCGACACTTATATTATGTCTCCGCATGACTTAAAATCTTTAGCGCAACTGTTACTGACTCCGACACAGTACTCCCTGTGGGAGTCACACTGGAGGGGGGGACTACAGGCACTTCTTATGACTTATGTGGGTCACGGCAATGCAGCTATAGCTGCGCTGACTATAGAGCACCTTACTGGCACAGGTCAACACTCTGATCCGGTGGCTCAAGCCCGTGATATCCCACGGGAAACTCTTGAGGCAACTCGTGAAGAAGCTAAAAAAGCCCTTCTTAAGGTCCCTGACTCACAAAAACCGCAAAAAACCTTCACTACGATTACCCAGGACCCCCGGGAACCTTATATGCAGTTTATTGACAGGCTGAAGCAAGCCCTGGAGCGTCAGATAGACAATACGGAAGCGCGGGAGATTTTGTTGTTAAAATTGGCTGTAGAAAATGCTAATGTGGATTGTAAAAAGTTACTGAAATCTCTCCCGAATCCAAACCCCACACTGGTGGAGATGGCAGAGGCTTGTAATAGAACTGACACTATGGATCATAAATTTGAAGCCATGGCTGCTGCTTTCGCGGCCATGCGTGGCTCTGGGGGGCCCGGGAACTGTTATGGTTGTGGCAAACCAGGTCATTTGAAAAAGAACTGTTTGGCTACCAATACTGGTGCCAGGCCCCAGGCCCTTGGGGTCTGTCCTAGATGCCGAAAAGGGCGTCATTATGCTAATCAATGTCGGTCTAAGTATGATTTCCAGGGTCAACCGATACAAGGAAACCGATCGCGGAGCGCGGGGCAGCAACGCGCGCAGACACAAGTACCGCAACCGACGTTTCAACCCCCACGGAGGGAACCAGCAGTGTCTCAAGTCTCCATCCAACAACAGCCGGTAGCGCCGGATTGGACCTGGCAACCTCCCACACAGTAACGTTGCTCGATTCCTCGGTTCACTTATTGTTAACAAACGTTTCGGGGCCCCTACTCCCAAAAACTCAAGCGCTTTTGTTAGGAAAATCATCTACCACCTTGTCAGGACTTTTTGTACTACCAGGGGTCATTGATTCTGACAGTACTGATGAAATTAAAATCATGGCATGGACCTCGTTTCCTCCCTGCATGGTGCCAAAAGGCAGCCGTATAGCACAACTGGTATTGATTCCCACAGTGACGGACTCCCCAGTTCCTAACCAGCCTCAACAAAGGCAGGGAGGGTTTAAATCTACGGGGGACCCACAAATTTTATGGGTACAGTCTATTTCCCAGAAACAACCTGTGTACCAATGTACCCTTATTCGTGGGAGGCAGCAAGTAATGCTAAATGGGATTATTGATACTGGAGCTGATGTCACAGTAATATCCCAGGCCAAGTGGCCTCCACAATGGCCTCTGGCTAACGTTTCCCAGACATTGGCTGGAATTGGGGGAACTGGTAAAAGCCACCAAAGCGTAGAATTAATCCAAATCCAAGGTCCGGAAGGGCATACAGCTTCTGTTAAGCCTTTTGTGTTACCTGTTCCTATGGTTCTGTGGGGGCGCGACGTACTGTCTCAGTGGGGAATGTCCATTCGGACCCATTTTTAGATGGAGCCATTGAAGTGCGCGACACCCTGAAATTAACTTGGAAAACCGATGACCCTATTTGGGTAGATCAATGGCCCCTCCCTCTGGAAAAGCTTCGCGCCCTCCAGGAATTAGTCACGGAGCAGTTAACAAGAGGGCACATTGTGCCCTCCACTAGCCCTTGGAATTCACCCGTCTTTGTCATCAAGAAACAAACTGGCAAGTGGCGCTTACTCCATGACCTTAGGAAAATTAATGACGCTATGGAAGACATGGGAGCCCTTCAACCAGGACTCCCGTCCCCTACTATGATCCCTCGAGATTGGCACTTGACTGTTATTGACCTCAAAGACTGCTTTTTTAATATCCCACTGCATCCAGACGATGCTCCTAAATTTGCCTTTTCAGTTCCAAGCGTCAACATGCAAGCCCCGTTGCAAAGATACCAGTAGGTTGTGCTGCCACAGGGAATGAAGAATAGTCCTACGATTTGTCAGTGGTACGTGGCTAAAGTACTTACCCCTGTTAGAACTATGATGCCTAGTGTCTTGTTGTATCACTATATGGATGACATCCTGGTGGCTGCACAACTCCACGAGGTCATGGAGGAAGCTGTAGCTCTTGTCATGGCTGCTGTTAACTCG
The DNA here is from genome assembly GCF_030867145.1 of Opisthocomus hoazin. Classification (NCBI taxonomy): domain Eukaryota; kingdom Metazoa; phylum Chordata; class Aves; order Opisthocomiformes; family Opisthocomidae; genus Opisthocomus; species Opisthocomus hoazin. The sequence continues at coordinate 22,365,615 of NC_134453.1, read as the reverse complement.
GCAGGCCTCTGTATTGCGCCGGAAAAGGTTCAAAAGATATCTCAATGGAAATACTTAGGTTGGCGCATCAGGGCCCAGACTATAACTCCCCAACCTCTACAGATACAGACAGACATACAAAATTTACATGATGTACAGAAATTGTTCGGAACAATCAATTGGGTCCGACCACTGTTGGGGATTTCTAATGCGGACCTAGGTCCTTTATTTAGACTGCTAAAAGGGGACACTGACTTGCGCTCCCCCTGCAGTCTTGACCCTGAAGCCACTACTTCCCTGCAAAAGGTTGCTACAGCAATTAGTCTCCGACAAGCACATCGATGGGCTCCCGAGCTACCCTTTTTTCTGATTATTTTAAACCCCGCTTGACAACCTCATGTGCTAATATTTCAGTGGGATTCTCAGAAATCAGACCCACTGCTGATTATTGAATGGGTTTTCTTACCCAATCAATCTGCAAAGACTATTTCAACACAGCACGAGATGTTTGCGTCCTTAATCATTAGAGCCCGGCAGCGTTTACTGACACTATCAGGAATGGACTTTGCCTGCATCTGTTTGCCTGTGGCAAGTACTTACTTACAGTGGCTCCACCAACAATCCAACGCCTTCAGTATAGCAATAGCTGGCTACACAGGCCAACTTACCTCTCACCCGCCATCTCATAAGCTACTCAGTGCTGACTTTCATCTTCTGTCCAGGCCAAAAAGAAGCAACCAACCCTTGCAGGCCCTCACCGTATTTACGGATGGCTCTGGAAAGTCGCATAAATCGGTCATCCTATGGTGGGATGACCAGCGTGGACAATGGAACTCGGATATAGAGACTGTGCCTGGTTCTCCTCAGATAGTAGAGCTGAACGCGGTTGTTCGAGTCTTTCGCAAGTGGTCCACACCGCTTAACATAATTACTGACTCAGCTTATGTTGTAGGAATTGTTGAACGAGCTGAAGCATCTGTGTTACGTGATGTCTCACATTCTGAATTTTTTGCTTTATTGCAAGAGCTTATTTTCCTTTTGGACTCGCGCCCTCATCCCTATTTTGTTATGCACGTCAGGGCACATACTGTTTTACCTGGTTTTATTGCAGAAGGGAATCGACGAACTGATATGCTTACTTTACCAGTGCAAGTATTACCGGATCGCGTAGCACAGGCTAAACTCAGCCATTCTTTCTTTCACCAGAATGCTGGAGGTCTTAAATGACAATTTGGCCTCACTACTCAGCAAGCAACTAATATTATCGCCGTGTGTCCTGACTGTCAAAAACACTCCTTTCCGTCGGTAGCGGGAGGGGTTAATCCTAGGGGACTGCAGAGCTTACAACTGTGGCAAACTGATGTAACCCACTTTTCAGAATTTGGTCATCTAAAATGTATTCACTCTTCCATTGATACCTTTTCTGGTGCCTTGTTTGCCTCCTGCCACACAGGAGAAAAGACGCGTGATGTTCAAAACCATTTAATGCGTGACTTTGCCACTTTAGGTATACCCTCTCAAATCAAGACAGACAACGGCCCTGCCTACGTGTCCGCGCTGCAACAAAAGCTTTTTTTAACTCCTGGGGGATTACTCACATTACTGGCATTCCTCACTCCCCTACAGGCCAATCTTTAATTGAACGCTCTCATCAATCTCTAAAACATTTATTACAACAACAAAAAGGGGGAGTAGGGACTGCTACCCCTGAGGAGCATCTACAGAAAACCTTACATGTTTTTAATTTTTTGAATTGTTCTCTGTTAGACAGCAACCCTCCGATAGTTCGTCATTTTAATACAAACGCTTCGTTTGAAGCAACAATCAAGGCTCCAGTATTGATTCAAGATCCCGAAACAGGTAAGATCATGGGACCTTACCCCCTTATCACGTGGGGCAGAGGTTATGCTTGTGTTTCCACAGAAAGAGGCCCCCAATGGATTCCAGCAAAAAGCGTGCGGCCTTTCCACGAATCGTTGCCACAACCGTCTGAGGACGAATCGAATCGCACCCAAGACCAACCTTCTGATCAACAAGTTGGTGAATCTCCTCCAGAGGACCGGGACAATCAGGACGGTTGAATCATAAACATAGAAGGACTGTATGAACCAGTGTACAGAGACACCAGTCACGAAAGTTTCGTGTCTTTTCTGTAACACTTGCGAACCATGAGTTTTGTGTAAATGCTATAAAGACAGCAGTGTATGCTTTGGCTGTTTTTATTTTTCTGTTATTGCTCCTTCCATGCCTGCTGCAGTGTTTGCAAAAACTAATAACACGCTCGATAAAAAGGGTTCTTATCATGCAACAGGAAGGGGGAGATGTAGGTCAGAGTTCAACTGGTCTCAGCAGGGCCCCCAGTGTGGCACGATTGATAAAGGAGGATGTGCTGGAAATTGTTGGTCACAAGCCCTGGGGGGAAACGAGATAGTGCCGAGTCATCTTGAAGGAGGAAGTATTGCCTTAGTTAAGATAAACTTAGAAAAAATGTGTCCACGTCAGCGTTTGTGTTAACCAAATAATGAGTGTCTAGTTTGAAACTTAACCAATCAGTTTAGAACACGCTGTCTTTTGATCTGTATAAATGTATGTGTACGACGACAATAAAAAGAACATTCTGCTTGCATCAAGCGGTGTCCCGTCTCTCAATCGCGGCACCCTGTCACTCCCGAAATGCAAATGGACTCTGACCCTTTGAAATCTGATGGCATTAAAGTAAACTGTGCACCAGTGTCCACTAGAGCTTTCTACTCTTGTGGATCTGACGTGCCAGGCCATCGAATCCACACCGTCCAATAAACGCGGTTGTCCCTTTCCTCCACCTGGCTGGAGGCAGGGCCCCTCTAATCTTGGTCAGAGAATTTGCTGCTCACCTGCTGTACGAATGACTTGGAGGTCCCTTCCAGAGGATCGGAATCAAGATCAAACTGCCTATCCAGGTCACGCTGAATGGCAGCACAGCCTTCCGGTGTATCTACCACACCTCCCAGTTTGGTGTCATCAGCAAACTTGCTGAGGGTACATTCTAATTCTTCATCCAGGTCGTTGATGAAGAAGTTGAACAAGACTGGGCCCAGTACTGACCCCTGGGGGACACCACTAGTTACCAGCATCCAACTAGACTCAGAGCCGCTGATGACAACCCTCTGAGTTCTGCCATTCAGCCAGTTCTCTATCCACTTCACCGACCACTCATCCAGCCCACACTTCCTCAGCTTCCCTAGGAGGATATCATGGGAGACTGTGTCAAAAGCCTTGCTGAAGTCAAGGTAGACAACATCCACGGCTCTCCCTTCGTCTACCCAGCCAGTCATGCCATCGTAGAAAGCTATCAGATTGGTCAGGCATGATTCCCCCTTGGTGAATCCATGCTGACTACTCCTGATAACCTTCTTTTCTTCCACTTGCTTCATGATGGCCTCCAGGATAAGCTGCTCCATCACCTTTCCCGGGATGGAGGTGAGGCTGACCGGCCTGTAGTTCCCTGGGTCCTCCTTCTTGCCCTTTTTGAAGATTGGAGTGACAATGGCCTTTCTCCAGTCCTCGGGCACCTCTCCTGTCCTCCAGGACCTTTCAAAGATGATGGAGAGTGGCTCAGCAATGACATCCGCCAGCTCCCTCAGCACTCGTGGGTGCATTCCATCGGGGCCCATGGATTTGTGGACATCCAGATCACTTAAGCGATCCCTCACACAGTCCTCCTCGACCAAGGGAAAGTCGTCCTCTTTGTAGGCTTCTTCTCTTACCTCCGGGGCCTGGGATTCCTGAGGGCCAGTCTTAGCACTATCTCTGCCTTCTCTGCATCCTCTGTCACCAGGACCCCCGCCTCATTCAGCAGCGGCCCCACATTGTCCCTAGCCTTCCTTTTGCTGCTGATGTAGTTGAAGAAGCCCTTCTTGTTGTTTTTGACATCCCTTGCCAGCTTCAATTCCAGGTGAGCTTTGGCCTTCCTCGTCGCATCCCTGCATGCTCTTACCACGTTTCTGTACTCTTCCCAAGTGGCCTGCCCCTCTTTCCACATTCCATGGGCCTTTCTCTTCCACCTGATCTCCACTAGAAGCTCCTTGTTCAACCATGCAGGTCTCCTGCCTCCTTTGCTAAATTTCTTTCTCAGGGGGATGCATTGCTCCTGTGCATGGAAGAAGTGTTGTTTAAAGAGCGACCAGCACTCATGGACCCCCCTGCCTTCGAGAGCCCTGGCCCATGGGATTCCTCCCAGTAGCTCCTTGAAGAGGGCAAAGTCAGCCCTCCTGAGGTCCAGGGTTTTGATCCTGCTTATCGCCCTGCTTCCTCCACGCAGGATCCTGAACTCAACCATTTCATGGTCACTGCAGCCGAGTCTACCTCCAACCTTCACGTCCTCCACCAGTCCCTCCTTGTTTGTTAACACGAGGTCCAGCAGCGCGCCTTTCCTTGTTGGTTCCTCCACCACTTGCATCAGAAAGTTTTCATCGATGCTCTGTAGGAACCTCCTGGATTGAGCCTGCCTAGCTGTATGGTCTTCCCAGCTGATGTCAGGGTGGTTGATGTCCCCCATGAGAACCAGGGCCTGTGACTGTGAGGCTGCTTGCAGCTGCCTGTAGAAGGCCTCATCAACCTCCTCCTCCTGGTCAGGTGACCTGTAGTACACACCCACCGTAATGTCACCCATATGAGCCTGTCCCTTAATTCTAACCCACAAGCTTTCAACTCGTTCCTCATTTGCCCCAGGGCCAAGCTCAATGCATTCCAGTTGCTCCCTCACATATAGAGCAACTCCACCACCTCTCCTTGTTGGTCTCTCTTTCCTAAAGAGTCTGTAGCCATCCATGACAGCATGCCAGTCATGCGAGTTGTCCCACCACGTTTCTGTGATGGCGACCAAGTCGTAGTCGTCCTGCTGTATAATGGCTTCCAGCTCCTCCTGTTTATTGCCCATGCTACGTGCATTGGTGTAAACACACTTGAGCTGGGCTGTCGATCTCACCCCTGGCCTTGGCACTCCAAGCCTAGGCTCATCCCTAGTGAGCTGGGCAATATCCCCTTCCCCCTTCGAACCTAGTTTAAAGCCCTCTCAATGAGCCCCGCCAGCTCGTGGCCAAGAATTCTTTTTCCCCTTTGTGATAGCTGAGTTCCACTTGTCGCCAGCAGGCCCGGTGTTGTGTACACCTCCCCATGATCAAAGAAGCCAAAATTTGACTGATGGCACCAGTCCCTGAGCCACCTGTTAACCAGGTGAGTTTTCCTGCCCCTTTCAGTGCTGTTCCCTGCCACTGATGGGATGGAGGAAAACACCACCTGCACCCCTGATCCCTCAACCAGTCGCCCCAGTGCCCTGAAGTCCCTTTTGATGGCCTTGGGACTTCTTTCTGTTATCTCGTCCCCGCCAACCTGCATTACCAAGAGGGGGTAGTAATCAGAAGGCCGCACCAGACCAGGGAGTTTCTTCGCAACATCCCTAACCCTGGCCCCAGGGAGGCAGCAGACTCCCCTGTGGGATGGGTCCGGTCGGCAGATCGGGCCCTCTGTTCCCCTCAGAAGGGAATCACCTATGACAATGACCCTCCTTTTTTTCTTAGCCGAGGCAGTCGTAATTCTTGGGGCTGTCTGACTTGTCCTAGGCAACCCCCTGGATGGAGCCTCACCTTCACCCACATCCTCTGTGGCCGGTCCCTCACATTCCAGAGCCCCATACCTGTTGCTTAAGGGCAACTGGGCAGGTGAGGGAGGCCGGGGGGAGATTCGCTTGCCCCCCCGAGCAGGGACCCGTTTCCATTCCCCCCCATCTCTTAGGCCCCCTCTTTCTGCTCGGTGGCAAGAGGGTAGGGGGTTCTCTGCTTTCTGTGGAGCCGCCTCCTGCTGCCTCGGCCTCAGGGAGGGCAGGGTGCAGCTCCACCAGTCGATCTCCCTCTCACACTCCCGGATGCTCCTCAGCCTCTCCACTTCCTCCTTCAGCTCTGCCACCAGGCTGAGCAGGTCATTCACCTGGTCGCACCGAACACAGCTGTTGTCTCTGCTGTCCTCCGGTACGAGCGCCAGGCTCAGGCACTCCCTGCAGCCAGAGACCTGGACACTGGTGTTCTTGCGTGGGGCCTCCGTCTGGGTCCCCACACTCCTTCGAGCAACAGCTTTACCACGGGTGGTAACCATGGCTAGAATATCTCCTGGAAGAGCGATGCCCACTACTTGAGTTGCCAGAAGGGGCGGCTGTACCCTGCCAGTCGCCTTCCCCGCTCGCCCTGCCTGCGCCAACTGCCGCGCAAACTGCTGCACCACTCCCGGGCTGCTGCGCAGCCTCTGTTTGCCGGCTCTGTTCGCCGGCGCTCCTTGGGGGCTGCTCTTATCCGTGAGGGGGTTTGGCTGCTGTCACACTCGACTCCGCCCCCGCTGAGTCAGAGCTGCCGCTCGTTGGCACCTCCCGCTTTCCCGCTGGGGGGGGGGGGGCTGGGGTCTCCTCTCTCTCTCAGCGCTTTTTGCTGCCTCGCCGCTGCATTTTTGCCACCGGAGAAAGGGTCCCTCGGCGCGAGCCTCTGCTCCAGAACCCTTCACCTTCAGTAGCTTCGCCGAAATGTCAATTCGCTTGTCAATGCCCCCATCCCTGGCCATGGATCCCAGCTGCTTGGCTTCCTTGTCCTCTAATTCCAAGCTGCTGGCCCTGTTATCCCAGCACCGCAGCAGCCAGGTGACAATGTGCTTGCCAGGGTGCCAGCTGAAATCTTTGCTCATGTCTCACAGCTCACTCAGGGACAGGGACCGACTGATGATTTCTATCTCTATCATCTCCTGCGATGACCCTGGCTCATTGTCATCCCTCCCAGAGCGATGTGATTTCTTTGCGTCTTTAGTTTTACAGGGGCGACTGCTACCAGCACATGTTGGTTTTTGAGCTCAGCCGCGATTCCTGCTGCCGGAGCTGGGGCTGGAGCAGCTGCCGTGCCCGCCGGGGAAATCGGGGCATCGCCAGAGGTTGCAGCAGCAGCAGCAGTGGTGCCAGTCAGGGGGGCTGTGACTGCCTGCTGGGCTGGAGGGGCTGCGGGGCCGGCTGGGGAGGCAACGGCAGTCGCAGTGACTGCCACTTCGTTTCCCCCACCTTCCCCTTTAGAGTACTGAATCAGGTTGAACAGAGCTCGGTAGGCATGGGCCAGACCCCAGCATGTGTCAGTGATTTGTGTCTCTAGAACTCCCAGGGTGGCACCACACTTTTTGCAGGTATTTTACTAGATTGTCCGGATTCTGTATTTGTTCAGGGGTGAGTTTCAAAAACTGAGTGGGTGCCCACTGCATTAGGTACTTGCCCATTGTATCCCACACACCCAGCAGCTCATATCTATCCATCCCTGGGGCAGGTCTCTGCAGGATGTTCTTAACTACTTGTTTAACCCTAAACAAAACCTGCAACCCATTCAGGAGGCATAACAATAGAAACACACTGGCCTGAGCATCCCACTGGTACTCGAAATTCTCAAAAGCCGTTAGGACTAGCCTGAAGGAGAGAGGAGTGGTGAAAGAGTGGGGGAAAGCATCCCCTCCGGTTTTCCCCATAGAGTGGGTTCGATTATTAATAATTTCAGAGATAACGCCCGAGGTATGGAAATGACCGCAGTGCCACATGCAAATACAAGCCTAACTTCATGCACAGTGATGTTACCATGTCATAAGTCGATATTGTACAGTATAGAAAAATCATAATCCTGATCCTCTTCCCAGCGATGTTTAACAGCACCGCAGGGAACACATACTGCAGGTACGGGTTTACATACCACAGCCATCTGATCAGAGTCAGCAACATTTTTTTACTGGCGACTGTGTAGCACAGTAAATGCGTATAAAAAATTATAACAAATTCTTAGAATGTTGTTTTAACACACTCTGCGCAGCCCTGCCGTTATCCCTGCCCCACGCTTGGGCGCCAAATTTAATGTTATTGTTTGGCTGTGGCTGGCAACAAAAGCGCCACGCGGCCACTCTGCTGCCCCTCCCCCTGCTGGGGTGCGGAGAAGAATAGAAAGAAAACAGGCAAAAACTGGTGGGTCGGGATAAGAGCAGTTTAACAGAACAGCAAACAAAGGGAACAGCAACAACAATGATACCGATAAGAAGAATACACAGCATGAACAGCAGAACACAGAGAGCCGCTCTCCCGATCTGCCGCCGTGTGCACTTCCGAGCCGCGACTGCTTTCCCACCGCCCAGCTCCCCCCCAACCGGAACCCAGCATAACGGCACATGGTATGGAATACCCTGCTCTGTTTGGCCAGGTTGGGTCAGCCTGCCCGGCTGTGACCCCTCCTGGTTTCTGGTGAAAATTAACCCTCTCCTGGCCAAACCCAGGACAGACTTGAAGAGAGCAAAAGAGACCGTGGGCAGCCCCCCCGCCATGTATCCGTTGTTTAAAACCGAATACGTATATGAAGATGACGGCAACAATCGTCCCCAGGTTATTACTAAAGAAATCCCTTTTTCGGCAACTGAATTGGCAAAGCTGCGAAAAGATTTTGCGAGAACCGTGAGAGAATTGGAGACCGAATATGTATGGAAGGTGTGTCCCTGTCGCGGGGGGACGGGATCTTGTTGTTGGAAAGGGAAGCAGAAGGATACTGGGGCCCAGGCGTGTTTTTAACCGGCGGCGATCGCCGAGCCCCGTGGTCACTGACTCAGAGGGCCACGTACTGGGCAGGGGAGTTGAACCCGCTGGAGAGGGGGGATCCTCTGGCCATATCGAGCACGGTAGATCAGTTATTGGAAAGTACGCAGAAAGCGGCTTGCCTTCAGATGATGTATGACCGGGAACTCAAACCTAATCTGAGCTCTCCAATGCTGCTGCCAGCAGACCCCGAAAGAATGACTCCCCTGATGCGGGGACTTCCTGATTCTCTGAGACCTATAGGGATCCAGCTGCAGGGGAGAATTCAAAACATCCTCAGTAAGGAGAGAACCGCAGCTGCCCTGGAGGGGGGGAGGACCCCGACCCTCGGCGGCCAGGGAGGAAAGTGTGGACATGGAGGGAGAAAGCCCAAGAGCTGATTAACTGTGGGAGGAAATATGGACCTGTTAACCGGCCATATCAAAGAGTTGAAACCAGACCCGTGCGAGCCGCAGAACAAGGGAGTGAATGGTCTTTTTTCTCAGGGAGAACCCAGGATCTGGCCGGGAAAGAAAAGTCCCTAACTCGGCAGGGACTCTGTCAGTTAGGGCTTCAGAAGTGTATTTCCCGGGACCTCATGGATGGACTCCTGACCAAGAAGCTAGAACAGCTTTTGCAAAGATGGTCAGGGCGGGAAACCACTTTTAGACCCAGTATCCCACTCTTGATGGATCTGGAGGAGGAGCGAAATAGGGAGGAGAAGATGGCAGGAAACTAAATCCTCCGCTCCCCCAGGGTGAGGGGGAGGGGGGGGGGTTGAGGGTGGATGTTTGTAAGACAACTCACCTGCAATAACAAGGGGGATTATTGATTACGGTGGTGGTAGGGCCAAAGAGGAGACTGGTAACCTTTTTGGTTGATACCGGAGCACAAATTACTGCGCTAAGATGGATTGAGGTGGAACAATGCGGAATTTCAGTCCCGTCCAGACACCTAATAGTTTTAAACGCCTTGGGGAAAACCCAGACAGTGCCCATGACTCCGGTGACATTATGGCTACTGGGAGAGGAAGGTCCCGTGGACACTATGGTAGCTGTGGGACCTTTCCAAATGAACCTTTTAGGCATGGATGTTTTAAAGGGTAAACAGTGGCGTGATACCCAGGGAAATTCGTGGTCCTTCAGTGTCTCCCAAATTAGACAATTGGCTAAAACGCCCAGCGCGGAGGTGCGTCTGCTACAAGCGACGCCTGCCCTACCCCCTTCTAAATTAACAAATGTGAAACTCTCCCCGCTGCCGTCCGGAGCCCAGGAAGGCACAGCGCCAGTACTGGCAGAGCTGCGGGAACAAGGAGTCGTAATTCCCAGCCACTCGCCTTACAATTCCCCGGTCTGGCCGGTGTGGAAACCTAATGGAAAATGGCAGTTAACGGTCGATTACCGCCGTTTGAATGCTAATACGGGACCGTTAACCGCTGCTGTGCCCAACATTGCCGAGCTCATTAGCACCATTCAGGAACACATGCATCCGATTCTGGCAACTACTGATGTTAAGGATATGTTCTTTATGGTTCCCCTTCAACTCGAAGATCAAACCGGTTTTGCTTTCACCTGGGAGGGACAGCAGTACACTTTCACGCGGCTTCCCCAGGGCTATAAGCACTCTCCCACGTTAGCTCACCATGCCCTAGCACAGGAATTAGAAACGATCCCCATATAAAAGGGGGTGAAGATTTATCAGTATATAGACGATGTGCTTGTGAGAGGGAGTCAGATAGAGGAAGTTGGGGAGGCGCAGCGGGACATTATCACCCGTTTAGAATGTATAGGATTGATGATTCCGCCCGAAAAGATACAAGCCCCTTCTAGTGAAGTGAAATTTTTGGGAATCTAGTGGAGGGGGGGAATGACTTGTATCCCCCCCGATACTCTGTCCTCCCTCGACCTAATTAAAATGCCAGGATCAAAGAAAGATCTACAACATGCATTAGGACTACTTGTGTTCTGGAGAAAACATATCCCTGATTTTTCGATTATTGCTAGACCTTTGTATGATTTACTGCAGAAAAGGGCCCAATGGGAGTGGACCCAGGTCCACAATGAGGCGTTATGACTGTTGGTGTTTGAGGCAAATGCCCACCAAGCCCTGGGACCTATCCATCCGATGGACCCAGTCCAAATTGAATGGGGGTTTGCCCGAACCGGGCTCTCGATTCATTTGTGGCAAAAGGGGCCAGAGGGGCCCATTTGGCCCATGGGGTTCTATTCACGTAGTTTCAAAGATGCCGAAAAAAGGTACACGACTTGGGAAAAGGGCCTGTTTGTAGTTAGTCTAGCTTTGAGAGAGGCTGAAGAAACTATCTGACACCAACCCATAATCCTTTGGGGCCCATTTAAAGTGACCAAAGCAGTTTTAACAGGAATCCCACCCCCTGACAGGGTGGCCCAAAGGGCCTCCATATGGAAATGGTATGCACAAATAGAGCATTATTGCAAGATCTTTTCCGTATCTGAAGGAGCTACTAAAGTGCTAAACATACAGGATGAGGCAGACCTAGATAAGGATGCACCCCAGCTTTCTCCTGTGATACAAATATCTCCCCAATTTTCTGAACAGTTACAGACTGTATGGTTTACAGATGCTTCATCGAAACGAGAAGGAAAGATTTGGAAATATCGAGCTGTGGCACTTCAAGTGGGGACTAAGGAACAAATCACTACTGAAGGGGAGGGCAGCGTGCAGGTGAGAGAGCTAACCGCAGTGTGGAGTGTATTCCAACATGAGGCCCAAGCTACTTCCCCTGTATATATTTATACTGACTCCTACGTGGTATTTAAAGGCTGCACAGAGTGGCTACCATTATGGGAACAAAATGAATGGGAGTTTAATAGGATAATGATATGGCAGAAGAAAAATGGCAATTGCTAAATGTGGGAAGTTTGCAGTGGCATGGGTTGCATCCTACCAACAAAGTGATACCCCAGTGAACCGATGGAATGCTGAAATGGACGAACTAGCTCGAGTAGCTTCTCTACAGAGCACCCAAATAATAGAAAATTTGGAACATTTATGAGAATGGCTGCATACAAAATGGAAACATTCAGGGATTAATGATTTATTTTGTGAGGCGAAAGCTCGAGGGTGGCCGGTTACCAGGGAGGAATTCAAAACGTGTATATCCTCTTGTGAACAGTGTCGTGTCCGTTTGGGCAGACATCCCCTGGAAAATTACCCCCTTCACTTAAGAGAAGGAAAGGGTTTGTGGGAGACCTGGCAGGTTGATTACATCGGTCCATTTCGAAAATCAGAGGGAAAATATTACGTATTGGCGGGTGTTGAAATAGTATCCGGACTGGCACAGGCCAAAGCATGCACCAAGGCGACAGGGGAGAACACTGTGAAGGCCCTGAAAGAATGGTTTGGGACCTTCCCCAAACCGCTGTCGATTCGATCTGACAACGGTTCACACTTCACAGCTAAAATGGTTCAAGAATGGGTAGCCCAGGAGGGAATTTCATGGGTGTTCCACACCCCATACTACCCGCAAGCAAATGGGATCATGGAAAGAACAAACGGTTTACTAAAGTGATTTCTGAAACCACACAAATCAGGATGGGCCGAGTGGGTGGGGGACATAGTGACCAGTGTCAATAGCCTCCATGCCTGCACAGAGACTGAGCCGACCAGACATTGCTGGACATCGTCGAATCCATGGTGGTGGTAACCGATTTCCCCCCCTGCACTCCTTTCCTCGCCCACTGGGGTTTTTTGACTTCACTCCTCTCTTTCTTTCTCTCACCCTTTCTTTTATTTTTTTTTCCTTCTTTCTTTCTCGTGTCCTCCCCCCACTGCCGTCCCCGCCCGACCTCCAATTCCCTGTTCACCGAAATAAAGCCCAGGGAAGCTCCTCTATTTGTTATTGTAATTTACCTTGACGTTCCACACCCGAGATTTGTCCAGGCTCCAGAAAGACTGAAAGCATTCCCCAAAGATGCAGTTCTCTGTGGAGGCTGGTGGCGGTTAGTTAACCCATCTGTATCCCACCTTGCCTTTTTCTTATTTAAAGAAAAATAGTAGGGACCAGACTGGAAGCCAAAAGTCCATCAGGGAGGGAAAAAACACTTCTCTCAGGGAAGGATAACTGATCATTAGAAGAAGCTTTTAGCTCATGGATGGGACTCTTGTTTTATTTTGCTCCCCCCCATGAACAAAGAACTCTGTTTTAAGGAGAAGGAGTGCTGAAAGGTTACTGAATGACTCCAAGAGTAATCAGTGTCTATTTACACTAGTGACCTGCATCATGCCTGCAATGTTTGTGAGCTCAACTGCAGACCAGAGACAGCTATGTAAACTCCCCTCCCAGCTGTTCCCCAATACTATCAATGGCTAAAACCCAGCGCTTTCCCTCTCACCACCCCAAACACAGAAGCTGCTTTCAGGATGATTTTTAACGTCTTCTTTCAAGGTAGCATCATGTCTGCAGAGGAAGACAAAAAACAGAGTCACACAGGCTTGCTTATACATTTACAGAACGGCCTCAGAGATTCCTGAAAGATTGTTATTACCATATTTCACAGCACTTGGTATCACAGTGGCCTAGAAGCTCAGATATTCACCTTTGACCCAGGCATGATAAGAGGCATAGACAGAATTCCTCCTGATTGTTAAGGTGGAAGAGTTATGACGGTGCACTGAGAGCAAAAGAAGGGGTGGCCCCACTGTGATTTACGATTTGTAAGCTCCTTATGATGAGAAGAATTCACAATGAAAGATGTTTTATCATCGGGAACTAAATCTTCCTGACAATGCCAGTTTTGTGCAGCAGTGGAATGGGCTTCCTCAAGAATAAACCCAGCAGGAAGCATACCCTTGGGATCCTAGTACTGGGGAGGAAAATCAATGATTAGCATGAGAGCTCTTAATTTATACACCAGGCAAGGGGCAGCAGCTGAAAGAAAAAAGATGATCTAAATGCTGAGCTGCCTTTGTTTAACTAAAAACTATGATGTGCCCCTGATTTAGTTAAATTAGGGCAATGTTTTTGGTCGGGATTCTTCACCCATGCCAGTGGAGTAGCCTGACGCACTGAAGCCTGATTTCAAATAATGGAAGGGATGCCCACAAGGAGAGTAAACCCAGGGTAATTAAAATGGTGCATTGCACACATAGACAAATTGGTGGTGTGCTGCTGGGATCCAGCCCTCTATATAAGCAGCTCTATTGTACCTACTCTTACCAACATGCAGAAAACAGTCCTTATCTCTGCAAAAGACACAAACCCTTCAAAGCCCTTGAGGAAACCATATCTACCTTCTTAATATCCTTCCTTGTGACCCTAGATACCAGTGAGCAATTCAGTTATCTGTGCCTCAACTTCCCACTCTACAAAATTAATATGATATTTTGTGTTTGAGATTTGAATCGTGGCTCTGGGGGCAAGGGGAGAGCAGCGGGTGTTGTACACCTCGACTTCAGCAAAGATTTTGACACAGTCTCCCAGAATATACTACAGCCAAATTGCCAAGATATAAACTGAATAAACATTCTATGATGAGTATGGAAAATCAGCTGAATTGCCAGGCTTATAGGGTCAGTGGTACAAAGTCCAACCTGTGGTCAACTGCCAGTGACACACCTCAGGATTTGCTACTGGGGACAATAATGTTCAAGCTCTTTATTAACAACCTGGACAAGGTGATGGGGTACCTTCTCAGCAAACTTGTGGATGATATCAAGTTGGACTGAGAGGTTGATATGCTGGAGGGAAAAGCTTTTATTCAGAAGGACTTAAAGAGCCTGGAGAAATGGTCTGGCAGAAACTTCCCAAAGTTGAGTCCGGTATCTGGGATAGGCTAACCCCATGAAACAGGACAGGGTGGGGTAGATGACCCTCAGCAGTCCCTTCCAACCTGAATTATTCTGTGATATAATTCACAGGTGTCCTTTCAACCAGTAAGAAGAACCTGGCCAGGAGCGGACAACCTCTTCCCCCATCCAGAGTGCTAGCTCTCATTTTACCAATTCAGCTGCCTGAATGGCTTCTGCCCTTTCAGAACATACAATATGAGAATAATCATCCCCCAGCTACAAGTAATAACAATTAAAGTGGATAAAGGGCATTGAGTCCCAGGCAGGGCTTTCTCTGTGAGTGCAATGTGTAATGTGTTACGAACCTCTGCATTTTATCAGGAAATAGATTGTATCTGTACAGTGATTATTTTAACTGATGAGTAGTAATACATATTTCACTGGAATTTAACCATACTGTACATATAATTACATCTGTGACAATTTCCTGTCATAAGCATAAGCCTTATTGCCCTCAAAATACAGCATGCAACACTGGGTAACAAGAACAGTTGCAGCTGGTAGGCTGACACCTGAGTTTTCTGTGGTTTATGCAGCGAGTCTGTCTTGAGGAAATACGTATTAAATCTTTCTGGGTTCAGCATCTCCCCCAGATCAATGACCAAAGCCTCATTTCTGAACCTCAAAGTTGAGCTCCCTTCCTGTTTTGGTTTGGCCTGGATAAATGCAAGGTGCCCACCAAAACAACTCTATCACTCCCCCTCCTCAACTGGACAGGGGAGAGGAAAGATGATGAAAGGCTAAAGGGTCGAGATAAGAACAGGGAGAGATCACTCACCAATTACTGTCACGGACAAAACAGACTGAAGTTGGGGAGAAAAGGGGTTTAATTCATCACCAATCAAATCAGAGTAGGATAATGAGAATAAACTAAATCTTAAAACACCTTCCCCCCACCCCTCCCTTCTTCCCGGGCTCACCTTCACTCCCGATTTCTCTCCCTCCTCCCCCTGAGGGGCACAGGGGGACGGGGAATGGGGGTTACAGTCAGTTCATCACCTGTTCTCTCTGCCACTCCTTCCTCCTCACGGGGAAGACTCCTCACACTCTTCCCCTGCTCCAGCAGGAAGGTTCCTCTCACGGGAGACAGTTCTCCACAAACTTCTCCAATGTGAGTCCTTCCCACAGGCTGCAGCTCTTCACAAACTGCCCCAGCACGGGTCCCTTCCCACGGGGTGCAGTCCTTCAGGAACAGGCTGCTCCAGCATGGGTCCCCCACGGGGTCACAAGCCCTGCCAGCAAACCTGCTCCAGCATGGGCTCCTCTGTCCATGGGTCTGCAGGTCCTGGCAGGAGCCTGCTCCAGCATGGGGCTCCCCACGGGGTCACAGCCTCCTTCAGGCATAC
Source organism: Opisthocomus hoazin (assembly GCF_030867145.1). Taxonomy (NCBI): domain Eukaryota; kingdom Metazoa; phylum Chordata; class Aves; order Opisthocomiformes; family Opisthocomidae; genus Opisthocomus; species Opisthocomus hoazin. The sequence goes on along the minus strand of NC_134453.1, from coordinate 22,349,859 downwards.
ATCTTCTCTGTCGTGGGCTCTTCCATGGGCTACAGGTGGATATCTGCTCCACTGTGGACCTCCATGGACTGCAGGGGGACAACCTGCCTCACCATGGTCTTCATCATGGGTTGCAGGGGAAAGGTCTCTGCTCCAGTGTCTGGAGCACCTCCTCCCCCTCCTTCTTCACTGACCTTGGTGTCTGCAGAGTTGTTTCTTTCACATAGTCTCACTCCTCTCTCTTGACTGCTGCGTCAATGCAGTTTTTTTCCCCTTCTTAAATATGCTATCACAGAGGTGCTACCACTGTCGCTGATTGGCTTGGCCTTGGCCAGTGGTGGGTCCATCTTATAGCCGTCTGGCATTGGCTTTATCAGACATGAGGGAAGCTTCTCTCAGCTTCCCACAGAAGCCACCCCTATAGCGCCCCCCCCCCCACCCGCTACCAAAACCTTGCCACGCAAACCCCGTAACACTTCCACAGGGCTGACACACCAACCCTGAGCGGGACCGCCACAAGTCACACTTCTTCAACCATGTTAGCTGACCTTACTGCAACTGTCTTGCACATCACCCTAATAGGATGAGTCTGATTCACTCATATGCACTGCATCCTATCTAACCGGAGGTTACTGGATGCTTCATTGTGACATGAAAGAGATAAATACTCTAATTCATGCAGCTTGAAAAAAAACCCAACCCAGCAGTTAATGTCACATCCACAGTCCCCAAAGGCAAGGTGTGTGGTATCACATTGCTCTAGAGTCAGATGATGTTCGTTAATGACAGGCAGCAGTTTTCTACATGGCTTGAGTTCCACTTTTGTTCTTTTGGATGCCAGAGGCCACAGTCTGGTTTAAACCCTCCAGCTAGGTCATATATTGGATAATAAACCAGTTCTTGCAGAAGAGGTGGGTCTCACGGTGCAAAGCCAGGCTGCAGCAGAATGAGGAGCACAAGAGCCTCCTGCCTCTGTCCAGGTCGCTTCTCCTGCACCAGGCTGCTGCAGGGCCATCATGAACATCAGCAAGCAGGTGAGACTCTATGAAAGGAAGAGCATTTAGAGATACAAATAATCTGTGTATAGCTCTAATACTGTAAAAATCTTTTTCTTTTCTCTCTTCTGAATCACACTAAAATTATAAAATACAGATGAACGAGACTTCAAAAACATTTTTGTTGGAACCACAAAATAATTCATTTCTGCTGAAGTGAAATACTGTATTTGGCTTTTACATACAGAAGGTAAGAATGTAATATATGTACGCACACTACATGAGTTACTATTGGCATTACATTCCACTAAAAAATATAAATTTTTTAATTAGTCAAAATCTATTTAGGAAAAAAAAAATCAGAGGAAAACATTTTTATCTTCTTGAAATAAAATTTTACCTGACGGCAACAAGCTCTATTGATGTCTTTCACCTTTACCTGCTCAAAATGCCTGGACTTTCAGCCAACTCCTGGAACACGTTTTTCACTTATTATGAAATTGTATTTTCCAGAAGATAGTATTTGGTTAAGAAATTGACTGAGAGCTGAAAAAGTAGGTGGCAGGAATATGCTTATGAAAAAGGGTGAAATAATGAAAGATGAACATCTGTATTTTTATTGGAACTGAGGCCTTTTCTATACAACCTAGTCCTATTCACTTAAATAGACTCGTATAGGTGTACATGGGTTCCTCTTTTATTTTTTTCTTTTTTCTTTTTTTTTAGCAGTCTAGAGTTTCATATGAACAGCCCTTTCCTGGACCTGACTCAGAAGATCAGGTTCATTTCTTGTGCAAACCTGGCTGTTTGTTTGTGCAGCTGGGGACTGCTCACCTCCCCGACTGTGCACCATGATCCCCTTCGCACTGATGTCAACAATCCCACCATTGCCTTCACCAGGAGGTAAAGGTGTCCTTTTGTCCATTCAGAGGCAGAGCTTCTTATGTTCAGAAGTGCAAACAAACAGCTCACAGGCTTGTGAAAATATATCTGTTTCTAAAGCAGACCAGTTATTTCTCAGTATGAATGCATAATTTTATTCATTGGTTACTTAATTAGCAGAAAATTGTTGTTTCTTTATTAAAACATTAACTTTGACAAAGATGTCACTGCATAAATAATCGCGTAATTAAAGCACTTGCATTGTTTAAACCCACTGAAAAAAAGACTGAGCTAGGAACTGATAATTATTTGCTATAATTTGCTTATTTAGTTGCTGGGAAGTCTTTTTTAAAGTTGACATAATATTATCATAAAGATGGACCCGATCCATAAACCTCAGCTATCAGAGCAGATCCGAATCCTAGCACCTGCAAAGTCTAGTGGTTTTCAGATTCTGCTTTTTTAATTCAAGCCACAATAGATCCAAGTCCAGCATTGTATATTCATCTGAACTTCTTCTGAGGTCACAACAGAGAGGATATTTTGTATTCTGATAATGAATTCTAATGCCTAGAACAGCTTAGATGATATTTTCAGGTATGAAGTAGTCCTTGAATGACAGTATATTTTTTTAAAAGGCCAGTGAATTTAGTAAATGACTTGATACAGAATCCTAAATGTAAAATTTCTATCAGATCCCAGAATAAATCCAAGGAAATAAGTTAAGATTCTCCACCCAGACCTGTCCAAGTATTACAGTTTTGACGTGTATTCTAATCCACATTGAAAACAACAATATTCTCTTTAGGTTTGGTTAGTAGTACCAAGTTCACCACTGCAAAGGAACAGAAGCTTTACTGAAAAGAAAAAAAGATAAACAAAAACCCCACTGATTTCCTCACCAGACTGCCAGGAGAACTAACCTCATCAGCTGCAGACACTCATCAGAAACATTTGACCGTTCTGCAGATGTTGAACAGCCATCTGGTGTCAACAGCATTACTGCATCGGTGGCTTGGAATAAAGTACATATCCCTACCAATCCAGAAGTCACATTTACCCTTTCAACCTGTGAGGTGTACACAAAATGTACATATGGAGAAGCCCAGCTTTAAGCTCCCCTCAAAACATGGCTTTAACAATACTCTACCTCAGTACCCACCACTTATCTTTAGGACTTGAACAAGAAAGTAGGTAACATTATATATTTATGTGTGTGTGTCTGTATATATATGTATACATACGTAGGTATGTATGCGTGTGTGTGTGTGTGCATAACTGACAAAACAATAAAAAAAGCAAAAGACTGCAAAACATGGACAAAACTCAGTAGCCTTTGTCAGAGATAGTGGAAGGAGGTTTTGTTAATATTATGATTTGGAGGGGTTCTTTTCATTACCATTTTAAAAAAAAAGACATATAACAGTCAATCAAAAACACACTTAATCAGATTTCAGCAAGATATGTCATGAACTGAAAAATTAAATTAAGCTAAAATAACCCAAAATGACCTATGTCAGTTCCCTGCTCACCTGCATTAAATTACTTGTACACCCAAGAGCTTGCAAGATCACAATGTTATAGCAAATAAAGCTGGCTGGAGCCTAGATAAATTGTCCTGTTCTGTGTTTCTCAGCCTGTTGTATACGGACTGCTGAGCATCTGGAAGGTGTCAGAATGGGGTCTGCAAAATGACTACTAAAATTCTTGTAGGATCACACAGGAGCACAGTCCTGGGAACATAAGCAAAAAAAAAAAAAAAAAAAAAACCCAAAAAACAGAGAGCAAGAAAAACTAGAAAAAGAAATTACTAAGTACTCAGTGTCAAACCCTCTTCCTAAAAAGTTTCTATCATAAATAGAACTTGTTGGAGTAATGCTGCACAAGATGATCCTTGGATACCTATTTTTTAAAAAAATTTTGTTTTTTGTCGAAACAGATTAGTTGATCTTAAAGTCTGGGAAGTATTGATCTATACTGTCCTCAAACCAGCTTCCCTAATTACATGATTCCACTCAAAATCACTCTTTCTCCCCGCCAACCATAACGCCAGAATGAGGAGATTGACGACACGGACTCCAATATCCAAATCGAAGACCCTTTATTTATCAGAAAGCTGCATTTTATACCCTCACAAAGCTGTCCACATGCTCCAACCCAAATGCTTGTTCACGCGCCTATTCTAAGCATTCAATTGGCTAGCTTAGCTGTGCATGATTTCTCCTTTGTTTGCTCTGGGCGTTCTGCCAAAGTCCTCTGTTGCAACTGATAACGTCCTTATTTTTCTCTTGTTCAGAAACTCTCAAGGACATCATGACCTTCGTTGATATAGAATGTTCCTACAATTCCCCCTTTTTTGTTTTCATCGACCAAGGCATGTAGTTGTTGATATTGTCATTGAATCATTCCCTGAATACACTACAAGAAACAAGGTAATATCATAACAACAATCAAAATCATCAATAATACCATTCCTCCCCTGAGGATTAATTCTGGTAACCGTCCTGTAATCCCCCATCCTGACAACAGTCCTCTCAACCAATCTGGGAACTTTTCGCGTTTCAAATCCTTAGCCAAATCCTTTAATTGTTTTAATTGTTTGTGAATGGACTCCGAATGATCTGACAAATTCATACGACACATTCCTTCAAAATCCTCACATCCATGTCCCTGAGCTAACAACAAGAAATCTATGGCTGCTCTATTCTGAAACATTGTGTGCCTCACTGAATTTACATCTATCGCTAATTCTGATATTAAAGCTGACATTAAATTCATTTACTTTGCCACCCAACATGACAACCTATCTATACTACCTAAAGCTTTGCCTACACCTACATGTGGAGAAAACATAGCTACCAATACTCTCGTTGCTTCTCCCCAATTATCTACCTCTGAGTTTTTAAAATGCCAGTGACATTCACATACTCCATAAGATCTCTAAAATCATTCACCACCTTTCCAATAAGACATGTTCTAAATGGATCTCCGGGTGTGGCTAATGACAAACACAATGAGTCTTGTCCTGTTAGATTTGCGAAAGACACCCATAAGCTTTGCCTTGTTTGGATGGTCCATGGTCCTGCTGCCGTTGTCGTGATGATCACTGCTCCAAAGATGATCCATCCGACAATGTTTCCTTTTCTACCGCCAGTTTTACCCATTTTGCCGGGATCCATGTAGGTCCACTATCTGTAATGACACAAGCATAGCCTCTTCCCCATGTTACTAATTGAAACGGTCCTTCCCATTTTCCTTCCTTGTTTTTCACTAACACTTTAAGTTGCTCTTTATATGTTGACATTCCTGTTGGCATAGCTTGCATATGTTTCACAATGGGAGGAATAACATCTTCCCCTGCTAATTGTAAAAAGTTCATCACATATTGTACTTTCATTAATCTGTTTACTGGTGTCTCCCCAGACTCCCCCTGTTTTTGTTTCTGCAAATAATGTTTTAATGTTTGGTGTGTACGTTCTATAATTGCCTGGCCTGTCGGAGAGTGTGGAATGCCAGTAACATGTTGTAGTCCCCATTTTCTAAAAAATTGTCCCGTTGATTGTGAAACATATGCCGGGCCATTATCTGTTTTTATCTTTTGAGGAATGCCTAACGTCGCAAAAGCATGTCTAAAATGATTGTGTATATGTCGAGATGTTTCACCATTCAATGCTGTCATGCAAACCGCTATTGAATGCGTATCAACGGATACATGTACATACTTTAATTTTCCGAATTCTGGGATGTGCATCACATCTGTTTGCCATAATTGCAGTGACTGCAATTCTCTTGGATTAACTGCTACTGTTGGTCCTTTTGTCATCTGCTGACAGTCTGGACATGCTTGTATGATTGCCTTTGCTTCTGAAATTGGAAAATTAAATTGTTTTTTCAAAACTTTTGCTGACTGATGGAAAAACTCATGTGATATGCGAGCCTGTTGCCACGTGTCCGGAACAGGTAACATAAGGGCTGGTTGTGTGAGTTTGTCTGCTCTCGCATTTCCTTCAGCACAAAATCCTGGCGGGTTGGTATGACTACGGTGATGACACACATAATATTCATATTCTCATTGCTGTAATAACAGCCATAATTCTTTCATTTGATTAAATAACAATTCATGATTAATCTGTTTTAAAAATTATCTTTCCAAGCGTTGCACCACTCCAGCTACATAGGCCGAGTCCGTGATAATATTAACCGGTTCTTTCATCCATTTTTTAAATACTTCAATTATTGCTCGTAACTCTAGAGTTTGTGGGGAGGCCTGTAAAATCACTACATGTGATTTCCACTGTCCATTTTCAAGCCAAGTCAGGGCTACCTTTCCAGTTTTTCCACTACCATCTGGAGTGGCACTACACTTAGATTTCTGTTCTAAACACCGTTGCTCCATAAAAATAATCAGATGATGACTTGGATGTTGCACCTTTATCTGTCCACTAAAAGCTGCCAAAGCAATCTGTAAAAACTGGCTATTTTGTAAACACCATTGTAAATATTGCTCTGTCATAGGAATGATAATAGTTTCGGGTTCTTTTCCACTCAATTCCACAATTCGGTTTCTACCTTTCATGATTAACTGTGCAAACATTTCTGGTCTGGTCATGATTGTTTTTTGAGGCTGGTGAGATAAAAACTGCCATTCCAAAATTTGTAATCTTTCTGTTTCTGGCTCTTTATCTACCTGTTGCAGTATCAGTCCTATGGGTTGAAAATCATTATTAATGATTAATAATTCTATAGGACGTCCATACACAATACGATGCACTTGTCTTTTTGACTTAAAATGTGTTCTACCTTTTGCAAAGCCTGTTCTGGCTTTAGATCATGAAAACTGTTGTTGCAGCGCCGCTGCAGACTGATGGAAAAAATCATGCGCTGCTCGTGCAGCATCAAAGCTTGTGGACAGTTGTAAGGGAGTGGCTGTCACTAGTTGGTCCGCACGGTGGTTACCTTCTGTTAGGCCCCCAGGAATGGAAGTATGACTTCTAATATGAGCTACAAATAGTGGTTCTTGCCGCTGTTGAAGCATGTGCCATAACTGAGTTATGGCACTGAACAGCAATGGGTTTTGTATCTTACCGATAAATGCAAAATGTAACCTTTGTACGATACCAACGATATATAGTGAGTCAATCACAATATTAAGAGGTTGTTGAGGCCACAGCTTCAATACTTCCACTACTGCTAAAAGTTCTAAAATTTGAGCAGATCCTTCTGCCACAAGGCTGTGCGAATACCAGTAGCCATGTAGTTGCCACACAAACCCAGCACGCTTCGATTTGCTGCTCGAATCTGTAAACACTGTCAATGCGTCTAGCGGGCAATCAGTCACAATATTCTGTGGCAACAGCCATAAACATGTCTTAAACAATGGGTGACGCGGGTAGTGATTATCTATTACAAACGGTTGGTTCAATACGGCCGCTGCAAATTCATCATTGGTTTGACAAAACTGTGCGACCAGTTGGGATGTGAGTGGCATTATTACCTGGTGTCGATGTAGCTTGAGAATTAGCACGACTAGGCCACTTAAGCAAAACAGCATAACTAAACAGGCCGCTGGAAAGGGCAGCTAAGAATAGCCATTGAGAAAGTTCTAATAGTGCACACAATGTGGGTTAGCAAAAACAAGATGTGTTCAAGGACGTGGAGGCAGTCTGTTGCTATTGGCGTTAGTGCATAGTTACCAATCATAAGGGAATGTGGGGGGTGTGAACAGCATGTGATTTATGTCTGTAGCCTATCTGAATAAGCGTAATCGCGTGTACAGATGTGGAAAATGTATATAACCGCACAAGCGGAATAATAAAGGAACCGACTGTGCATCGTATCAGTGTGTGTGTGAGAGTCGTTCCTGTCCTTGCACGGATGCTGAAACTCGGCACACTTTCCTCAATTTTTTGGTATCACAAAAACAGGTGTGTTCCAAGGACTAACTGATGGTTGAATATGTCCTGCTTGAAGTTGCTCTTGTACTAACTGTTGTAAAATGGCGACCTTTTTCGCTGTTAAAGGCCACTGATCTAAAAGAGCATAAGGCTAGAAAAAAAACACATAAATTATATACAAATTTGTTGGTAAACTGACATTAATTCTGGACGTAAAGGCAATTGCAACTTTATCCGAAACTTTTTGTAAGACAGTTTTCGCTTTTGGCGTCAATCTTCTGGAAAATAACAAATCTGAGTCCCTTTTCAACAGGTTAAATAGAGGGGACAACTCTTCAGTTGTGATGCCAATATTTTCACCTTTCAAAAAGAGTGAACAACATCATCTAGAAAGGCCATCTGAACCCTGGAAAGATAATAAAGTCCAGGTGTTTGTCCACAAGGAACTCTACTGCAGTAATTGAATTATATACACTTTTTCCAACCAACGCCTTGAATGTAAGGAAGATGGTTATTGCCGCGCTGCTTCTGTGACAGGCCGGGCAGGGCGGGCGCACCGGGGGCAGGGGGCCCGGCCGCACCGCGCCGCCGGTTGCTTGGGGTCTGTGTGCCCCACCAGGTGTAAGGTTTGCTGATCCATCTGGTGTGGTTGTTGCTGGTGCTGCAGGCTGTGCTGTGTTGGAAGGACTGCACGGCTTCATGCTGGAATTCACCCTACTTTGATCTCAGGTTGGGTACGCCAATTGCTGTAGAGGGACCCTGTTGAACACTTCCGGGGTGCCAGGTTTCGCGCCCCACTTCCCGTTTCTCTGGATTTAAAAAATCGTCAGGTTCTGGCGGATTTACCTTCCACATTTCTCATGTTGGGTTAGGAATTTCATCGTATGTAGGGTTAAATATTTCAAAAGACTGTGGCTCTGTCCCTGCTTTTGAGATAACGGTGGGGGAGTAGCAGCCACTTGTAAGATAGTTTCTGTGGGTTTTAGAGCATTTAAAGCTGTATGCACTGTTTTCTAAGTAATTATTTCCTCAGGGATTTTAAGCTGCAAGACTTTGTTCTTTAAAAATTCTCTGTAAAATCTTTTGATGGAGCTTTCGCTGCTTTGTAGCTGACTGTCCCATCCTTCAGTGAGTCGGGGGGGGACAAACCCGATTCTTGCTCAGGGTCTGTTGGACCCAGCCCCTGCTCTCAGCTCCTGCCTCTTTCCAAGTTAAAACATCAAAAACACACGGTGATTCCATGGGCACTCCATTACTTCTGAGCCAGGCTAACAACAGTACTAAAGTCTGTTCTTCATATTTAACCTCTCTTCCTTAAAATATGCTTTAACATTTAACAACCACTTTCTCTTCAGCTGACATATTCACTCTCTTCGCATTTCTCGGCTGCTCACCTGATCCTGATCACGGGGTTAATGGAAAAGGTGTCTGTACTGCCACGGGGTCTTTGCACGGTTCAGCCGAGAGGTCTCCTTTGGACACCGCTACTCTGGAGCGCGCTTTGTCAATCCCTGAATCAGTCCCTGGGTACTGGATAGCATCCTGGACTTCTCCTGGATCACGTCGGGGTCACCATTTGAGGAGACTGATGACACGGACTCCAATATCACAGAATCACAGAATCACAGAATCACAGAATAGTAGGGGTTGGAAGGGACCTCTGTGGGTCATCTAGTCCAACCCCCCTGCCGAAGCAGGGTCACCTACAGCAAGCTGCACAGGACCTTGTCCAGGCGGGTCTTGAATATCTCCAGAGAAGGAGACTCCACAACCTCCCTGGGCAGCCTGTTCCAGTGCTCCGTCACCCTCAGAGGGAAGAAGTTCTTCCTCATGTTCAGACGGAACTTCCTGTGCCTCAGTTTGTGCCCATTGCCCCTTGTCCTGTCACTGGGCACCACTGAAAAGAGCTTGGTCCCATCCTCCTGACACCCACCCTTCAGATATTTGTAGGCATTTATAAGGTCCCCTCGCAGCCTTCTCTTCTTCAGGCTGAACAAGCCCAGTTCCCTCAACCTCTCCTCGTAGGGGAGATGCTCCAGTCCCCTCACCATCCTCGTAGCCCTCCGCTGGACTCTCTCCAGTAGCTCTTCATCTTTCTTGAACTGGGGAGCCCAGAACTGGACACAGTACTCCAGATGAGGCCTCACCAGGGCAGTGTAGAGGGGAAGGAGAACCTCCCTCGTCCTGCTGGTCACACTCTTCTTGATGCACCCCAGGATCCCATTGGCTTTCTTGGCAGCCAGGGCACACTGCTGGCTCATGGTCAACCTGTTGTCCACCAGGACACCCAGGTCCCTCTCCGCAGAGCTGCTCTCCAGCAGGTCCACCCCGAGCCTGTACTGGTGCATGAGGTTGTTCCTCCCCAGGTGCAGGACCCTACACTTGCCCTTGTTGAAACTCATCAGGTTCCTCTCTGCCCAACTTTCCAGCCTGTACAGGTCACGCTGAATGGCAGCACAGCCTTCCGGTGTATCTACCACACCTCGCAGTTTGGTGTCATCAGCAGACTTGCTGAGGGTACATTCTAACTCTTCATCCAGGTCGTTGATGAAGAAGTTGAACAAGACTGGGCCCAGTACTGACCCCTGGGGGACACCACTTGTTACCAGCATCCAACTAGACTCAGCACCGCTGATGACAACCCTCTGAGTTCTGCCATTCAGCCAGTTCTCTATCCACTTCACCGACCACTCATCCAGCCCACACTTCCTGAGCTTCCCTAGGAGGATGTTATGGGAGACTGTGTCAAAAGCCTTGCTGAAGTCAAGGTAGACAACATCCACGGCTCTCCCTTCGTCTACCCAGCCAGTCATGCCATCGTAGAAAGCTATCAGATTGGTCAGGCATGATTTCCCCTTGGTGAATCCATGCTGACTACTCCTGATAACCTTCTTTTCTTCCACTTGCTTCATGATGGCCTCCAGGATAAGCTGCTCCATCACCTTTCCCGGGATGGAGGTGAGGCTGACCGGCCTGTAGTTCCCTGGGTCCTCCTTCTTGCCCGTTTTGAAGATTGGAGTGACAATGGCCTTTCTCCAGTCCTCGGGTACCTCTCCTGTCCTCCAGGACCTCTCAAAGATGATGGAGAGTGGCTCAGCAATGACATCCGCCAGCTCCCTCAGCACTCGTGGGTGCATTCCATCGGGGCCCATGGATTTGTGGACATCCAGATCGCTTAAGCGATCCCTCACACAGTCCTCCTCGACCAAGGGAAAGTCGTCCTCTTTGTAGGCTTCTTCTCTTACCTCCGGGGCCTGGGATTCCTGAGGGCCAGTCTTAGCACTGAAGACTGAAGCAAAGAAGGCATTCAGTAGCTCTGCCTTCTCCGCATCCTCCGTCACCAGGACACCCGCCTCATTCAGCAGCGGCCCCACATTGTCCCTAGCCTTCCTTTTGCTGCTGATGTAGTTGAAGAAGCCCTTCTTGTTGTTTTTGACATCCCTTGCCAGCTTCAATTCCAGGTGAGCCTTGGCCTTCCTCGTCGCATCCCTGCACGCTCTCACCACGTTTCTGTACTCTTCCCAAGTGGCCTGTCCCTCTTTCCACATTCCATGGACCTTTCTCTTCTGCCTGATCTCCACTAGAAACTCATTGTTTAACCATGCAGGTCTCCTGCCTCCTTTGCTAAATTTCTTTCTCAGGGGGATGCATTGCTCCTGTGCATGGAAGAAGTGTTGTTTAAAGAGCGACCAGCACTCATGGACCCCCCTGCCTTCGAGAGCCCTGGCCCACGGGATTCCTCCCAGTAGCTCCTTGAAGAGGGCAAAGTCAGCCCTCCTGAGGTCCAGGGTTTTGATCCTGCTTATCGCCCTGCTTCCTCCACGCAGGATCCTGAACTCGACCATTTCATGGTCACTGCAGCCGAGTCTACCTCCAACCTTCACATCCTCCACCAGTCCCTCCTTGTTTGTTAACACGAGGTCCAGCAGCGCGCCTTTCCTTGTTGGTTCCTCCACCACTTGCATCAGAAAGTTATCATCGATGCTCTGTAGGAACCTCCTGGATTGCACCTGCCTAGCTGTATGGTCTTCCCAGCTGATGTCAGGGTGGTTGATGTCCCCCATGAGAACCAGGGCCTGTGACTGTGAGGCTGCTTGCAGCTGCCTGTAGAAGGCCTCATCAACCTCCTCCTCCTGGTCAGGTGACCTGTAGTACACACCCACCGTAATGTCACCCATATGAGCCTGTCCCTTAATTCTAACCCACAAGCTTTCAACTCGTTCCTCATTTGCCCCCGGGCCAAGCTCAATGCATTCTAGTTGCTCCCTCACATACAGAGCAACTCCACCACCTCTCCTTGTTGGCCTGTCTTTCCTAAAGAGTCTGTAGCCATCCATGACAGCATGCCAGTCATGCGAGTTGTCCCACCACGTTTCTGTGATGGCGACCAAGTTGTAGTCGTCCTGCTGTATAATGGCTTCCAGCTCCTCCTGTTTATTGCCCATGCTACGTGCATTGGTGTAAACACACTTGAGCTGGGCTGTCGATCTCACCCCTGGCCTTGGCACTCCAAGCCTAGGCTCATCCCTAGTGAGCTGGGCAATATCCCCTTCCCTCTTCGAACCTAGTTTAAAGCCCTCTCAATGAGCCCCGCCAGCTCGTGGCCAAGAATTCTTTTTCCCCTTTGTGATAGCTGAGTTCCACTTGTCGCCAGCAGGCCCGGTGCTGTGTACACCTCCCCATGATCAAAGAAGCCAAAATTTGACTGATGGCACCAGTCCCTGAGCCACCTGTTAACCAGGTGAGTTTTCCTGCCCCTTTCAGTGCTGTTCCCTGCCACTGATGGGATGGAGGAAAACACCACCTGCACCCCTGATCCTTCAGTCAGTCGCCCCAGTGCCCTGAAGTCCCTTTTGATGGCCTTGGGACTTCTTTCTGTTATCTCGTCCCCGCCAACCTGCATTACCAAGAGGGGGTAGTAATCAGAAGGCCGCACCAGACCAGGGAGTTTCTTAGCAACATCCCTAACCCTGGCCCCAGGGAGGCAGCAGACTCCCCTGTGGGATGGGTCCGGTCGGCAGATCGGGCCCTCTGTTCCCCTCAGAAGGGAATCACCTATGACAATGACCCTCCTTTTTTTCTTAGTTGAGGCAGTCGTAATTCTTGGGGCTGTCTGACTCGTTCTAGGCAACCCCCTGGATGGAGCCTCACCTTCACCCACATCCTCTGTGGCCAGTCCCTCACATTCCAGAGCCCCATACCTGTTGCTTAAGGGCAACTGGGCAGGTGAGGGAGGCCGGGGGGAGATTCGCTTGCCCCCCCGAGCAGGGACCCGTTTCCATTCCCCCCCATCTCTTAGGCCCCCTCTTTCTGCTCGGTGGCAAGAGGGTAGGGGGTTCTCTGCTTTTCGTGGAGCCGCCTCCTGCTGCCTCTGCCTCAGGGAGGGCAGGGTGCGGCTCCACCAGTCGATCTCCCTCTCACACTCCCGGATGATCCTCAGCCTCTCCACTTCCTCCTTCAGCTCTGCCACCAGGCTGAGCAGGTCATTCACCTGCTCGCACCGAACACAGCCGTTGTCTCTGCTGTCCTCCGGTACGAGCGCCAGGCTCAGGCACTCCCTGCAGCCAGAGACCTGGACACTGGTGTTCTTGCGTGGGGCCTCCGTCTGGGTCCCCACACTCCTTCGAGCAACAGCTTTACCACGGGTGGTAACCATGGCTAGAATATCTCCTGGAAGAGCGATGCCCACTACTTGAGTTGCCAGAAGGGGCGGCTGTACCCTGCCAGTCGCCTTCCCCGCTCGCCCTGCCTGCGTCAACTGCCGCGCGGGCTGTTGCGCCGCCTCTGTTTGCCGGCTCTGTTCGCCCGCGCTCGGCGCGAGCCTCTGCTCCAGAACCCTTCACCTTCAGTAGCTTCACCGAAATGGCCGAAATGGCGGGCACACCGGCTTTTAAACTGCCGCTGTCACACTCGACTCCGCCCCCGCTGAGTCAGAGCTGCCATTCGTTGGCACTTCCCGCTTTCCCGCTGGGGGGGGGGCTGGGGTCTCCTCTCTCTCTCTCTCTCTCTCTCTCGGCGCTTTTTGCCGCCTCGCCGCTGCGGTTTTGCCACCGGAGAAAGGGTCCCTCAGTGCGAGCCTCTGCTCCAGAACCCTTCACCTTTAGTAGCTTCGCCGAAATGTGAAATATCCAAATCGAAGACCCTTTATTTATCAGAGAGCTGCGTTTCATACACTTACAAAGCTGTCCACCTGCTCCAACCAAAATGCTTATTGGTTAACATACATTGTTCACACGCCTGTTCTAAACATTCAATTGGCTAGCTTAGCTGTGCATGATTTCTCCTTCGTTTGCACTGGGCATTCTGCCAAAGTCCTCTGTTGCAACTGGTAACGTCCTTATTTTTCTCTTGTTCAGAAACTCTCAAGGACATTATGACCTTCATTGATACAGAATGTTCCCACACCAGAATGCTTCTGGTCTTTCCTTCTACTATTATTTATCAGGGGATGCTCATAAGAAAGTTTCAGGGGTGTTGGGGTTGATGTAGCTTGAGAGTTAGCATGACTAGGCCGCTTAAGCAAAACAGTTCGCATAACTGAACAGGCCGCTGGAAAGGGCAGCTAAGAATAGCCATTGAGAAAGTTCTGATAGTGCACATGGTGTGGGTTAGCAAAAACAAGATGTGTTCAAGGATGTAGTGGCGGTCTGTTGCTATTGGCGTTAGTGCATAGTTACCAATCATAAGGGAATGTGCGGCGTGTGAACAGCGCGTGATTTATGTAGCCTATCCGAATAAGCGTAGTCGTGTGTACGGATATGAAAAATGTATATAACCACGCAAGCGGAGCAATAAAGTGAATCGACTGTGCATTGCATCAATGTGTGAGAGTCATTCCTGTCCCTGCATGGATGCTGAAACTCGGCACAGGGGGTTTGGGGGGGTCCCCCATCATAGTACTTTTACCCTTTATAAAATAGAGGAAGCATGAAAATGATGATCCTCCAGTAGGAAGCTTCAGAATAGCTGTAACAACATAATTATTAACATGTATGAAATGGAAACTACCAAATACAGCAACTGGTTTGAGATACAGAATAAGTGCTTCCTGCTTTTCTCCCAAATTCAGTACTCATGTAGAAGTGATACACTGTAGCCACAAGCATGAAACATGCACAAAATAAAATCTGTGACTCGTGTTCTTGTTTAGTCAGTGATGGGAAGACATATTATCTTTGCATTTTTGCTATCTTCCAAAATGCCTTTGAAAGCAGAGATGTGAATCTAAAGTAACAAGAGATTTTCCTGTCAAAATCATGTTTTAAATAAATTATTAGATGCCAGTGAGGAAACATTACTTCACAGCTAGTAAATCAATGGCCTTTTGATTCAGGCTTCATTGAGGAAGGTCACGTTATGTTAAGGAACAGTAACTATGAGTATCTAATAAAAACCACTGGTGTCTCATTGGTTGACTTGGCAGCTGTGGAAACACTGACCTTGCAGCAGAAGGTGAGAGCATGAGGTTGCACCTCCATAAAGACTTAGCCATAGGTAGGTTTCTTCACATGAATGTTTCGTTGTTGATTTAGCAGCCTTACTCACAGGAGCAACATTATTCACATGCTTAACGACTGAAGAACCGCATTTTCATATGCTAGCTCACACCTTTAACCAACAGCTTGCTCCTTGGTGTGTAATACTTCTAGCCTTTCTTTTGTTCTATTTTCCAAAATGCAGAGACATACCACAATTGGAAAAAGTCCAGATGCAAGAGTCAAATTTAAATGGATGCATCATTACCAACCAGCAGGACCGTGAATGTGTTAGTACGTAAATACATAACTAACCTTAGCATGAAGTCTGAAATTATCCATTGGTAAGTCAGTGGACTCCCTAAACCTCTGTCAGGCTGGAAGCTGTGAACAGATAGACTACGTTTATGGATGTGCCTGTACTGCTACTTCCTCCACACCAGGAGCGCTCAGTAATTTTTTAAGTTTAATGGCTTCCTCTTTGAAGGCATCAGTCTGTTTCTGCAGTGCTTAGAAAGCCATCATAACCTGGTAGCCAGTGCTCCCTACCATCCCCGTTGCAAGGGAAGTTCACTGCGATGGTATCTGCCTCAATTAGTCTGTAAGAAGTTCAATCAAAAAAGGTGGTGACATTATTCGGAAAATTCATGTTGATGCTCCTTGACTTCGGAGCAGGCTTTTAAAATGCCTTAGTGCTCACAACTGATTCGAAGATTCGGTAGAAAAGAACCTAACAGTACAACGTATACTCTTGAGCAGGTATTCTTTATTGCGGCGCGGGGCACACGGGGGATTTCTCCTCCAAACATGCGTGCCAGACACCCTGTCACTTCAGGTTAAATACAATCACATATGTGAATATTCATTATATTTCTAAGAACTACTTAGTATATTCATTACTTTTCCAAGAACCAATTAGCATATGTAAATATCTTTCACACATGTCTGTTAGCATCTTTGGGTGGTCTTTGGGGGTCCCAAGATGAAGGCCCATCCTCTTCATCACGGTGTTCGTTGATTGACCTTTGTTTCTGCGCAAACTCAGTTCTAAGATCACGTACATCATGTCCTTCAGGTTGTTTGGCTCTGGTCTTGTTGCCCTCTTGGTGCCTCCTTATCTCTGTAGCTTGGAGCATCTGCCCTCCCAAGGCCGAGCTTTCTGGAGTGGAATTATTTAGGAGTCTCTTTTATCCTACAATTATCCCAATTATTTGATGGGAACCAAGACCACTTTTGTTTCACTTAATTATTTTGTCTAACGACTAAGTGATAGCTTGTGCCTATGTCCATCCACTACATTCCTTAATGAGAAAACAGGGATTAGTGTAACAGTTACATCATTAGATCACTATGCGTGCAGGAATACAAGTTATAGTACTAAAGACTACTAAAAAATAGAAAATATTAAGGCTTCTTTGTTATAGTTTCATGTTTCTTACAATCCCCTCTATCAGAATGACACTGTCATAGAAACATAGAATCATAGAATGGTGAGGGTTGGAAGGGACCTTAAAGATCACCGAGTTCCAACTCCCCCCTGCCATGGGCAGGGACATCTTCCACCAGACCAGGTTACTCAGAGCTCCATCCAACCTGGCCTTGAACACTGCCAGGCAGGGGGCATCCACAGCTTCTCTGGGCAACCTGGGCCAGTGTTTCACCACTCTCATGGTGAAGAATTTCTTCCTATATGTCTAATCTAAATCTGCCCTCTTTTAGTTTAGAGCCATTCCCCCTTGTCCTGTCACTACACACCCTTGTGAAAAGTCCCTCTCCATCCTTCCTGTAGGCCCCCTTCAGGTACTGGAAGGCTGCTCTAAGGTCCCCCCGGAGCCTTCTCTTCTCCAGGCTGAACAGCCCCAACTCCCTCAGCCTGTCCTCATAGGAGAGGTACTCCAGCCCTCTGATCATCTTCGTGACCCTCCTCTGGACCCGCTCCAACACATCCATGTCCTTCCTATGCTGGGGGCTCCAGAGCTGGACGCAGGACTCCAGGTGGGGTCTCACGAGAGCGGAGTAAAGGGGCAGAATCACCTCCCTCGACCTGCTGGCCATGCTTCTCTGGATGCAGCCCAGGATACAGTTGGCTTCCTGGGCTGCAAGCGCGCATTGCCGGCTGATGTTGAGCTTCTCATCCACCACTACCCCCCAGTCCTTCTCCTCAGGGCTGCTCTCGAGCCACTCTCCGCCCAGCCTGTACTTGTATTTGGGATTGCCCTGACCCAGGTGCAGGACCTTGCACTTGGCCTTGTGGAACTCTATGCGGTTCACGCAGGCCCACCTCTCCAGCCTGTCAAGGTCCCTCTGAATGGCATCCCTTCCCTCCAGTGTGTCAACCACACCACACAGCTTGCTGTCAAATGATATACTTCCAGTGGGTGCCATTAAACCAGAGCAAATACTGCTTGTTACCAAGAGCCGACAAAAATCTTCCCATTGAATTTAATGGGCTTCAGATCAAAACCCTTCTGCAGTGTTTTCCATTTCAGCTACAGGAAGATACTACAAATACAGTTGCATCTTGAGAGGTATGGAGTACCTATTTCTTCCCACCAATACGCATAAGATAGTGAAACTTCGCTATCCTCCCTCCCCTCAGTACAATAAGTATGTGGAACAGTAGGAAAATTATGTTATCAGAGGTAGCACTTCTCTCAGTATAATGAAATGGCTTCAGTGAGCTGATGTAAGTTTACACCAAACAAGCTGTTATTTAATTCTACCTAACTGAAACAGCTCCTGCACCAAAAAAAAACACAACAAAAACCACAACACCTTATAATGAATATATTAAAAACAAATCCCTGTGCTGATGGGTATATTTCTATAAGCCTTCCTCCATTGTCCATACAGATATGCACATTGCGTAAGTTATTATTTTCTCCATGATGTCTTGTGCATAGAAAACGCAAAGGTCAGGCATTAATAATAATCATAAAACCACCAAACCCAACAATAATAATAATTATGGAACCAATTCAACATGATGGTAGCAATAACTGGTTTTGAAACCCTGAGAGTGTAAAAGTCTTGTTTGTTTTATGAGCCTGCACACAGTGCTAGTCTTAAAAATAGGAAATCTTTTTTCCAGCTCAGATTTCACAAAGAAAAAAAAATACATCTTTAATTAAGATTTATGGCATTCAATAGGACTCAGCAAGGATAGAAAAACTGCTTCAGAGTGTAAAAAAGTAACAGTTAAAAATGGGGAAATATGATTAAGTGTCTTTAATTCCTACTGCCTCCTTTATGGGGTTTCCAATGGCCTCAGGCAGAAATAGGCACTTATTGTCTTTAAAACGGCATTATTCTTGGCATAAAAAGTTTATGGATCAAGATGAAACTTGTTCTGAGAAATAATAACACTGGCATGAGTTGAAAGGACCTTGCCTTTAGAGGAGAAAAAAAATAAACGTATATTTAGTTTAATGGAAAAATGTACTTAAAGGGAAACACTTTAAAAAAAGAGAGAGTTTCATGATGAAAAATATGGTTTAAATATATAATACTTATGAGACATGGGTGATTTGCATCTCAATAACGTGAAGCTAAATTTAAATCTCAGTTCAACCTTAAAATGGAGATAATGATGACCCTTAAAAGGAGAATGAGACTTTGCAAGGAGCACCATTAACTATTTCTATGCAACTGTGTTGCCTTGGGCAATGAATAGCTAGGAAAGGTTAAATCCTTTTAGGGCTCACCCTCCTAAGCACTCAGCACCTGTTTCTGCAGATTTAACTGAAGGAAGCAGTGGATGCTCCTAACTACTAATACTCAAACCCTGGGCTGAGTCTTTGCAACCATAGTCTCGATAGCACTGCAAGCAACAGCCAAAACTGGGCTGAAAATACAGTATTAAATACATGACCACTTCATTAAACCTTTCCCATATTCCAGATCCATGAGCCAATTTGAGGCAGAGACCTGCATGGTCTCAGGTGGTTCTGCTGCCCCGAGGGAAAAATCACGTGAACCCACATGCAGTCACCTCTGTCAAAGTTTGGAGCTGGTCAGGGATTTTATAACTTGGGCTTACAGCCCACCTTTGTCTCCTGTGAGGAGGAAAGAGTGACAAGAGCCAGTATTTTTGCTGGGCCCTTGATCCTGCAGCATTTAGTATCACAAGGAACGACATTCACTTGAATGTGATTGCTCGCATAGCTGCATGTTGAGAGATGTGAACCTAAAACCTTGATTAAAAAACAAATAACCTCAGCCAGAAAACATGGTTCAACACGATTGAACCAGGAGGACTGATGAGGCGCTAACCAATTCCTTTTGATATAGCTAAATCTTTGAACTGCTAGTGATACTGAGGTACCCCCTAACATCCTACCTTGCTTCAGAAACGTGGTTAGATACCTTCAGCTCGGGAACTGTTAACCATTCTGCAGTGGGGAAAGATGGCAACCTTGTTGAGACTGGGTTTTGTGATCAGGTTATGGCTGTACTAGAGATGGAGCCTGAGAGAAATGCAAAAAAATAAAATAGCAGCAAGCAGCATATTTCCTCCCATCTGGCAAAAGTGTGTTCCATTAAAAAGTGTTTCATGCAAGTAGTTAACATCTAACTTCATTGAAATGACCCCATAAAATCCTAAGGAATAGACTACATTCTTTTGTCACCTCTTTTCCTAACCAATAAAGGTGAAATACACTGGATGCTCAATTACTTGCCTCAGGAAACAGAGACAGCTTGAACATTATTTTCTACCCTGAGGACGAGACCCAAAGAAAGGAGTCCAATTCCCTGTGTAGATATCATCCCAAAGCCTTCAAAACCTCAGCTGAGACCTCAGCCAGGCTTCCGCAGGGGATCAAGTCTCAAACCATCAAGATCCCAACACCACTCAGCACTACCCTGGCAGGACTTTTAAAGAAAGCCTTTTGGAACTTATTTCATCCAGGGGACAGTCTGTACTGAACCTCAGACAAAAGTTCAGGGGTAAGAGGGTTCTGAAACTTCAGGTGTCCTTTTCTTTGAAGCTGCATAGCCACAAAGACAAAAATAATAAAATTAAAAAAAAAAAGATTTATTGTCACAGAGAGAATGGCATAACAGCCATTTAGACCAGTTAAGTCAGTCAGTGGGAAGAGGGAAAGATACTTATCTCAAAATAATATTAGCACTTTGTACAGAGTAATATTATTTGGTGTTTTTTGGATTTAAAATTAAAGTGTCAACAGCAACCAGCTCCCTAATAAATAAAAGTTCTGACAGGTACAGAAACCAAAATGTGTGCTGTGCTTAGTAAGTACAACTCCTCTGAAGGATGATACACGCAAGGGCCATTCAAAACCCCCTAGCAGCAACCTAGAGCATGATTATTGATTTAGTTATTATTGGCTTTTACTGACAAGAAAGTCAAATTTTTACTTGACTTTTCACCTTCTCTAAATAGGTGTCCAAACACTGACCTTAGCCTGGGTTGCAAATGTACTGAGACTTGTACTGAAACTAATTTTCATTTAGTTCCCGAAAGTCTCTGTGGGATCGTGCTGCTCAGCACCGAACCCTTACCAAGGCAGCAATCAGATATTTCAAATTTACAAAGAGACTTATTTCTGGGACAGGGTGGTGTAGAAGACCGCTATGAACTGGTTTTTGTCTCGACATTGCCATCATACCATGACCACTTTCTGACCTTGACATCCTGTCTTTAAAGAAACTGCCATGACAACCTGCAGGAGAGTACCACGTTGTGTTTGCACATGGATCAGCGCGTGAACCGGCAAGAGGGGGCTGCCTAGGCGGGCAGCATGAATGGCATGAACTGCATGTACACAAACGCGCTCTGCGCATGGGCGAACGCCCATATAAAAGGACCGCACCTGCTCCTCTGGGTGCTTTCATTTTTGTTTTCCTTCTCCCAGTGCTTTCTTCTGGAACCCATCCTCGCTGGAATTTCAATGCCTGCATAGAGACTGAGCTGATTGGACATCGCTGGATCCATGGTAGCGGTAGCTGATCTTCCCCGCACACCTTTCCTCGCCTGTTCGGGTGGTCTGACTTTAGTGTCTCTTTTCTCTCTTTCTCTTCCCCCTTTTCTTCTCTTTCTCCCCACTGCCTCCCCGTCCAACCTCCGGTTCTCAGTTCGCCGAAATAAAATTTGCAAAGTTGTACGGCATTTGACTCCATTTGCATCTTAATCTTGTCCTTGGGATCATATCGAAACCTTCCCAACATTGGATCAGTACATTTTATTAGCATCACGGACAGGATCCCTTGAGACGAGAGTGCCATACTATGTTGTGGTGTGCTGTACGATTGTGTGTTAACGAGACGTACAAACAAGTACAAAGCGAGTGCGGAGTTCCAATCTGCGGTTCTGCTCTCCTGCGAGGGAAGCAGCCAGAGACAAACAAAGCGTAAGGAAGGAGTGAATGGTGGTTTCTTGTTCTTTTTCTTATTGCTTTTTTCACTGACTCGTTTATTAGTATACGGCTTGGCCTCCTGGGAACGTATAGGGGAAACTCGGACTTTAAGGTGTGACCCTCTCAGGACGATATCCCCTTTGTAGGAACTCTCTGTATTAGTTCACATTTTGGCCTCCTGGGAGTGTACAGGGGAAACTTGGATTTCAAGGCGTGGCCCTCCTGGGATGACATTCCTTTTGTAGGAGAAAGGCCACCCAGAAGGCAGCCGACACATGTGATTGTACGTCCATGCGGGGTCAGGAAACAGGGAAACTGTATGATTTTCTAGAGGCACACCGATCTCGTCCCTTGGCCCAGGGGAAGGACTGGGCGAGGGACCATTGGTTTCAGTTGCACAGTGTGACGGACAGGATGAAAGCATTGCAAAAGGAAGCCAAGATTAAGAGGGGGAAGGGAAAAGCGATAATCTGTGCGGTGTTGGGAGCAAGTTTGGCTGCTGCAGTGGAGGAAAGGAAGCAGAGGTCTGGTCAGGCTGAGGCAGTGGTAGATTCTCTACAGGCGGCGATAAAAATGCTGCAGGAACAGTTGCGGGAAAGCAAATGGCTGATGGAGCAGGAAAGGCGCCAAAATGTAATACTGAAGGAGGAATCATCTTCTGAGGGAGGCAGACACCTTGGTGGAAGCAGAAGTAGCACTGGCAGAGAAAGGGATACGATCGACCTATCCCCAGGGGGACTTGAAGGGAGCAAAACAGACCATAGAAAGCCCCCCTCACATGTATCCATTGATTAAAATGGAATACATATATGAAGACGACAGTGACAATCGCCCCCAGGTTATTACTAAAGAAATCCTTTTTATGGCAACTGAATTGGCAAAGCTACGAAAAGATTTTGTGAGGACTGTGAGAGAATTGGAGACCGAATATGTATGGAAGGTGTGTCCCACTCGGGGGGGAATGGGATCTTGTTGTCGGAAAGGGAAGCGGAAGGATACTGGGGCCCGGGTGTGTTTTTAACCACCGGCGATCGCCGAGGCCCGTGGTCACTGACTCAGAGGGTCGCGTATTGGGCGGGGGCGTCCCCTGGCCATAATAGGCATGACAGATCAGTTATTGGAAAGTGTGCAGAAAGCGGCTTGCCTTCAGATCATATATGACTGAGAACTCAAGCCTAATCTGAGCTCCCCAATGCTGCTGCAAGTAGACCCCGAAAGAATGACTCCCCTGATACGGGGACTTCCCAGTTCCTTGAAACCTACAGGGATCCAGCTGCAGGGGAGAATTCAAAACACCCTCAGTAAGGAGAGAACCGCAGCTGTCCTGGAGGGGGTGGTTGTAGGGTTTCTGGAGAAACAGGGACATATTGTGAGCTACCCAGACACTCTGAGTATGGACTCGATCGGTTTGTAGCAGCACAGGTCTCAAAGCTTTTCTCAGGCTGGTTGCGGGAAAGCAAACCTTTCCCAGGCTGGCTGCAGGAAAACAGGCCTTTCTCCGGCCAGCTGCGGGAGAGCAAACCTTTCCCAGGCTGGCTGTGGGAAAGACAATCGTTCTCAGGCCAGCTGCAGGTAAACAGTCGTTCTATGAATACTGACCAATCATAGTTGGAGTATTGCTTATGTAACCAGGGTGTTTTATTGATAGATGTTTTTATGTATAGTGACCAATCATAGCTGAGTATTGTGCCGAGTGTTTATGTATAGTGACTAATCATAATTCAGTGCTGTCTATATAATCCAGATTCTTTGCTAATAAAGTTGACTGTTATGGATCATATTGGTTGAGTCCTTGATGCCGCCGCAACAAATGGTGCCCGAACAGGGACCCTCAGATCGGCATTAGCATCTATGGGTGATTTTTCCAGGAAGACCGAACCCTGAGCGAGCGGAACCCAGCCAAAGGTGAGTGCTGCCCCGGCACTCGGGAGTCGCTAGCGCAAAGTCAGGAAAAGAAATCCCGGAAATCCTGCCCTGATCAAGCAGGCGGCCAGGGAGGAGATGAGGTCCACACTGACAAAAGAAGAGTCAGCGGTGGTTAAGCTCCTCCAACACATCCTCTCCATGAGAGGGTTACAATATGACTCGGCTACCTTGACGTCTCTGTTGCTTTGGGCACGGAGAAAGGACTTAATCCCCTCAGTTAATGCTGCCTTTGAAGTTCAGACTTGGGTGGATATAGGAATGAAACTGTGGGAAGAAATTAGTACGGGATCCAAGGAAGCGAGCAAATTCTCCACGTTGTGGAGGCTAATACATGACACTTTAAAAGCTATGAGAGCTGAGAGGGGAGCCGTTGCTTCTGCTTTCGCTGTGTTAACATCCGAGGGCGAGACCTGCTCAGCGACAAGTCTGCTGTTTCAGGGTCCTAGTATCCCTCTGCCGCCTGTGAAAGCAGGAGGGGGTCCGAGTCGGCAGCCCGTGGAGGCAGGGGAACCTACGGTCCAGGAGCAGGAGCACGCGCGGCGCGACCCGCTGGAGCAGGAGTTTCCACCCCCGCCGCCAGAGTCATCACCACCGCCACCGCACCGCGGAGAGGGGTGCGCTGAGGCGCCGCCGCCCGCAGACCGGCTGCACGCCGCCGCTGCCCCCTCCGATCATTCCACGTCCCTGAATCCTGTACCGCGATATCCTCCATTTCCTCCGCCTACGCCGCCGTCTTCCGGATCTCCAGTGAGTCGTTGCGTAGACGAGAAAGCGGCTGTCCGGGAGGTCCGAGAGGACCAACTCAGCGAACTAATATCTAAGCTAGAAAAAATGCAAATGCACCTGGACCAGTCTCCCAGGCAGGCTACGGACCTTTCGTTGCCGGAGCCACCAATCCCTAACCCATATAACCTGTTTTCTCTTCCAGTCCCACCTTGCACCGTGCCGTGGGATGGGGGGTTGGGAACCGGGGGAGGGTCGGGGGTATGGTGGAGAGGGGTAGTTACTGTGATGGCAGTTACAGTTGGGGTGACGGTGCGACCGTTGGTCGCAAAACAGAAAAGGAAAAAAACAGGCCAGGAGTTGTTTTAATTGTGGAAAAAAGGGTCACTTTCGGAAGGAATGTGGAGTCAAAGAGCCAGTTAGCCAGGGAGGAAGAAAGTGGTGTGTAAATTGTAAGCAGGATAACCACAGTACCAGTGAATGCAGAAAATCAGGAAACAGATAAGTTGTTCGACTTGGATGTGTGGCAGAGAATCGTGGACTCTGTGCATGCAGGTCGGCAACAAAGAGGACCAATAATTAGCTCCTGTTTTTCGAGCTGTTGTTAGCCTGACTCAGAAGTACTCTCCTGTGAGAGTAATGCCGCCACAACAGGTGGTGACCCCCGACCGTCAGCGGCCGGGTAGGAAAGTGTGGACATGGAGGGAGAAAGCCCAAGAGCTGATTAACTGTGGGAGGAAATATGGACCTGTTAACCGGACATATCAAAGAGTTGAAACCAGACCCGTGCGAGCCGCAGAACAAGGGAGTGAATGGTCTTTTTTCTCAGGGAGAACCCAGGATCTGGCCGGGAAAGAAAAGCCCCTAACTCGGCAGGGACTCTGTCAGTTAGGGCTTCAGAAGTGTATTTCCCGGGACCTCATGGATGGACTCCTGACCAAGAAGCTAGAACAGCTTTTGCAAAGATGGTCAGGGCGGGAAACCACTTTTAGACCCAGTATCCCACTCTTGATGGATCTGGAGGAGGAGCGAAATAGGGAGGAGAAGATGGCAGGAAACTAAATCCTCCGCTCCCCCAGGGTGAGGGGGGGGAGGTTGAGGGTGGATGTTTGTAAGACAACTCACCTGCAATAACAAGGGGGATTATTGATTACGGTGGTGGTAGGGCCAAAGAGGAGACCGGTAACATTTTGGTTGATACCGGAGCACAAATTACTGCGCTAAGATGGATTGAGGTGGAACAATGCGGAATTTCAGTCCCGTCCAGACACCTAATAGTTTTAAGCGCCTTGGGGAAAACCCAGACAGTACCTATGACTCTGGTGAGGTTATGGTTACCGGAAGAGGAAGGTCCCATGGACACTATGGTAGCTGTGGGACCTTTCCAAATGAATCTTTTAGGTATAGATGTCTTGAAGGGTAGACAGTGGCGTGATACCCAGGGAAATTTGTGGTCCTTTGATGTTCCCCAGATTAGGCAATTGGTCCAAACCCCCAGCACGGAGATCCGTCTACTGCAAACGGCACCTTCCCTCCCCCCTTCCAAACTAACAAATGTACAGCCCTACCCACTACCGTTGGGAGCAAGGGAAGGCATTGCACCAGTCCTGGAGGATCTGAGGAGAGAAGGAGTGGTAGTTCCCACACATTCTCCTTTCAACTCTCCAGTATGGCCGGTCCGAAAATCGAACGGCAAATGGAGGTTAACAGTAGATTACCAGAGACTAAACAGTAACACAGGCCCATTAACAGCCTCTGTACCAAATATTGCAGAGTTGATAGCTGCCATTCAGGAACAGTCCCACCCCATTATGGCAACGATTGACGTTAAAGATATATTCTTTATGGTCCCTTTACAACCTGAGGACCAGGAGCATTTTGCCTGCACCTGGGAGGGACAAGAGTATACCTTCACACGGCTCCCCCAGGGGTACAAGCACTCCCCCACATTGGCCCACCACACTTTAGCACAGGAATTAGAAGTAATCCCCACTCAAACAGGGGTGAGAATTTATCAATATATAGACGATGTCCTTATAGGAGGGAGTCAGGTAGAGGAAGTTGGGAAAGCACAGAAGGTTATTATTGCTCGTTTAGAAAGTATAGGATCGACGATCCCATCCGAAAAGATACAAGTCCCCTCAAGTGAAGTGAAATTTTGGGGAATCTGGTGGAGAGGAGGAATGACATGTATCCCACCAGATACCCTGTCTTCTCTTGATCAAATTAAAATGCCAGAGTCAAAGAAAGATTTGCAGCATGCATTAGGACCACTTGTATTTTGGAGAAAGCATATTACTGATTTTTCAATCATCGCTAGGCCTCTGTATGACCTGTTGCAGAAAAGGGCCCAATGGGAATGGACTCACGTCCAGGATGAGGCATTACAACTGTTAGTATTCGAGGTGAATGCCCACCAAGCCCTTGGCCCTATTCACCCAACAGATCCAGTCCAAATCGAATGGGGGTTTGCCCGAACTGGACTCTCAATTCATTTGTGGCAGAAAGGGCGAGAGGGGCCCATTCAGCCCATCGGGTTCTATTCACGTAGTTTCAAGGATGCTGAAAAAAGGTACACGACTTGGGAAAAGGGTCTGTTTGTAGTTAGTCTAGCTCTGAGAGAGGCCAAACGAACTATCCGAACCCCTCTCCCTGACAGGGTGGCCCAGAGGGCCTCTGTACACAAATGGTATGCACAAATAGAGTATTACTGCAAAATTTTCTCCGTATCTGAAGGAGCTACCAAGGTACTAAGCATACAAGATGAGACAGACCTAGATGAAGATGGCCGAAACGAGAAGGAAAGATTTGGAAATATCAGGCCATGGCACTTCAAATAGGGACAAAAGAGCAAATCATTACCGAAGGGGAGGGTAGTGCACAAGTAGGAGAACTAGTTGCGGTATGGAGTGTGTTCCAACATGAGGCTCAAGCTGCTTCCCCTATTTATATTTATACTGAGTCCTATGCTGTGTTTAAGGATTGTACCAAGTGGTTGCCATTCTGGGAGCGAAATGAGTGGGAGGTTAATAGAATACTGGTATGGCAAAAGGAGAAGTGGCAGGATATCCTTACAATTGCCAGACATGGGAAATTTGCGATAGCATGGGTCACATCCCACCAACAGAATGATACCCCAGTAAGCTGATGGAACGCTGAAGTAGACGAATTAGCTCGGCTAGTTCCTTTGCAAACCACCCCAAAAATAGAAAATTGGGAACATCTGTTAGAATGGCTGCACATAAAACAGAAACATTCGGGAATTAATGATTTATTTCGTGAGGCACAAGCTCGGGGATGGCCGATCACCCGGGAGGAATGCAAGACATGTATACCCTCTCGTGAACAATGTCATGTCCGTCTGGACAGACACCCACTGGAAAGTGATCCCCTGCACTTAAGAGAGGAAAAGGGTCTATGGGAGGCCTGGAAGGTTGATTATATTGGCTCTTTTCGAAAATCAGAGGGTAAAAGTGCTATGTATTAGTAGGCATTGAAATAGTATCGGGACTAGCTCGAGCCAAGGTATGTGCTAAAGCAACAGGGGAATACACAGTGAAGACCTTGAAAGAATGGTTTGGGACCTTTCCCAAGCCACAGTCGATCCAGTCAGATAATGGCTCACACTTCACTGCCAAAGTGGCCCAGGAGTGGGCAGCCCAGGAGGGAATTTCATGGGTGTTTCACACCCCGTACTACCCACAGGCAAATGGGATTGTAGAAAGGATGAATAGCCTGCTAAAATGCCTCCTCAAACCACATAAATCAGGGTGGGCTGAGCGGGTGGAAGATGTGGTGACCAGTGTTAACAGCCACTGGGGAACGAATGGATGTCCAAAGATTGCAGCATTTTACCCAAAAGCCCCAACAACTATGCCAGCCCCACATGACTCTGACCATCCCAGTGAACCACCCCATTTCCCCGGGCAACCTGTCCTGGTTGAACTCCCCATGGTGGGAGCAGTATCATTGGTATTGGACACTCCAATAAACAAATACACTTGGAAGGCAAAGGATGCCAGCGGAAAAACCCATAAAAGTGGATAATTCCTTCCTTCTGACCCAAGAAGCAAGTTTGTTTTATTTGCAGGAAGGAGCAACCAACCCGGATATACCCTCTGGAAGAAGCGGAGCAGACTTTTGACGCAACTTGGTTAAAATGCATATGCTATTTCTGATTGTACTAGTCTGGGGACTCGTTTATGAGGGTGACAAAAAACCAATTCCCCCACCTTCCCCTGACCCCTATGACCCCTTCAAGGACAACGAATTTGTGTTATTAGCAAAAGCTGTAAGCCAAACTTTCAGAGTCACTGCTGGGTTTGTGGGGGACCTCTGGGGTTATCAGGTTGGCCATGGACTTCTACTCCCCTTACCCCAGCACAAATTGTGAGCAATTATAGTGAGACTACGAACGACACTTGGGATGATAGTGGAACGTGGTCAGTTCAGTTTCCAACTGTGGGGGAATACTGTTTACATTGTACACAGAAGGGAGAGATCTATGTGGGGAAAAGTAGATGCCAATGGGCATTTACCCACAAGTTAGTTAATAGGGACAAAGGTATCTGCATATGGATGTGGCTCAATGAAACCGGACGCAATTGGGGGTTTAGGGGATACTGGTCAAATAAAAATGAAACCCTGTTTCTCCAATGATCCAAATATCAACCCTATAACCAAAATTGCGAGTGGAAAAGTGACTCCAGTGCCTGGTATTGTATCGGCCGAATAAATGACAACCCAACCGAATTTTTCAGCCCTTTTTGGTAATGACGACACAACTTACTTCCAGTTTCCAAAGGGGACAGCTGGACTGTTTGCCAATGGCGCTAAAGCTAAAAGGGGTCACTATTGGATCTGCAGACACACTGCCTACAAAAAAATTACCAGCACATTTATCAGGGATTTGTTACATAGGGATCATCTGACCCATGTTCTTCCTCCTCCCAGAGGCGGGTGGGCCTCGATTAGGAATAAGGTTATATGGTACTTTAGGGGACAGAAGAGTTGCCCGCCATATGCTATCCGTTGAGGTGGAACACAAAAGTGGGGAGATAATGAGTGGCCTCTCGAAAGAATAATCCAGCATTATGGACCTGCCACTTGGAACCCCAATGAACCCATATCAGGGGCAAGAGAAACAATTTACAATTTGAATCGCATAATTCGATTACAAGCTGCTTTGGAAATAATTACCAACAAAACTGCCAATGCCATAGACCTTTTAACCCAGCAATCTCAACAGATGTACACAGCGATTCTTCAACACTGCATGGTCTTGGACTATTTGTTACCCAAAGAGGGAGGAGCGTGTGGGAAGCTAAATATTTCTAACTGTTGTTTTGAAATAGACGATGTGGGCAAAGTGGTCCTCTAATTGACCAAAGATATTAGGAAATTAGCCCATGTCCCCGTCCAAACCTGGAACGGTTGGACTGGTGATTTATGGTCCTGGTTACCAGGGGCACCATGGGTGAAACAATTGCTACTATTCTTGTTATGTGCGATTGTTGCTTTAATGTTTTTACCATGTATTATCCCCTGTTTTGTTCAATTATTCCGACATGTGGTATCCAATATGCAATTCATACCCACCACCTCACCTGATGGCGTAAGACAGATGCATGTCATTCACCAACCAAAACTGACCACTGTACCCATCATTTAACCCCTTTAAAGCTCTCAAATCATGAAAGGGAAAAATTGCATGTTTATACCCATGTCACACCCACCTGATGTTCTATGTCTGTTTCGTGAAAAATTACCCCATACTTACCTGATTCCTCAAACTTGTTCTATAAGATAAGACGTTATTAAGCCTGGCAATGTTAAAAGAGAAAATGTTTGCATTGTGCAATGTTTTGGTTCGTCTGTAATTGAACATTTCCGTGCCATACCCCATTCTGATTTCTCCCTCCCCTGCCGTGTCAAACCTCCCCTCTGTCTCCGTTTCTATCCCTATCTCTCTCTCTCTCTTGTTCTCTAGATCTCCACCTCCCACACAGCCATAAAGGCAGCAATGTTGAGCCACAGGGTGGTGTAGAAGACCGCTATGAACTGGTTTTTGTCTCGACATTGCCACCATACCATGACCACTTTCTGACCTTGACATCCTGTCTTTAAAGAAACTGCCATGACAACCTGCAGGAGAGTACCACGTTGTGTTTGCACATGGATCAGCGCGTGAACCGGCAAGAGGGGGCTGCCTAGGCGGGCAGCATGAATGGCATGAACTGCATGTACACAAACGCGCTCTGCGCATGGGCGAACGCCCATATAAAAGGACCGCACCTGCTCCTCTGGGTGCTTTCATTTTTGTTTTCCTTCTCCCAGTGCTTTCTTCTGGAACCCATCCTCGCTGGAATTTCAATGCCTGCATAGAGACTGAGCCGACTGGACATCGCTGGATCCGTGGTAGCGGTAGCTGATCTTCCCCGCACACCTTTCCTCGCCTGTTCGGGTGGTCTGACTTTAGTGTCTCTTTTCTCTCTTTCTCTTCCCCCTTTTCTTCTCTTTCTCCCCACTGCCTCCCCGTCCAACCTCCGGTTCTTAGTTCGCCGAAATAAAATTTGCAAAGTTGTACGGCATTTGACTCCATTTACATCTTAATCTTGTCCTTGGGATCATATCGAAACCTAGCCAACATTGGATCAGGTCAGAAGGTCTGGGGAAAAAGGAAGTGGGTGAACATGTTTTCTTTTGTTCTGTAACCTCAGCCCCATCACCAAACTAAACTTCCCATACCAAGAGCAGATGTGATCTTGAGTGTTGCGTGATGAACTTGAATCTCAGAAACAGATTTGGAAATTCCAGGACAACTTCAGCTTTTTGCCTCTTTGTGACACAGCAAGACAGATAGCTTCAGACACCGATCTGACTGCTCTGTGGGGCTAGGCACTGCAAGCGAAAGATTAAATAGAGCTGATGTTTTGTATCTTTGACTCTGTAGTATATTCCATTCTGTTTTTCCCATGATGTTTTATTCCTGCTTTTCCCTCTATTTATAACTTGGAAATGTTTAGAGGTGAGCTTCCTTTTTTTTTTTTTTCCCAGTCAATCTATTGAGCACATGGGAGGCTTAAAAAAACCCAAACAAACAAAAAAAACAAACACCCCAAACAAACTGCAAACCCATACGTACACAGCGCAAGATCATTGCTATAAGCTAAAAATACAAGGGGACTACAAAACAGCCCAGCTCACCGACTTCTGTGATCACACATCTGAGGCAGATCATTAGCTTTTTAAGGAGTGGGTGATGCTTGCAGCCTCAAGTTAAGCATTGTAACATTAACTGACAGATTGTGAGAATCAAGGCATTTTTCTTACATATGTAAAAAGGAAAGTCATGTAATAGTTACAAGTTCTGCACTCCAGGGGAAGTGGGCGACATTAGCACAGGATAATCATATGGCTGAAACTAGGAGCCTTATTATCTTCTCCTTTAGGACTGGCTTTTCTGGAGGCAGCAGTAGGGGCAAAAGCATTACCATAAACCTCCTAGTAACCTCTTTCATGATGGAAGGGGCAGAGCCTGGAACTGAGGTGGGCACTAATTTAACTACAGCAAAGGATAGAGGGAGATAGAGGGGATGCTGCTTTGGTCTGACAGCATCATGGTCGCTTTGAAGTATCCACTGTGCCACCCCCCCACACACACACACTTCTGATGGGAAAGGAAGTTCAGAGAATAAAGTGTTTTAAGCAAAGATGCTAGTTGATGGGCACTGGGAATGATACTGGAAAGTCATTCTGGAGAGAAAGTCACACTGGAGAGGCTTGGCCAAATTCCTGCAAGTTCATGTATTTTTTTACAAGTTCATGTAAGTATGCGCTTTGAAACTCATGACTATACGATAATGTATTTTTGAAGCAGAACACTGCGCTACACGTGTATTATATTCGGGCTTATTGGTGAACACCTTTCACTTAAGGCTGGAATTTAGCTTCATCCTTCTAATATGAATACAAATTTAAACCACTTAGTTGTGACACAGGATCATATTGATGTGGGCGGGATACTCAACTAAATCCATGGTTAATTTATGAGTTCACATTTGTGTGAGAAGGGAACTTTTAAGACATTTCCAAATTCTGACTTTATTTTGGACTCTATTTGCTAACATATGGCTGCATCCAAACTTTGAAAATACTTAAGAATTTAAGACCAATTTCCTTTAAATGTACCCTTTGAGCAATTTACATTGTATTTAGCAAAAGCTAATAAATACTTTTTCTTTTACCTTCCTATAATAGTCCCATATACTTTCTCAAAGTGATCACCGTTCTCAACATCTTCTATGGAGACTCAAGCCTGCCGATGAGGAAGAATTGCTCAGGCTTAGTGCTAAGGTCTCAGCTGAGATTGTGACGAGGAGGTGCCCCAAGAAAAGCTGCTGCCAGTCTTTCCACGGAGTTGAAGCCACAAGTATATCTCATGAATATCATCATAATTTCATGAAGTTCTCTGTTGCCAGATTGTCCTGGGTTCCGCCAGGACAGGATTAATTTTCACCAGAATCCAGGAAGGGGCACAGCCGGGCTGGCTGACCCCACCTGGCCAAACAGAGCAGGGTATTCCATACCATGTGCCATCATGCTGGGTTCCAGTGGGGGAGAGCTGGGCGGCGGGAACTCACTCGTGGCTCGGGAGCGCGCGCAGCAGACCAGTCTGGGAGAGCGGCTCTCTGGGTTCTGTGGTTTGTGTTGTGTTTTCTCCTTATCTGTATCGTTGTTGTTACTGTTCCCTTTGTTTGCTGTTCTGTTAAACTGCCCTTATCCCGACCCACCAGTTTCTGCCTCTTTCTTTCCATTCTCCTCCACACCCCGGCAGGGGTAGGGGCGGCCGCGTGGCGCTTTTGTTACCGGCTGCAGGCAAACCATAACACAGATTATTTCTCTAAACTTGCCAGTATATGATAAATGATCAAACCAAAGACTAGTGGGTGGAGGGATGTCTCATATCTTCCCCTAATTTTTAAATGATTTTTTAATGTCCAGAACATATTTTTGAAGAATATGCTTTTATTGAGTGACTTAAAAGTATTTAGGTATTTTTTCATTAAAAAACCTAAAAACTTCTCAGCCATGTTCACAAGATCGAAAAGTTGAATCTTGATTCTAAGGGAAAGAGGGGAGGGAAGTTACTGGTGCACAAGAAAGCTATCTGTTTTTCAGCCCTCAAATGGGAAAATAGCTTTCTAAAAACTATGGTACATGCAAAACTGAAAAAGCTCTTTTCTTAGTAATAACTTTTTAGTATTGCACTTCCAACAACAGAACTGTCTTATACAAAAATTTTATTTTTTCTCTTGCCTTTCTTGACCTTGCTATTTAATAGACCAAATCAAAACAGCTCTGCTCCAAAAAGACCACTCCAGAAATAGCAGCTGTTTCCTGTATCTCCCTTTTTCTAGCGTTCTCACATGGTTGATTTTTTTTTTTTGCTTATAAAAGACAACCATGCTCCATCAGCAGGCAAAAACAAACAAAATAATGAACTTACAAACTTTAGAGTGATACTTACAGGATGGCCTATTCCCAGATGATTTTGCTGACAACTGTACCTCTGCAATTCTTAAGTACTGGGTGCTGTTTACATGTACAAACCACTAAGCAGAAGGAGGGGACCTAAGAGACAGGGGGGAATGGAAACAGGTCCCTACTTGGGGTGGCAGGCGAATCCCCTCCCGGCCTCCCTCACCTGCCCAGTTGCTCTTAAGCAACAGATACGGGGCTCTGGAATGTGAGGGCCAGGCAAATGAGGATGTGGGTGAAGGTCCATCTGGAGGGTTGCCTAGGACAAGTTGGTCAGCCCCACGCATTATGACTGCCCTGGTTAAGAAAAAAAGGAGGGTAATTTTCATAGGCAATTCCCTTCTGAGGGGAACAGAGGGCCTGATATGCCAACCTGACCCATCCCACAGGGAAGTCTGCTGGCTCCCTGGTGCCAGGGTTAGGGATGTTTCTAGGAAGCTGCCTGGTCTGGTGCAGCCCTCTGATTATTACCTCCTCTTGGTAATGCAGGTTGGCAGGGACGAGATCACGGAGAGAAGTCCCAAGGCCATTAAAAGGGACTTCAGGGCACTGGGGCGACTGACTGAAGGATCAGGGGCACAGGTGGTGTTTTCCTCAATCCCATCAGTGGCAGGGAAGAGCACTGAAAGGGGCAGGAAAACTCACCTGATTAACAGGTGGCTCAGGGACTGGTGTCGTTGGTGGAATTTTGGTTTCTTTGATCATGGGGAAGTGTACAAATCACTGGGCCTGCTGGCGACAGACAGAGTCCAGCTGCCTCAAAGGAGAAAAAGGATTCTTGCCCGTGAGCTGGCGGGGCTCATTGAGAGGGCTTTAAACTAGGTCCGAAGGGGGAAAGGGATATAACCAGGCTCACTAGGGATGAGCCCAGGCGTGGCATGCCAGTGTCAGGGGTGAGATCGACAGCCCAGCTCGAGTGCATCTACACCAATGCATGTAGCATGGGCAATAAACAGGAGGAGCTGGAAGCCATGGTACAGCAGGGAAGATACCACTTGGTCGCCATCACAGAAACATGGTGGGACAACTCGCATGACTGGCATGCTGTCATGGATGGCTACAGACTCTTTAGGAAAGACAGACCAACAAGGAGAGGTGGTGGAGTTGTTCTGTATGTGAGGGAGCAACTGGAATGTATTGAGCTCTGCCTGGGAGTGGATGAAAAACGATTTGAGAGCTTATGGGTTAGAATTAAGGGACAAGCTCATATTGGTGACACTGCTGTGGGTGTGTACTACAGGCCACCTGACCAGGAGGAGGAAGTTGATGAGGCCTTCTACAAGCAGCTGAAAGCAGCCTCACAGTCACAGGCCCTGGTTCTCATGGGGGACATCAACCACCCTGACATCAGCTGGGAAGACAATACATCTAGGCACATGCATTCCTGGAGGTTCCTGCAGAGCATCGATGATAACTTTCTGATGCAAGTGGTGGAGGAACCAACAAGGAGAGGAGCTAAGCTGGACCTTGTACTAACAAACAAAAAGGGACTGGTTGAGGATGTGAAGGTCGGAGGTAGACTCGGCTGCAGTGACCATGAAATGGTCGAGTTCAGGATCCTGCGTGGAGGAAGCAGGGCGATAAGTAGGATCAAAATCTTGGACTTCAGGAGAGCTAACTTTGGCCTCTTCAAGGAGCTACTGGGAGGAATCCCGTGGGCCAGGGCTCTCGAAGGCAGGGGGGTCCAAGAGAGCTGGTCGCTGTTTAAACATCACTTCCTCCATGCTCAGGATTGGTTCATCCCCCTGAGAAAGAAATCTAGAAAAGGAGGCAGGAGACCTGCATTGTTAAACAAGGAAATTCTAGCGGAGATCAGGTGGAAGAGAAAGGTCTGTGGAATGTGAAAAGAGGGACAGGCCACTTGGGAAGAGTACAGGAATGTTGTCAGAGCATGCAGGGATGCAACGAGGAAGGCCAAGGCCCACCTGGAATTGAAGCTGGCAAGGGACGTCAAAAACAACAAGAAGGGCTTCTTCAACTACATCAGCAGCAAAAGGAAGACAACGGATAATGTGGGGCTGCTGCTGAATGAGGCGGGTGTCCTGGTGACGGAGGAGGCAGAGAACGCAGAGCTACTGAATGCCTTCTTTGCTTCAGTCTTCACTGCTAAGGCCGGCCCTCAGGAATCCCAGGCCTTGGAGGTGAGAGAGGAAGCCTGCAGAAAGGATGACCTTCCCTTGGTCAAGGAGGATTGTGTCAGAGATCACTTAAGCAATCTGGATGCCCACAAATCCATGGGCCTCAATGGAATGCACCCACGACTGCTGAGGGAGCTGCCGGATGTCATTGCTGAGACACTCTCCATCACCTCTGAGTGGTCCTGGAGGACAGGAGAGATGCCCAAGGACTGGAGGAAAGTGAGTGTCACTCCAGCCTTCAAAAAGGGCAAGAAGGAGGACCCAGGGAACTACAGGCCGGTCAGCCTCACCTCCATCCCGGGAATGATGATGGAGCAGCTCATTCTAGAGGTCATCATCAAGCAAGTGGAGGAAAAGAAGGTTGTTAGGAGTAGTCAGCATGGATTCACCAAGGGGAAATCATGCTTGACCAATCTGATAGCTTTCTACGATGGCATGACTGGCTGGGTAGACGAAGGGAGAGCCGTGGATGTTGTCTACCTCGACTTCAGCAAGGCTTTTGACACAGTCTCCCATAACATCCTCCTAGGGAAGCTCAGGAAGTGTGGACTGGATGAGTGGTGGATGAGGTGGACTGAGAACTGGCTGAATGGCAGAACTCAGAGGGTTGTCATCAGCGGCGCTGAGTCTAGTTGGAGGGCGGTAACTAATGGTGTCCCCCAGGGGTCAGTACTGGGCCCAGACTTGTTCAACTTCTTCATCAATGACGTGGATGAAGGGACAGAGTATACCCTCAGCAAGTTTGCTGATGACACCAAACTGGGAGGAGTGGCTGATACACCAGAAGGCTGTGCTGCCATTCAGGGAGACCTGGACAGGCTGGAGAGCTGGGCAGAGAGGAACCTGATGAGGTTCAACAAGGGCAAGTGCAGGGTCCTGCACCTGGGGAGGAACAACCCCATGCACCAGTACAGGCTTGGGGCGGACCTGCTGGAGAGCAGCTCTGCGGAGAGGGACCTGGGTGTCCTGGTGGACGACAAGTTGACCATGAGCCAGCAGTATGTCCTTGCTGCCAAGAAGGCCAATGGGATCCTGGGGTTCATTAGGAAAAGTGTGGCCAGCAGGTCGAGGGAGGTTGTCCTTCCCCTCTACTCTGCCCTACTGAGGCCCCATCTGGAGTACTGTGTCCAGTTCTGGGCTCCCCAGTTCAAGAAAGATGAAGAGCTACTGGAGAGAGTCCAGCAGAGGGCTACGAGGATGATGAGGGGACTGGAGCATCTCTCCTATGAGGAAAGGCTGAGGGAGCTGGGCTTGTTCAGCCTGAAGAAGAGAAGGCTGAGAGGGGACCTAACAAAAGTTTATAAATATCTTAAGGGTGGGTGTCAGGAGTATGGGGCCAGACTCTTTTCAGTGGTGCCCAGCGACAGGACAAGGGGCAATGGGCACAATGGGCACAAACTGAAGCAGAGGAAGTTTCATTTGAACATGAGGAAGAACGTCTTCACTCTGAGGGTGACGGAGCACTAGAACAGGTTGCCCAGAGGGGTTGTGGAGTGTCCTTCTCTGGAGATATTCAAGACCCGCCTGGACGCGGTCCTGTGCAGCCTACTGTAGGTGACCCTGCTTCGGCAGGGGGGTTGGACTAGATGACCCACAGAGGTCCCTTCCAACCCCTAACATTCTCTGATTCTGTGATTCTGTGAAACCTACATACAGAGGAGAAAAAAGTCCTTCACCTTAGAGATACGGAAATTAAATTATACTAAGAACATGCTATTAGCTGAGGAAAGCTTGGATTTGTATGTCACAGGTGAATGGATTTTGCATGTTCCACCACCTTCAGAACTGAATTGAAAACCACAAACAGCTCATAACTTTGATTTTATCGTGATAAAGTAGAAACTAAAAGGGAAAAGAGGAAAACAGATATCAAGAACTAAATAGATTACAGAAGGAGGAACATTGACAGGTGAGAAAGCCTTTACAGAGTCTCTCTTGAACCTGGATTTCCCAGAGTCCTCTTTGAACAGTGTTAAGAGAGCTCTGAATTGCTCTCTGAGGGGAACTGTGTCGAGCACAGCATCCAGAGAGCACCTGGGAGAGCAACCTCACCTGATTTACATTCACATTCCCCACATCTTGTGACTTGAAGTAGAAAAGCTCCTTCTCATCCCTCTGGAGCCTTGCTGCTCTTTTTCTGCACAGCCACCCAACATCTCTCTCTTCTACCACCTATTCTCCCCCAAGAGAAGGAAAGGGGACTCCCTTCATTGGTGCCATACAGCATGAAAAATACTCTGCAGGTATTTGGAGAAATGAATTTGTGTTCAGTTTCTCCCCTGGAAAGGTGCTTTGTGTCACAGAGGACCCAAATAGGAGGATAGTCCCTTCTTTGTTTTTGCACTCACTTTTAGGAAGCTTTAGCCTGTTTAAAAGAAAACCTGGAACATAAAGTCACAAATACTCACTGAAGGGAAAATCACATCCGTATAGGAGGCTGTTTATGTCCCATTCCCTCTCCTGGAACTGACTTGTTTATCTAGGCCTAGGTTTAAGTCTTCTGAGGCACTGAATATCCTTGAGAGCAACCATCAAGCCACAGACATGGGTGCAATACTCAAAATTTACACTCTGTTGGTTAGTTAATTAATGCCATCATGAAGCAGTGAGACAACCAGGTGACTAGTGTAAGTAACAGATGCAGTGTGTGTTTTGAAGTCTCCCCAATGAATGTCCTCTCCAGCCCCTGTGTGAACTATTCATTACTTCACAGGTTGTTTTCAATAACGAATGCATGTGAGAATATTGTGACTGGCTCATAAACATTTAATGAACCAAAAAGAGCAACCCACAACCAAATAAACCATCCAGCTTAAATGGTTCACTCTGCTCTGTTATTTTCTATAAAAAGCTTTAGGGAACTGGGATCACACTTCTTTTGTATAAATAAATATCTTAGTGCATGGCTATTTGGTTTGATTTATTTAAATAATAAAGAAAATTTGGGATAAAATTAGATAAAATAGGGAGATAAAGGAAAGTATGTCAGGTGATTTATAGTAAGCAGAATTATATGATTATGCTCAACAAATATCCATACATCTAGTGCGGTATTTTTCATAAGAAGATCACTCTTAACACCCTGTTGAAGTGTCTCTGGCAGGCTGTGCTTCTCAGCCTGAATGTAGTGCTCCAGCAAATGATGACTGACATTTACATAGCACCTTTCACCTTCAAATCCCAAAGCACCTGACAGATTGTTCAAACTGATTACGGGCTTTGGGCCAGGTTCCGCCCTCTGATGCATCAAGATAGAAGGAAGGACCCCACCTCTGTAGCCTGGCTGTAACCTCAGTTACATTAGTGCAACTCCACTGACTTGGCCACTTTTTATTCAAGGGTCATTTTACTAGTTCACGAAACTCCACCAATCTTACTACTTTCTGCTTCTGCACTGCGAGTATACAGATTTTAAACAACCCACCCACATTCATGGATAGTTCGTGGCAAAGAACCAACAATGATTCTACTTTTGCAAGGATTTTGAGTAGATAGTATTGATCTACTCAACAATAATCCGGCCTAAAGGCTATAAAAATCACTGAAAACATCAATGGCTTATGACTGGACCCTTACAATCCGTAGATCCAGTTTAATCTCAAAAGATAAGGGCCCCTAATCCCGAAAATTGTCGAGTGCCACAACTCCCACCTCCATCAGTAGACACGAAGATTGTCAGAATCTTGTTCAACCCTGCTTTTTTTGTGGAGATGAAGTTGTGAGCATTGCAAAACATGAAGAAGCGCTGTTGGTCTCTCTGAACTCTGAGATTTATGCTATGCAGTCTTGAACACAACCTAATTTAGTCTTTCTCTCTGCAAAAGTACAGAGCATGCTTGTTATAACGTATCAGGTTGCCCCAAAGCTGACCTTACACATTAACTAGAAACCTGAAGACTAAGGCTGGTGTCGGGCCACCTGATAGAAAAAAGCATCCATCCAGGCATAGAAAGATCACATAACAGGGAGTAAAATGCAACTGGATGTGTGAATGAGGGTACAGTCATTTTGTACAAGAATTTGTAAACATCCATGGCTAGATTCTCCATCCTTCAACTCGCCTGCAGGAGCAATTCACCTACATGGCAGAGATGGATCAATGTAATCTGTCTTCCTGTGTTTTCTTCCACTTAAATGACATCTAGGTGGAAAACATATCTGATTGCTTGTGTAGGACAGAATGTATGCCGTAAGAAGGGAGTGATGAATAAGACTTAAAGTCCTGCTTCTAACTGGTCCAACAGAAAGAGTACTATCAGATAGTGATCTTCTAGGCTTGTTCTTGGAAGGAGTATTTATCATTCATCCGAAGTCCTCATCAGGGCTGTATGAGTAAATACTTCTCTGCTAACATTCAACACACACATTAACTATTGCTAATTGCCATTGCTCTGCATGTGACAACAATTGCTGTCTTCATTACTCTGATCATTGAGAGATAAACAGTGCATCTGTAACCACGCTTGCTTGCAATCACTGAGTGCCTTCAAACAGCCATGGAGCTAGGGCTGAATTAGCCAGCTGTGTATTTTAATCATACTGCATGCAAATCTCTTCCTAAGATTAAAAAAAAAAAAAAAGCAATAAGACCAAGGGATCAACTCCAAAGGGCAAAAGAACCTTAGCAGGTAAGGACAGATGGCACTTAAGCCTCTTTACACGGTTGCCTATTTACCCTCTGATGCTGTCACTTAATAACATTGACTGAGGAATAGTTAACAGAAGCAAGTGATTAATTAGTGGGTCAAAGGCCATTTCTACTTTGTTCCTTTCATTTACCTGAGACAGGATCAAATCAAAAAGAGCTCCTAGAAGGAGACTTCTAAGGGAAGCTGCTAATCACAATTCATGTACTTGGTATTCACAGAGTGTTCTCAAACTCTGTAAAAAAAAATGTTTGGCTGAACGGATTGCAACAAGTCAAGTAATCTATTGTAAAAACAGGGGCTCCTGGCTAACTTTCCTGGGAGCTTTTATTCTTTGAATTGGAAAGACCTTATTGAGTCTAGAGTCCCACACCTCTAGCAAGTGAAACAAAACAGATGCTGCCAGAACCGTATGTATTATTTTTGACAGAAAGGAAAATTAGCCAAATTTCACATGAACATGTACCAAGGAATAAGATAAATGGATTCATAGCATTTTCCAAGAGACAACATCCTCTATTCTATTAACATGTTCCACCCTCTTAATGAAACATTGGGTTTACAGGTCCTGCTCTCAGTTTTGTAACAGATTGTCTTATAACCTTGCAAATGTTAGTAAACCCGCCTGTAATATAGGAGCATTTTTTTTCTTTTTTGGGTTGAACACCATATCTTAACTCAGAGCAAAAAGGGGCCTCATTCCTATTAGCGCTCTAGTAAGACCTAGAAACCCTATTGCATTAACAGGCATTAGTGAAATATTGAAATACCAGTGTTTGTGCTAGATGCAGAAACGGATGTACCCATGAATCCAAAGCCTCTCTTGAATGATCAGAAATTTTCTGTTTTCCAGATGCACATTTCTAGGGTGACTTCATGTCTATGGCAGGCCAAATAATAAAAATCCTGGACTCAGACATGCTTGGAAATTTGAATCTTGATCCAAAACCAAGTGATGTGGTTTGGGACCACCTTTAGGTTTTATGAGATTTGGGCAGTGAAAGTACCTGCTGCCAGAGTAAACATGGGAGGCGTGGGAAGCAGTTGAGAATGAGAGCAGAAGCTAGGTTCGTTTGTGCTGCAAACCCAGGTCAGGGCCAGGTTCACTGGGGAGCTCTTCAGGGTCTCGCGCTGGGCTGGTGTGAAGTTACACACGATGTCGCTTTGAAAGCAGCCAAGCTGAATTGTGAAGCTTTTTCAGTCTTGAAGCTCCAACCCAAAACAGGAGGCACTGAAAAACTGGGCTAAATGAACAGCTTCAGCCCAGCTCTAGAAGAACTCGGGGCAACGGTGGTTCATTCATTGGAAAGAGGCAGTTATTTGCATGCATTGCTTGAACATTCAGAATCCTGGTCTGAGAGCAGAAAGATTACAAATGAGAAGGCAGCCTCTGTGGGCCAGGCAGGCTTCAGGCTTATTTTCTGTCTCTGTCACAGATTTGCGATCGGATATGGGTAAATCCAATAGAGACTACCTAGCTCTCTGTGCCTCCATGTTTCATCTGGAAATAA
Source organism: Opisthocomus hoazin (assembly GCF_030867145.1). Lineage (NCBI taxonomy): Eukaryota > Metazoa > Chordata > Aves > Opisthocomiformes > Opisthocomidae > Opisthocomus > Opisthocomus hoazin. The sequence continues at coordinate 22,307,773 of NC_134453.1, read as the reverse complement.
TACAGTTATCTGCATCTGTTTAAATATAAAAGCTGAGGTGCTCAGGCATTGTCATCACAGAGCCTAGATAAGTCCTGCAGGCTCCAAGATCTGGATGCAAGTCTGACCACATGCTTTTCCAAACTTCAAGAGACTTATGTTTCATCACAGTTATATGAAGAAAACCACTCAAATTAACTCACAGTGAGAGGTATCACATACCTCTGGTCCCCAAAAACATGCTTTAATAGCTTGGAATTTCCTTTTTATTTGATTTTTTTTCTCCTTCCTTTGCTGTTTTCTCTCTCACAATTCACTTAGTAAATTAAGTCTTAAATGCTTCTGGATGTAGTGGGCTTAGAGATTAGCAATATAACAAAGTCGAGTTCAGGAGGCTAACTATACTGAGACAGATCCTTAGTCTAATAAAGCTGTCCTGAAGATGAGGTTTCACTCTGGTGTGCTGTTCTGGTTTGGCTGCAGCCGGCAACAAAAGCGCCACACGGCCGCCCCTCCTCCCGCTGGGGTGCAAAGGAGAACGGAAAGAAACAGGCAGTAACTGGTGGGTCGGGATAAGGGCAGTTTAACAGAACAGCAAACAAAGGGAACAGCAACAACGATACAGATAAGGAGAAAACACAACACAAACCGCACGACCCACAGAGCCGCCCTCCACGACTGCCACCGCGAGCACCGGAGCCACGAGTGAGTTCCCGCCCCCCAGCTCCCCCCACTGGAACCCAGCATGACAGCACATGGTATGGAATACCCGGCTCTGTTTGGCCAGGTTGGGGTTGGGTCAGCCCACCCGGCTGTGCCCCTTCCTGGATTCTGGTGAAAATTAACCCTGTCCTGGCCAAACCCAGGACATGTGCCATGATAAAGGTGGCTTGAAACGTAACCTGGACCACCGGCCAGGAACCATGACACTGGAAAATAGTCCATGAGTCTTTTCTTTATTTGGCCTGCTTATGCCCCATGCCTTTTTAGTGTACCTGTTGAGTTCCAGACTAATCCAGCTTTCCTTGCTGAAGAAGACCTGAACCATTTGGCATCCAGTCTCTTGGCAACAACAGCACCAAGGAAGCTCTCGGCATCGCCACTGTTGTTTCATAGCCTCATGCTTTTTAGTCTGAAGAGGACTGGAAGTAATTCTAAAAGACAGCGAGCAAAAGTTTTATCAGGCAATTGTGATAATGTTATCTAATTGATGATATTTTTTTGATTATTAATTTTTTTGATAATTAATTTTATAATTGAGGACCCAGGGAACTACAGGCCGGTCAGCCTCACCTCCATCCCGAGAAAGGTGATGGAGCAGCTTATCCTGGAGACCATCATCAAGCAAGTGGAGGAAAAGAAGGTTGTCAAGAGTAGTCAGCATGGATTCACCAAGGGGAAATCATGCCTGACCAATCTGATAGCTTTCTACGATGGCATGACTGGCTGGGTAGACGAAGGGAGAGCCGTGGATGTTGTCTACCTCAACTTCAGCAAGGCTTTCGACACAGTCTCCCATAATATCCTCCTAGGGTAGCTCAGGAAGTGTGGGCTGGATGAGTGGTCGGTGAAGTGGATAGAGAACTGGCTGAATGGCAGAACTCAGAGGGTTGTCGTCAGCGGCGCTGAGTCTAGTTGGAGGCCTATAACTAGTGGTGTCCCCCAGGGGTCAGTACTGGGCCCAGTCTTGTTCAACTTCTTCATCAACGACCTGGATGAAGAGTTAGAATGTACCCTCAGTAAGTTTGCTGATGACACCAAACTGCGAGGTGTGGTAGATACACCAGAAGGCTGTGCTGCCATTCAGAGAGACCTGGACAGGCTGGAGAGTTGGGCAGAGAGGAACCTGATGAGGTTCAACAAAGGCAAATGCAGGGTCCTGCACCTGGGGAGGAACAACCCCATGCACCAGTACAGGCTTGGGGCGGACCTGCTAGAGAGCAGCTCTGTGCAGAGGGACCTGGGTGTCCTGGTGGACGACAGGTTAACCATGAGCCAGCAGTGTGCCCTGGCTGCCAAGAAGGCCAATGGGATCCTGGGGTGCATTAAGAAGAGTGTGGCCAGCAGTACGAGGAAGGTTCTCCTCCCCCTCTACTCTGCCCTACTGAGGCCCCATCTGGAGTACTGTGTCCAGTTCTGGGCTCCCCAGTTCAAGAAAGATGAAGAGCTACTGGAGAGAGTCCAGCAGAGGGCTACGAGGATGATGAGGGGACTGGAGCATCTCTCCTATGAGGAAAGGCTGAGGGAGCTGGGCTTGTTCAGCCTGAAGAAGAGAAGGCTGAGAGGGGACCTAACAAAAGTTTATAAATATCTTAAGGGTGGGTGTCAGGAGGATGGGGCCAAGCTCTTTTCAGTAGTGCCCAGCGACAGGACAAGGGGCAATGGGCACAAAGTGAAGCACAGGAAGTTCCGTCTGAACATGAGGAAGAATTTCTTCCCTCTGAGGGTGACAGAGCACTGGAACAGGCTGCCCAGGGAGGTTGTGGAGTCTCCTTCTCTGGAGATATTCAAGACCCGCCTGGACGCGGTCCTGTGCAGCCTACTGTAGGTGACCCTGCTTCGGCAGGAGGGTTGGACTAGATGACCCACAGAGGTCCCTGCCAACCCCTAACATTCTGTGATTCTGTGATTCTGTAATTGGTCTCTAATTGGTTCCATAGAAGAAAATGTAATTATCCCACTTAGCCCCAAGAACCCACTAGCTGTTGATAGGCTAAGGTTTCCAAGAAGCCCAAATGTTTGAGACAACCTTGTCACAGGAGTGTTTTTTTACACCCAGAGATATCAGTCATTAGACAAAGGGTAATGGGGACAAATGTCTGAGTGAAGCACAGCATCAGGACTCACAGCCCACAGAACCATTCTGGCTGTTCCCTGTCCTGAGTGTCAACAGGAGAGCTGGTCTCACTTTTAGCCTCAGCAAATTAGTTTTGCTTGGCAGAAAAAGAGATGCAAGATTGGTGTCAGTTCTAGAAATTTCAGTAAAATTTCACTGACTTACAGTTGTGCTAAACTGGTCCACATTAAACACTTCCACTTGGAGATAAGGGAAAGAAAAGGAAAAAAAAAAAAAGAGAAATCTTGAGTGTGAGAGACAGAAGTCCAGCCACCTGAGAGCATGTGTATCAGGAGATGCTTTCTAGGGTAGAGAAACATGGCCATGGGAAGAATAGACTATGTTTCAATCTCATTTTCTACCTTTAAAGGTCGTATTTGACTGATAATGGCATTGTCTATCCTTCCAAAGCACGTGTAGGCTGGAAATTACATCATCTTGCCTGAGGGAGCAACACCTCCTTGGTTTTGTTGCACTCAGAAGCACATATTGGGAAAACCAAATCAGATGAAGACTTACCCATCATCAACAAAACATCAGGTCTTCCAGATCCACCAGGAGGAGAAACCTGTGGTGTTTTCCACAGCCTTTTGCTCACCCTGCTTCCACACCAGAAGCCAGCAGAAACCACGAAAAGAGAAGACAAGACACCATTCAGAAAAGGAACACCCCTGTTCATCACATGTAAAGCATGCGGGAGACTGAGCTCTCCTCTCCCAGGGTGGTACTTCTCTTGCCGCGATGGTAGGGTGCTATGGGTGGTACAGCTCTGCTTTTTCCATGACTTTTGGGTTCGGTGGATCTCCGAATTGTACATTTTGCCTGCAGCTGTAGCGATGCTTTGCAACACAGCAGCTCTGACTCCAAGTGATCACAGCTGGTGCATTTCTTTGAGCTGAATTGGTGAAACACAGAGTAAATGACAGGTTACTTCAATGCAGCTCTTAGCAAGAACTTATGGAGATTATTATGAAGGAGCTGGAAAGACATCACTGGAATCTGCTTGTGGAACTGACAACTGAGCGATAGCTTTCTTTTTGATAACTTTTAATCACTGTGTTTTCTACTTATGCAAATTGCATCAATACCCTTGATGCTTTGGATTTCTACAGCATTCAGGCTTGTGGCAGTGACGTGAAGATTCAGAGCTCAATGCTCATCTGCCACTAACTTGTTTCTGCATTGAAGATGTATCACATTTGGTGTTGACATACATTGATTCATGTAGTACGTGTGTCATCAGAACACGCATTCAGAAAGAAACATACCACAAAATGCCACTTTGGGAGTCTTCATCCTAGTTTCAGCATGGTTTAGGGTTTGCTTACACTGCAAATTGCAGGTAAGCCTCTGCTGTGTGCCAAAAAAAAAAAAGCATAGGGGCCAAATTTATCCTGTACCAAGCTTTCTGTTAGTCCTTTGCCGTAGAGAATAGGCAGAGCAAGCCTGTGTCTTCCTGCAGTACGCCATATAAATATGAATTTATGCGTCTAGATGGGCATTTCAAACCCAAGCACTTTTAAGAGAGGGAGCTTCATAAATCTCATTCTCACTAAGTGATACAGTAGGTTTTAGATACCTGAATTGCCATGCCAGTTTTCAAAAGAGGATTAGGACTCCTAAGTCACTTAAGCAGTTTTGAAAAAGCTATCAAAGACCTTTGCACAGACACAAAGTTTGGTGGATGTCATTACCTGGCACAAAATCTTCTCATGAGTGACATGTAAATTACCTATTTATTCTACTCTGGCTTCATCATGGGATTAGTCCTTATATTACAGTTACTGGTGGTTTGTCCAGTTCAACCTTCCATCAGTTTCTTTGAAAGATGATTTAATAGGCCAAGGGACCATAATGCTGTCAGTAGCTGTGGTGCTATTAGATCATACTGCCACTAACTGAGACTTAATACATCCCTTTGCCTAAAAGAATGTATTGTGGATAATTTTATCTTGATATCCAATCTAAACTTTCCATCTCATTACTCCCAGCCTTACCTTCTTCAGCCACCCTAAATGATTACTCTGCCTGTTTTCACCTATGATAAAGATAAGGACGGTTATCATATTCCACCCTCTGCTCTTCTGGCTGTAAATAGACCAAGGTGTAAAGTGAGCTGGATCATCCAAGGTTACAGGCTTGGCCTAAAAAGGAAGGCCAAAAGGGGGAAGGGGAGCACTATCAAGGCAGTGTTAGTGATGAGCTGGACTCTGGATAAAAGTGAGTCCAGCATCTGTAACCCAGTTTATTTTAATCTGCTCTTCTCTTTTTATTTATGTGCCTCTTTTTTTCCTAGTTATTTGAACAGATACTCGAGTGTGTATATCCAGAATTGAGGATGTCTGTCTGGCCCAGACTTTACAAGGTTTTGGGAAACATGATATAAATTGAATTTTTCTGGTGTGACATAAGAGCTGTCAGTATTAGTAGTGTCACAGGGATAAACATGTCAAATTTAAGTCAAGGTCCACACTCAAACATACAGTCCAAGATTTGCACTAAGCCTTCAGGCAAGCTTCAGAGGTCTACACCCTGGTTTGGAAACACTGGCATGCAGGAGATTTAGTGGACCATCTCTCAGACATGGGCACACATGTTGAAATCAGCACAGTGCTGATACTGAGTGAGATTCATTAGATCAAACTTCAGCAAAGAGGCAGAGGTAGGACTGAGCTCACAGACAAGTCCCCCCAAAGGAGGTGTGCACAATTTCAGAGCTCAGTTTTGTTACCCATACACAGATATTTGTTGCCATCTAGGATGCCCTGCAGTATCCCACCAGGTTTTTATAGGCTGTTCCAGAAGGGCAGAAGTCCTGCGTCCTTCAGAAGTCCTTCAGGCCCCTGGATATACCCCAGCCACTCTTTGACATATCAAAGAGCGTTAGAAATCCATATGTGGATAACTGAATTGGGATCACTGTCATATCACATTTACAATAATAAATGTACAGTCTGAACTTTGTCTATGCAAATCCTTTTGTTGTTTGGGGTTTTTTTTAATGCGTGGTGGGTGGGGTTTTATTACCAGAATATTAATTCCATGGGAAATTCTGAAAAGACATTTTTCTATAAGGTCAATTTTGAATCAGAACAAATTTAAAAAAAAACAAAATTTTTTCTTAGACAGGAAATGTGTTTTCTTACCAGCTCTGCTGAGTATAAAGCTACTGAAGGATATAGGAAACAAGGTACTTCACTCAAGAAAAACAACCAAACTTCCAGAGTGAAAATGTCAGCCTAGATAAAGTGCTTTTGTTGTGTTTTTATATACTGCAGGTATTCCTGTGAGAGCAAGAGTGAGTTTAAAAGAAGAGGAAGAGCAAATAAAGGAATGCTAGATATTGGATGAAAGGCACCTGGACAAAAGATGAGACAGAAAGATTATCCAGAATTCAAACCAAAGGAACAGTGCTCCTGGGGAACCAGTCCCCAGGGTGACGTAAAGGCCAAGCTTTGTAAGTCTTTGTAGCTTGCACTGTTCTTTTCTGCTTCTCACAAAGCTACAGCCCTGCCTAAGCCTGACGTAAATACTGCTGTGACGAGTAGCAGTGTCTCTCCTGAAACGGGATGAGCTAGTGGTGCATCTACACAATGGGTTGGTGATAGTCTGGGCAAAACACTTTTCTGTTTTATGCAGTATACACTTTCCATCCCCATCAAAAAAGCCTTGGCACTGTCCATGTGTTGAAAGATGATTCCCAAAGCACATCAGACAAAACTCAGGAGGAGTCACAGGTTAGGTGCATCATAATGCAGATGAGAGTTGGGCGGAGGGAACGAATAGAGAGTTGGGCAGAGAGGAACCTGATGAAGTTCAACAAGGGCAAATGCAGGGTCCTGCACCTGGGGAGGAATAACCCCATGCACCAGTACAGGTTACGTTTTTGACGTACTGGAAAGCAGCTCTGCAGAGAGGGACCTGGGAGTGCTGGTGGACGACAAGCTGACAATGAGCCAGCAGTGTGCCCTGGTTGCCAAGAAAGCCAATGGGATCCTGGGGTGCATTAGGAAGAGTGTGGCCAGCAGGTCGAGGGAGGTTCTCCTCCCCCTCTACACTGCCCTGGTGAGGCCGCATCTGGAGTACTGCGTCCAGTTCTGGGCTCCCCAGTTCAAGAAAGATGAGGAGCTACTGGAGAGAGTCCAGCGGAGGGCTACAAAGATGATGAGGGGACTGGAGCATCTCTCCTATGAGGAAAGGCTGAGGGAGCTGGGCTTGTTTAGCCTGAAGAAGAGAAGGCTGAGAGGGGACCTTATAAATGTTTATAAATATCTCAAGGGTGGGTGTCAGGAGGATGGGGCCAGACTCTTTTTAGTGGTGCCCAGCGACAGGACAAGGGGCAGTGGGCACAAAGTGAAGCATAGGAAGTTTCATTTGGACATGAGGAAGAACTTCTTCCCTCTGAGGGTGACAGAGCACTGGAACAGGCTGCCCAGGGAGGTTGTGGAGTCTCCTTCTCTGAAGATATTCAAGACCCGCCTGGACAAGGTCCTATGCAGCCTGCTGTAGGTGACCCTGCTTCAGCAGGGGGGTTGTACTAGATGACCCACAGAGGTCCCTTCCAACCCCTACCATTCTGTGATTTTGATAATTACACAGCTGTAGTGAAACAGGCCACCAAAGACCCCTCCAAACTCACTAGCAACATGGGGGTGGGGTGGGGGTGGGGTTATAGTGTATATATATACACACACATATATATATATGTGTATAGTATTTCCCCAATCTGTGGAACAAGGGTTGAGGTTTTTTTGTCACTCCTACCGGGGGATTATAACCTTCTCAGAGCCTTTCAACCCATTTTTCTATCCTTTACCTCTTATTCTTTGAACCTCACCCTCTCTGGATGCATACAATTACCCAACAGTACTGGAACCCTTAGAGTTTGTGAATTCCCCAGAGTATGATTCCTCTGACCTTTTTCAGTGTGTCAAAGTCCTTATCAATGAAACCTGTTATTTATCTTTTAGATTATGAGCATACTTGGACTTGCCAGACCAGTATTTATCCTGCACCATTTGAATTGGCCTGGGGAAGCTCAGATGGAAAGTTTTCAAACCCCATACACAATTCAAAAGATCTCTTGAAACTCCAGTCCATAATAAGGATTGGATCAGCACTATGCAAGAACCAGATTACTGGACATTGGGAATGAGGATGGTATTCAGTCTTGAAGCTGTCTTTGTTCTCTCAGCAGGACTCTTGCAGCATCAACGGGCCTTGGAAAACCTAACCTGATAAGTCCACATATTATAAAATTGAACTAAGTTTGCTTCTGGGGAATTAAATTTGCAAAGAGGGAGCTGCTAACGAGCTGGCAGCTCTGACTCAGTGTGGGCGGGGACGAGTGTGACAGCGGCCAAACCCCCTCACGTACAGGAGCAGCCCCCAGGGAGCACGAGCGACCAGGACCAGCAAACAGGGTGCGGCGCATCAGCCAGGGTGTGGTGCGACAGTGTGCGGCAGTTAGCGCAGGCAGGGTGCGCAGGGAATGCGTGCAGGCAGGGCGCAGTTCCGCTCCTGGCAACCCGACTAGTGGATATCGCCCTCCCAGGAGACGTTCTAGCTATGGTTTCCACTCACATGAAAACCGTCACCAGAAGGAGCGTGGGGACCCAGACGGACGTCCCGCACAAACACACAGCTGTCCAGGTCTCTAGCTGCAGGGAGTGCCTGAGCCTGGCACTTGTACCGGAGGACAGCAGAGACAACAGCTGTGTTCGGTGCAACCAGGTAAATGACCTGCTCAGCCTGGTGGCAGAGCTGAAAGAGGAAGTGGAGAGGTTAAGGAACATTAGAGAGTGTGAGAGGGAGATCGACTGGTGGAGCTGCACCCTGCCCTCCCTGAGGCCAAGGCAGCAGGAGGCGGCTCCACAAGAAACAGAGGACCCCCTACCCTCTTGCCACCCAGCAGAAAGAGGGGACCTAAGAGACAGGGGGGGAATGGAAACAGGTCCCTACTTGGGGTGGCAGGCGAATCCCCTCCCGGCCTCCCTCACCTGCCCAGTTGCTCTTAAGCAACAGATATGGGGCTCTGGAATGTGAGGGCCAGGCAAATGAGGATGCGGGTGAAGGTCCATCTGGAGGGTTGCCTAGGACAAGTTGGTCAGCCCCACGCATTATGACTGCCCTGGTTAAGAAAAAAAGGAGGGTAATTTTCATAGGCAATTCCCTTCTGAGGGGAACAGAGGGCCCAATATGCTGACCGGACCCATCCCACAGGGAAGTCTGCTGCCTCCCTGGGGCCAGGGTTAGGGATGTTTCTAGGAAGCTCCCTGGTCTGGTGCAGCCTTCTGATTATTACCCCTCTTGGTAATGCAGGTTGGCGGGGACGAGATAGAAGAGAGAAGTCCCAAGGCCATCAAAAGGGACTTCAGGGCACTGGGGCGACTGACTGAAGGATCAGGGGCACAGGTGGTGTTTTCCTCAATCCCATCAGTGGCAGGGAAGAGCACTGAAAGGGGCAGGAAAACTCACCTGATTAACAGGTGGCTCAGGGACTGGTGTCGTTGGTGGAATTTTGGTTTCTTTGATCATGGGGAAGTGTACAAATCACTGGGCCTGCTGGCGACAGACAGAGTCCAGCTGCCTCAAAGGAGAAAAAGGATTCTTGCCCATGAGGTGGCAGGGCTCATTGAGAAGGCTTTAAACTAGGTCCGAAGGGGGAAAGGGATATAACCAGGCTCACTAGGGATGAGCCCAGGCGTGGCATGCCAGTGTCAGGGGTGAGATCGACAGCCCAGCTCAAGTGCATCTACACCAATGCATGTAGCATGGGCAATAAACAGGAGGAGCTGGAAGCCATGGTACAGCAGGGAAGATACCACTTGGTTGCCATCACAGAAACATGGTGGGATGACTCTCATCACTGGAGTGCTGCGATGGATGGCTATAAGCTCTTCAGAAGGGATAGGCGAGGAAAGAGAGGCGGTGGGGTGGCACTATATGTTAGGGACTGCTTCGATTGTACAGAGCTCAACGATTCTGATGACAAGGTCGAATGCTTATGGGTAAAGATGAGGGGGAAAGCCAAAAAGGCAGACATCCTGCTGGGGGTCTGTTATAGACCACCCAATCAGGATGAAGAGGCAGATGAAGCTTTCTACAAGAGGCTGGCAGATGTCTCACAATCGCAAGCCCTCGTTCTCGTGGGGGACTTGAACTTACCAGACATCTGCTGGAAATACAACACAGCAGAGAGGAAACAGTCTAGGAGATTCCTGGAGTGTGTGGAAGATAACTTCCTGACGCAGCTGGTAAGTGAGCCTACCGGGGAGGTGCCTCGCTAGACCTGCTGTTTACTAACAGAGAAGGACTGGTGGCAGATGTGGTGGTCGGAGGCCTTCTTGGGCTTAGTGACCATGAAATGGTAGAGTTCTCGGTTTGAGGTGAAGTTAAGAGGGGGGCCAGCAATACCACCACCATGGACTTTCAGAGGGCAGACTTTGGCCTGTTCAGGATGCTGGTTGAGAGAGTCCCCTGGGAGAAAGTCCTGAAGGGCAAAGGGATCCAGGAAGACTGGACATTCTTCAAGGAGGAAGTCTTAAAGGCACAGGAGCAGACTGTCCCCATGTGCCACAAGACGATCTGGCCGGGAAGACGACCAGCCTGGCTAAACAGGGAGCTCTTTCTGGGACTCGGGAGAAACAGGAGGGTCTACCACCTATGGAAGAAAGGGCAGGAACTCAAGAGGAGCACAAAGGTCTCATTAGGTCATACAGAGAGGGAATTAGAAAGACAAAAGCCCAGCTAGAAATCAGGCTGGCAACTACAGTAAGGGACAACAAAAAATGTTTTTACAAATACATCAACAACAAAAAGAGGGCCAAGGAGAGTCTCCATCCCTTGTTGGATGCGAGGGGGAATACTGTCAATAAGGATGAGGAAAAGGCTGAGGTACTTAAGGCCTTCTTCGCCTCATTCTTTAATAGTCAGACTGGTTATCCCCAGGGTAGTCAGCCCCCAGTGCTGGAAGATAGGGAAGGAGTGCGGAACAAACCTCCCATAATCCAGGAGGAAGCAGTTAATGACCTGCTATGCCACCTGGACACTTACAAGTCTATGGGGCCGGATGGGATCCACCCAAGAGTGCTGAGGGAACTGGCGGAGGAGCTGGCCAAGCCACTCTCCATCACCTGTCACTCCAATCTTCAAAAAGGGCAAGAAGGAGGACCCAGGGAACTACAGGCCAGTTAGCCTCACCTCCATCCCGGGAAAGGTGATGGAGCAGCTTATCCTGGAGGTCATCATTAAGCAAGTGGAGGAAAAGAAGGATATCAGGAGTAGTCAACAGGGATTCACCAAGGGGAAATCATGCCTGACCAATCTGATAGCTTTCTACGATGACATGACTGGCTGGGTAGATGAGCGGAGAGCCGTGGATGTTGTCTACCTCGACTTCAGCAAGGCTTTTGACACAGTCTCCCATAATATCCTCCTAGGGAAGCTCAGGAAGTGTGGGCTGGATGAGTGGTCAGTGAGGTGGATTGAGAACTGGCTGAATGGCAGAATTCAGAGGGTTGTCATCAGTGGCCCAGAGTCTAGTTGGAGGCCGGTAACTAGTGGTGTCCCCCAGGGGTCAGTACTGGGCCCAGCCTTGTTTAACTTCTTCATCAACGACCTGGATGAAGAGTTAGAGTGTACCCTCAGCAAGTTTGCTGATGACACAAAACTGGGAGGAGTGGCTGATACACCGGAAGGCTGTGCTGCCATTCAGCGTGACCTGGACAGACTGGAAAGTTGGGCAGAGAGGAACCTGATGAGGTTCAATGTGGGGTTTCTGGAAGAACAGGGACATATTGTGAGCAACCCAGACACTCTGAATATGGACTTGATCGGTTTGTAGCAGCACAGGCTTCAAGCAGCACAGGCCTCAAGGCCATTCTCAGACCGGCCGCGGGAAAACAGACCTTTCCCAGGCTAGCTGTGGGAAAGACAGTCATTCTCAGGCCAGCTGCAGGTAAACAGTCGTTCTATGAATAATGACCAATCATAGTTTGAGTACTGCTTATGTAACCCGGGTGTTTTATTGATAGATGTTTTATGCATAGTGACCAATCATAACTGAGTGCTGTATAGAGTGTTTACGTATAGTGACTAATCATAATCGAGTGCTGTCTATATAATCCAGATTCTCTGCTAATAAAGTTGACTGTTATGCACCATATGGCTCGAGTCCTAGAGCCCGTGCCACAACAAATGTCACCCGAACAGGGACCCTCAGATCGGCATTAGCATCGACGGCTGATTTCTCCCGGAAGAGCGAAGACTGAGGGCTGGACCCCCAAATCGGCACTAGTGTCGACAGCTGAATTCTCCACGGAGACCGCAGTCTGAGAGAGCGGAGGCCGGCCGAAGGTGAGTGCTGCCCCGGCACTTGGGAGTCTCTAATGCACCATTCGGGTAAAGATTTCCCGGAAACCCTGCCCTGATCAAGCAGGCGGTCGGGGAGGAGATGGGGTCCACACTGACAAAGGAAGAGTCAGCAGTGGTTAAACCCCTCCAACACATCCTCTCCGTGAGAGGGTTACAATATGACTCGGCTACCTTGAAGTCTCTGTTGCTTTGGGCACGGAGAAAGGACTTAATCGCCTCAGTTAATGCTGCCTTTGAAGTTCTGACTTGGGCAGATATAGGAACGAAACTGTGGGAAGAAATTAGGATGGGATCCAAGGAAGCGATCCAGTTCTCCACTTTGTGGAGATTGAACTTGAACTATGACACTTTAAAAGCTATGATAGCTGAGAGGGGAGCCACTGCCTCTGCTTTCGCCGCGTTAACATCCGAGGGAGGGTCCTGCTCGGCGACTAGTTTGCCGTTCGCGGGTCCCAGCACCCTCACACTGCCTGTGAAAGCAGGAGGGGGTCAGAGTCTGCGGCCCGTGGAGGCAGGGGAACCTGCGGTCCAGGAGAAGGAGCATGCGCGGCACGACTCGCTGGCACAGGAGTTTCCACCCCCATGGCCAGAATTGCTGCCACCACCACCGCGCCGCGGAGAGGGGTGCACTGAGGCGCCGCCGCCCACAAATCGGCTGCACGCCGCCGCTGCCCCCTCCAATCGTCCCATGTCCCCGAATCCTGTACCGCGGTATCCTCCACTTCCTCCGCCTACGCCGCCGTCTCCCGGGACTCCAGTGACTCGTTGCACAGACGAGAAGGCTGCCGCCCGAGAAGTGTGGGAGGACCAACTCAGAGATCTGATAACTAAGTTAGAGAGACTGCAGGCACACCTGGACCAGTCTCCCGGGAAGCTTACGAACATTTTGCTGCCAGAGCCACCAGTCCCTAACCCATATAACCTGTTTTCTCTTCCAGCCCCACATTGTGCCGTGCTGTGGGATAGGGGGTTGGGAGCTGGGGGAGGGTTGGGGGTACGGTGGAGAGGGATAGCTACAGTGATGGCAGCTGCAGTTGGGGTGATGGTGCGACCGTTGGTCGCAAAACAGAAAAGGAAAAAACAGGCCAGGAGTTGTTTTAATTGTGGAAAAAAGGGTCACTTTCGGAAGGAATGTGGAGTCAAAGAACCGTTTAGCCAGGGAGGAAGAAAGTGGTGTGTAAACTGTAAGCGGGACAACCACAATACCAGTGAATGCAAAAAAATCAGGAAACAGATAAGTTGTTTGACTTGGATGTGTGGCAGAGAATCGTGGACTCTGTGCATGCAGGTCGGCAACAAAGAGAACCAATAATTAGCTCCTGTTTTTCGAGCTGTTGTTAGCCTGACTCAGAAGTAATGGAGTGCCCGTGGAATCACCGTGTGTTTTTGGTGTTTTAACTTGGAAGGTGTCAGGAGAGTTACCTTTTAAACATACTTCAAGGGGTGATGTGAATGCCAGTCGAGTATTAACAACTTGGTGTTTGGTTTATGAAGCGTTAAAAGATGTGTGAGCAGAGAAAAAAGTAGCCAGCGTCATTCAGAAAAGTCCTTTTGTTGCAAATGTACCACCTGAAGAAAGCCATGAGCAGGGGCTGGGTCCAACAGGCCCTGAACAGGAATCGGGTCTGCCCCCCCTCTGGCTCTCTGGAGGATGGGACAGTCACCTAGAAAGGAGCGAAAGCTCCATTAAAAGATTTTACAGTGAATTTTGAAAGAACAAAGTCTTGCAGCTTAAAATCCCTGAGGAAATCATTACTTTGAAATTAGTGCATACAGCTTTAAATGCTCTAAAACCCGCAGAAACTATCTTACAAGCAGCTGCTACTCCTCCACTGTTATCTCAAAAGCAAGGACAGAGCCGCAGTCTGTTGAAATTTAACCCTACATACTACGAAATTCTTAGGCCAACACGAGAAATGCAGGAGGTAAATCCACCAGAACCTGACGATCCTTTAAATCCAGAGAAATGGGAAGTGGGGTGCAAAACCTGGCACCCCGAAAGTGTACAACAGGGTCCCTCTACAGCAATTGGCATACCCAACCTGAGATCAAAACAAGGTGAATTCCAACATAAAACTGCACAGTCCCTCAGACACAGCACAGCCGCCGCGCCAGCAACAACCACACCAGACGGGTCAGCGAACCTTACACCTGGTTGGACACACGGCCCCCCCCGGGCAACCGGCGGCGCGGCCCGCACCCCCCTTGCCGAGCCCAGCGCGCCAGCCTGGCCTGGCCTAACCCACAAGCGGCGCGGCGAGAACCATCTTTCTGACATTCAACGCCTTGGCTGGGAAAAACTGTGCATAATTCAATTACTGCAGGTGGTCTATCTAGATAATGTTATTCACTCTGTTGAAAGGTGAAAATATTGACATTATGACTGAAGAGTTGTCCCCTCTATTTACTTTGTTAAAAAGGACTCAGATTTGTTGTTTTCCCGAAGATCAATGCCAAAAGCAAAAACTGTTTTACAAAAGGTTTCAGATAAAATTGCAATTGCCTTTACCTCCAAAATGAATGTCGATTTACCAACAATTTGTATATAATTTATGGGTTTTTTTGTTTTCCAGCCTTATCCTCTTTTAGGTCGGTGATGTGCTGATGCTCAAGAGTTGAAGACTCTGGAATGGATCTTTTGGTATCATACGGCCATGAAAACATTAACCACTTCTCAGAAATGTAATGATTATGTATGTTAACATGGCATAAATATCTAGTAGGAGTGTCTTTTCAGTACACACATTTGGGTAGAACTATTCCCTGTGCGTTCAGTACTGCAGTAAAGAATGCCTGCTTTCTAGAACTCCAAAATTAAGTTTTAGAAAGTTAATTATTTTGCTGCTTTCTAGTAATAGATTTTGGGTACCCAGGTAGGACCCTGCTCTTGAACTTCAATGGTCCGAGGGATCGCAGGACCTCCAGCTGGCACCGAGGGATTCTCGGGGAGAACCTCTGATCCCTGGACCAAAAAGTTCTGAGCACGAACCATTAATAAAACAAAGGCATTCTTCCAGTATTGTTTCTTGTTGCCTGCTTGTTAGTCGTAGTGAAAGCTTCACAGCATTGGGCTATATCCCTGACGAGAAAGGAAAGCGTCCTTCCTAAACCAGAATTGAAAAGAGAGTACTCTTCCTTAAACTGAGGCTTGGGAGTTTGTCTTTTAAATGTTGAATATTATTGTGAGTCCTTGTCTGTTCATAAGTCTTTGCAATATTTGTATTTATGCTGAAAACTTGGTGTGCCTGTGTATGTGTGTGTGCGGTCGCGACCATGAACATGTGGTTTTACGTTACAGTGTTTGTATTTCTGTGATCTGATGGATTTATTTGGTTTCTGTGATCTAATGGATTTGTCTGGACTAAGTAACAGGTTTTGTGTCTTCCGGTTGGGAATAAGTTCTGCAGGTATTGATTATTTTCTGGTTTTCTTTTTTTTTTGACTTTAAACTCTTGTGTTTGGACTCTGATTTAGCAGGACTCTGCAAGCATTTGATGCAAGAGGGGGTTAGATGTGCTGATGTTTGCAGCTTTGTGCTTTTATGTACATTAATTTTAGCCTATATAGTTAATGAGTCACTAGGTGATTAATATGGTTAGCCAATACTGAATGTTAGGGATGTTTGTATGTGTGATAAGTATACCTATAACCCAAGTGCAAATTTACTGAGCTCATATTATTGATACACTGTTATTTCGACACCTGACGCGGTGAGATGCATCCCCTCCAATTGGCAATAATGCTATGTTGTGGTCAGGCGGTGCTTTGGGTCCCACCATCCACACAGAAAGAAAATTGGATGCAAATAAATCAATCTATCCCCATACATTAGGTAACAGATTTACCATCAGTATGTACCGTTCTCAGGTTAATTTGATCTTTCTTTATACCCAGCAGGTTATGGTATGCACTTCACATCTCTATGTCTTCAATTGGCATTTGTGTTCTTATGTCTGTTTTCAGTATTGTAGTTTGTGTGGGCCTCTGAGAAAGTGGTAGCAAGCTGAAGGCCAAAATTATGTCAGCTCTCATCATCATCAGCAACCTCATCAGCTGACCTGGCGTGTAATTTGGCTACGGACTGAACAAAAGTAGAACAGAGACCCTCGTGCAAGTAGCTGCCTGATCGGGACAGAAAGTTCCCAGGAACTAACATCCGGGTACATGACTGTTTGCACAAAGCACCTGGAACCACCTAGCACTTCCGGCGTCTCGAGAATTGCCTCCTATCCTAACTCATCTTCTGTCATTACAGAATGCTGACATACGGCCTAAGGCAAAGGTGTTGGCACAGGATTTGCAATCAGGAGCTTGGACAGTGCCATGGGAACTATTAATGCGGGGGCACGGGTATGCTTGTGTTTCCACAGATGTAGGACCTAAATGGTTCCCAGCAAAGTACATTAAGCCGGCGCTAGACAAGCAACAAAAAACCACAAAAGACCCTGAAGCACCTGCCGAAGCATCAGAAGACATTTTGAGTGATAACACACTGTTTGATGGGAAGTGATTCGTTTGAGACTGTAAGGAGTGGTGTATCAGGCCTCACTAGGCCGCAGGTGTCTATATGTTTAGTCTGTAAGCGCTGTTATGGATATATTATCGCACATTGTATATTTTGCAAATGTGTTTGATTTATTTTAATGGTAATCAACACATTTATCTGAATCGTACCTTAACACCATTGTGCATTCGCTGTAAAAGAATCGATACCATAAGTAAGATCTATTCAGTCCGCTGTTTTGCTGTAACACAGACTGGTATATAAGATGGAAATGATAACGATCCTCTTAAGCTTGATTGGGTGTATGCAAGCAGTATGGGTGCCACCGCAACCAAAATGAGTGTGTGGGTCACGCTAGCAGACCTGACAAGACCAGATTCGATTTGCCTGTCCATAGCATCTCGAGGGAACCCCCTTTTCCACATGCCTTGTTGGTGTCCCTTTAGATGCATGGCCCATACCATCGGCACTGACCAGTGTGGTCCCCCCGAACAACGGCACAGTCACTGATATGTGGGACCTATGGACTGTTCAACCGCCGTTGGCCCAGTTAGAGACTCAAGAGATAGAGTGACTTGACTCCATACCAAAGGACTTTTTTTTGTTTTTTAACTATACAGGGAGAAATCAAACACATGCATGGAGTGTTAATACATTGAACATTATATGTCGCAATGCAAGTGCCTGGTGCAACTATACCACAAGCGGCTTATCTAAATCGATTGATCAACCACTTGCTTTACCCCATGGAGTATTTATCATTTGTAGGGACCATGCTTAACGGTCCATCCCATCCCATATAAAGGAAGGTCCCTGTAGTCTAGGGACATAAACGCTTTTAACACCAAATCAGATCATGATAATTGGCCACCGAAATACACGATACCGACGGAAAAGAACAATTCATGCTTTTACCTCAGATTGCAAAGACAATATCGAATTTTGGAATAGCGGTGAAATAATCACTGCATCATTTTTAGCCCCCAGGATTGCAGCCTTTCAGGACCTAGTTGCCCCGATGAATCTGGGATATGGCTTAACCAAGAAGACTAATGCTACTTCTTAGGCCTTAAGTAGTTTGTCTTTAGATGTTGATTTGGTTAGACACACGACTTTACATAATCGTGTGGCAATTGACTTTTACTTTTAGCACAAGGACATGGGTGTGAAGATTTTTGAAAGAATGTGTTGTATGAATTTGTATGACCACTCAGAATTGATACATCAACAATTGAGTGAGCTACGCAAAAATTTGAACCTTATAAAGGTAGAGTCAAGATTGACAGACTGGCTTAATCACTTAAGCATCCGTGGGTGGTTGTCAGATCTGGTCAAACAAGGAATAGCGATGCTGGTTACGATTCTGATCATGCTATGCATTTTTGGATGTTTGATAAGTTGTGCCATAAAGGTGTTTAAGAAGACGTTTAACGGTATCTAGGTTGCTCAAAAACGAAAAGGGGGATTTGTGGGGTTTCTGGAAGAACAGGGACATATTGTGAGCAACCCAGACACTCTGAATATGGACTCGATCGGTTTGTAGCAGCACAGGCTTCAAGCAGCACAGGCCTCAAGGCCATTCTCAGACCGGCCGCGGGAAAACAGACCTTTCCCAGGCTAGCTGTGGGAAAGACAGTCATTCTCAGGCCAGCTGCAGGTAAACAGTCGTTCTATGAATAATGACCAATCATAGTTTGAGTACTGCTTATGTAACCCGGGTGTTTTATTGATAGATGTTTTATGCATAGTGACCAATCATAACTGAGTGCTGTATAGGGTGTTTATGTATAGTGACTAATCATAATCGAGTGCTGTCTATATAATCCAGATTCTCTGCTAATAAAGTTGACTGTTATGGACCATATTGGTTGAGTCCTATAGCCCGTGCCACAACAGTTCAACAAGTGCAAGTGCGGGGTCCTGCACCTGGGGAGGAACAACCCCATGCACCAGTACAGGCTTGGGGTGGACCTGCTGGAGAGCAGCTCTGTGCAGAGGGACCTGGGTGTCCTGGTGGACGACAGGTTGACCATGAGCCAGCAGTGTGCCCTGGCTGCCAAGAAAGCTAATGGGATCCCGGGGTGCATCAAGAGGAGTGTGGCCAGCAGGTCGAGGGAGGTTCTCCTTCCCCTCTACACTGCCCTAGTGAGGCCTCATCTGGAGTACTCTGTCCAGTTCTGGGCTCCCCAGTTCAAGAAAGATGAGGAGCTACTGGAGAGAGTCCAGCGGAGGGCTACGAGGATGATGAGGGGACTGGAGCATCTCTCCTATGAGGAGAGGCTGAGGGAGCTGGGCTTGTTCAGCCTGAAGAAGAGAAGGCTGCGAGGGGACCTAACAAATGTTTATAAATATCTTAAGGGTGGGTGTCAAGAGGATGGGGCCAGACTCTTTTCAGTAGTGCCCAGAGACAGAACAAGGGGCAATGGGCACAAACTGAAGCACAGGAAGTTCTGTCTGAACATGAGGAAGAACTTCTTCCCTCTGAGGGTGACGGAATACTGAAACAGGCTGCCCAGGGAGGTTGTGGAGTGTCCTTCTCTGGAGATATTCAAGACCTGCCTGGACAAGGTCCTGTGCAGCCTACTGTAGGTGACCCTGCTTTGGCAGGGGGGTTAGACTAGATGACCCACAGAGGCCCCTTTCAACCCCGAACATTCTGTGATTCTGTGATTCTGTGATTCTGTGATTCTGTGATCTGTCAGCAGTCCTGGCTAGCAGGGGAGGTCCCAGATGACTGGAGGCTTGCCAATGTAACACCCATCTACAAGAAGGGCTGGAAGGAGGATCCCAGGAACTACAGGCCTGTCAGCCTGACCTCGGTGCCAAGCAAGATTATGGAGCGATTCATCTTGAGTGTGCTCACCGGGCATGTGAAGGACAACCAGGGTATTAGGCCCAGCCAGCATGAGTTCATGAAAGGCAGGTCCTGCTTGACCAACCTGATCTCCTTCTATGACCAGGTGACCTGCGTAGTGGATGAGGGAAAGGTTGGGCATGTTGTCTACCTGGACTTTAGTAAGGCCTTTGACACTGTTCCCCACAGTATCCTCCTGGAGAAACTAGCTGCCCATGGTTTGGGTGGCTGTACTCTCTGCTGGATAAAAAAAACTGGCTGGATGGCTGAGCCCAGAGAGTGGTGTTGAATGGAGTTAAATCCAGCTGGTGGCTGATGACGAGTGGTGTTCCCCAGGGCTCAGTTTTGGGTCCAGTCTTGTTTAACATCTTTATCAATGATCTGGATGAGGGGATTGAATGCTCCCTCAGTAAGTTTGCAGATGACACCAAGCTGGGCGGGAGTGTCAATCTGCTTGATGGTATGAAGGCTCTGCAGAGGGATGTGGACAGCCTGGATCGATGGGTCAAGGCCAACTGCATGAGGTTCAACAAGGCCAAATGCCGGGTCCTGCACTTGGGTCACAACAACCCCATGCAATGCTACAGGCTTGGGGAGGAGTGGCTGGAAAGCTGCCTGGCGGAAAAGGACCTTGGGGTGCTGGTGGACAGCTGGCTGAACACGAGCCAGCAGTGTGCCCAGGTGGCCAAGAAGGCCAACGGCATCCTGGCTTGTATCAGGAACAGTGTGGCTAGCAGGAATAGGGAGGTGATCGTGCCCCTGTACTTGGCACTGGTGAGGCCGCACCTGGAGTCCTGTGTTCCCTTTTGGGTCCCTCACTACAAGAAGGACATTGAGTTGCTGGAATGTGTCCAGGGAAAGGCAATGAGGCTGGTGAGGGGTCTAGAGAACAAGTCTTATGGAGAAACCATATAGGATGTGAGATAACCTGGAGGCTGGACTGTCCAACACTCACCAGATCAGGAAATAACAACGTTCCTTCTGCCTTCGTGACCTTAATCCTGCCCTTAAGAGGATGGCTGCCATTCCAACAGCTTTCATCAGATGTGTACACATTTTCATTGTAGATCCTGTTATAAGATTATTTCTTTCTGTGGCTAAAGATCAGAGTATATTCCGACAGATATAGGATTGTGAGAAACATGCATACATGTAACAGATGCAGAGAATACCTAATCAGTAAATTAAGGATAAAAAAATCCTAGTCTTTTCTATGTGGGAATGATTCCTACTTCAGTCTAAATCCACAAAGGTCCCTTTGCAATCAATAGAGAAATATAATAAAAACAATAGAAATTGCTAGCAAAGACTAATGAAATGGTGCAAAGCTTTGAAGTCGTGGTCCATTTGTCACTAACCTGGGACAGCCAGGAAGAGACTCCAGGCTTAAAAAAAGTCCTTTTTCCTGAGGCATCTGCACCCATAGGAAATTCCACCCTTCCTCCCACAGGATCAGGCCTCATGGTATCATGTTTGTCACTTCCAGGATGGATTACTGTAACTCTTGGCCTTTGACGAATGAGAAAACAATGCACAGAGTGCAGTTGATACAAACCACTTCTCCTCACTTCCTGCATGGGTGAAGCAAACCTGAGTACATGAAGCCCACATACCAGCCCCTCTTCTCTAGTTTTCAATGCCAGTTTAACATCTTGATCCTAATTAGATCCTCGTGACATTTTGCAGTCTGATATGTACTTCATCAAAAAAACCACCCTAAAACAGAAAAAAAACCACCCAAATTTATATCTACTGAAACTGTGTGCAAAACTATATTTCATTCATTTAATTGATTTGATTGCTTTGGTTAGAAAAGGCTTATCTCTTCAAGTCAAAATCTCTTATTTTCGTATTCTTTAGTTGCCATATTTATCTAAAATTAAGAAATGACAACAAAAAGAAGCACATTGAGTTCAACCTATTTTTTCCCCCCAATTTATCATTTTGGTGGGAAAAAGAGCAAGAAAAATATTTATAGCTGAATAACCTCAAAGAAAAACATTCATATTATTTTGAGAGGCTTGGCTAGCAGACCAGTAAGTGGATTGCTCACAAAGCTGTAATCCCAACGTAGAACACAAATTGTTCATTAAAAACAGATACATTAAAGACAAACTCCCAAGTTTTTAAGTTTTTACAGTGCATATCCCTATAGAGGTCTAAGTCAGAAAAAAAATCAAGTCCTACTTCTTGCTACGTCATCTGAGCTGTAAAATGCGTCTTATAAAGTGTGAGGGGAAGAGCTATTGTGAAATAAGGGATCTGCTTACCCCACTGTGGCTTCAACTGGAGAGCAGATCAGAATGAAGACCCTTGGTTTGGGGCTCTGCACTTGGATTAACTTCAGTTACCCTGGATTTCCACTGTGCGTCAGTTCAAAAGAAGGCGGCAACTGGAATTTAGGTTGTAACAACCTTATGTTTAATGTAAGAAAAGCACATTTGTACATCTGGGACTGGTCCATGTCTCCTCATACTTGATGTCTCTTTGGATCTGGATCTTGTGTAGGTTGTGCTGGAGATCACTGAGCTGCTGGCTGAGGAATATCTCCTCCCTTCCCTTGGAAGATCCCATATTCTTGTGAGGAGCATTTCCACAGGTGAAGGCCACTTGTGGTGGCCAATCATCCTGACAAAGGACCTGACAGTAGATTCTGTGACCTGATAAAGAAACTTTGGGAAAACTGACCCTTAGGAAAAATGATTGAGGACCTCTGAAGCAACCCCAGCAAATTCAGCTTTAAGTTTAAGTGGAAATAAAGCCAATCAGCAAAAAGTATTGTAATGCACCACTGAGATGCCTAGAGGCTATCTGCTGCTGAATCCCCACTTACTCCTAGCTGGCCATATTATAGCAAGAAAAGTCTTTTTTTAAATTCTTATTGTTTGTTTGCTCCTGCCCGTGTCTGCCCAAGAGATTTCACAGCTATCCTCTCAGATCTGGTGCTTGCTGCATAAGCTGTGTCAGCAGGTGGCAGAGGTGATGGTGGTGACCTCTCCCTGTCCCTCGGAGCCCTATTTTTGTATGACTCCAACAAACTCCACATGGGGCTTGGATGGAAACTGCTCCAGAGACAAACTGATGCTGGGAGCAGCTGCTGGCTTATTAAGCAGTTTGTCGCGCTGAGAGTGTGACACTGAAACTCTGGAAGCATCCCCTGCTGCTGTCAGCCTTTGTGGAGATGTCTCTTCAGACATCCCTATCTCTAAGAGGGCTGAAACCAGCCTTTTTTTCCCCTGGGCCCTTGTTTTCTCCTGATGAGTCTGTCTGATGAGCACTCCTGCATTCGCTTCATACCGAGTGCAAGCCTGTCGCTGCCCGGCTAAAAGCTCTTGACACCGATTATAACAGGTCACGCTCTTCGCTCTGGAGTTCACTGGTGCAATTGCTCATGTTTTAGCCAGGATAGTGCCTGACACATGAATGCTCCAGCTCTCCGCAGCCAAGGCACAAAAAAGAAATCAAGGGAGACTGCTGAGCCATCCCCAGCCCCGGAGTTTGCCATCCATGCTGGGCCAAGAGATGGATTTTCCTGAATTGCTGCAAAAACCCCAGCACCACCACCAGTTTCTGAGTTTTCTGAGAATCATGAATTTATTTATTGCTGGAATGTGCCTTTCAGAAGGAATTCTACTGCTGGCTGCTGTGTTTGTTCAGGTTTTTTGTTGTTTTGTTTTGGTTTTTTTTCCATGGGAAAGATTTTCAGAGTTGCTGGGGAGGTTGTTTCTTGAAAGGATTGTTGTGGTAAGAAATGCAGCTGGAGTTAGAGAACCTAAAAATAACCGTAATAGTAATAAACAAATACTACAACTCTAGCCATGTGACAAAGTAAGCTTAGGATAGAAGATCCGAGGATTTAACCTCAGACTCCTCTCTTCAGCAAACTCTAAGTAATCTCCATGGACTTTGCATGGGACTCCCCGCTATTTTGTGGGATCCTCATCCTCTCCCTACCAAACTTTCTGTCCTGGGTTTGGCCAGGACAGGGTTAATTTTCATCAGAATCCAGGAAGGGGCACAGCCGGGTGGGCTGGCCCAACCCCAACCTGGCCAAACAGAGCAGGGTATTCCATACCATGTGCCGTCATGCTGGGTTCCGGTGGGGGGGCGGCGCTGCGGGAACTCACTCGCGGCTCGGGAGCGTGCGGCGCCGGTCCTGTTTGGGGGAGTGGCTCTGTGGCTCGTGCAGTTCATGTCGTGTTTTCTCCTTATCTGTATCGTTATTGTTCCTGTTCCCTTTTGTTTGCTGTTCTGTTAAACTGCCCTTCTCCCGACCCACCAGTTTCTGCCTGTTTATTTCCATTCTCCTCCGCACCTCGGCGGGGGGAGGGGCGGCCGCGTGGCACTTTTGTTGCCGGCGGCAGCCGAAACCAAAACACTTCAAAAGGACTGAATGCTGTCCCAGCCAGCCAGATGTGCCTGTTCAAGAGACTCTCCATCAGGAACCTGTGTTTGCATATGCTCTGATGAATTAGCACTTTCCTGTTCCTTTGGTCTCAATGGGAACTACGTTAAAACCTTTTCTGTGATGTATCCCCTGTCCCCATCCACATACCTAAGTAGACAAGCAGAGAGCACTTCAAGTTCTTTAAGAGACATCCACTGAATGTATGAACTAGCCTAAAAGCATTTTGGAGGCCTTAATATTAAGTTTCATGGGCCAAGTTATCATATTTTTTGTAATATCTGGCCCTTCTCTTAATATCCTTTGCCAGGAATCATTATTCATCTAAAATACCTTCATCTCCGCGAGGTTGTATAATCAATATTGCCAGGTTCTACAGGGGCTAATAGTGGATAATAGCTTCTGGGACTATGCTAAAGTCCATGGGGTCACTACTGAAATAAAGTCTCATTTGGCCCTCATCAAGGGCTCTGCCCTGGATTTGCCAGATTTGTTGAGATGACACGTGTGATGTCCATGTACAATTGTTTTAAGTGATCTCTGGATCGTACTGATCGTGGATCATTTGTCACGTGGACTTGTTGAAGGCATAAGACACCTCTCGGAGACCAAGTAGGCAATGCTACACACATAACCAAACCCATGTGACAGACTCCCAATAAATTAACTCCTCCTATGATGACAAAAGATGCACATCTCCAGGGAACGAGCTTTCCACCTTGCCTGACCCATCTGACAATCACAGGATTCAGAAAGTGTCTTACAATAGGGCGTTCACAAATAAAAGACAACTTGCAACTAGAGGGTGTAAGAAATCAGGCATGAAAGACTCAAGCAAAAGATTTCACCTGGCAGAGCAAAAAATGAAACACTTGCCCCTTCCCGGAACAGGCACATCATGCCTTGTGCACTCACCAGCGCGCATAGGTATCTGTTGCACACCTAAAATATGAAAATCTATCACATAAAATGCTGTATTTTTGTCAGCCATCCTTGCAAACCACTTTATATAGGAAACCAACTTTACACTGCACGAAGCTCCACACATCTAGATGATGTTGTCATTTCCATGGTAACCAAAGTACCTCAAAGGCAAAAGAACAAATGGAGACTGGAGAAAAAAATAATCTAAGGACCAAAAGTGAACATATGTAGTGCAAGAAAAAATATTAAGCTGTGGGCAGCTATTAGGTTTATTATCACTTGCAAAGGGAGACCTCGACAAACTCAGTCACGGCTCTACGGTAAGGAGCGGCACAATCAAATTAGCCTTGTGACAATACCAATATTACAGCAGCCTATATTCCCTCTCCCTTTCCCTTACACAAATTTAAAAAATAGTTGTCCTTGCTCCCCTTAATGACTTGTTTTGGTTTAAGGACAACAGCAGCCAAAACAGGAAGAAAGAATGTAACTGGTCATATGCTTGACTGCCCATTGCATGTCTTCAAGATCAAAGTCTCCAGGAGGGAGCAAAGAGTACATGGTTGTCCCTCCCCAACACAGGCTGCAGTAGCCAGGGGAGCAAAACTGCACATATATAACTTGTAGCCCACTACATCCCACTCGTGTAATCTGTCTGGCTCTCGCTCTTTGGTTTTATGTGCCCTGTTATATGAAGGACATGCTGGCAATTCAGCAGAAATATGGAATGTTTTTAAAATTGGGTTAATAGTTGTGACACAGTCTTTGCTTGACTTCCTCTGGAATTAGTCCATCTTTGTGGCTTGCTGTCAATCAGAAGGGAAACTTGCAATTTACACAGGACAATTTGTTCTACGTCAGCTTTCTAAGACTCTGAGCAAGGGAAGTGTAATGAAAAAAAAACAACTCATATTTTTAGTTTGCTCTCACTAGAAGTTTTCTGCTCTGTATTATATAATTTGAGATGTAGAGTTTCATCAAAGTGAAAAAAATTAAAAATATATCCTGCTACCTAAACTCCTCACAGCTTAAGCTGGACAGAGCTGGTGTAAAATTCAGAGTGAGGAAAACTCATCTGTGGGCTGGGCGAAAAGAGTCTCGGGCATAAGAAACATGAATTCAAGCCCTTCTGTCCAAGGCTCCCATTGCGACCCAATGTAAATAATTTTCATTTTTTTATGCCTAACCTCCTTGCCTGTAAAATAGGAGCACTGGAGTCCCCTCAAGCCCTGCAGATTGTGAGTACAAATGTTTTTCTATGAGCTGCTCAGATCCTGCTATAATCAAGGGCCAAATTAGCACCTAAGGGTAGCCACATCCTCTTCTCAAACAATTTTTTATTGTCAGTGACTTTCTACCATCCGTGATGTTAGTCTGAATTTCACTCCTAATGAACAATGGGACTGCACCAGTCTCTCTCAATCACACACACTGCTGCATGAGCACAATGTTGTGCAGCTGGAGCAAGAAACGTTTCGTCAGTATATATTTTAAAGCACAACCGAAAAAAAAAAGAAAAAAAAAACCATAAAACCGTATTTGTGTATTAAATTCTACAGACACAAGCAATGCTTTTAGTGTTGATGATTTCTTTCTGACTTTCCTCTCCTTTCTTTTCTGAAATCTAAATATCGAGTTGTAAATATTTACGCATTTAACCCTTTCCCCAGCCGAAGTGCTGCCGGAGCCGTTGCAGACGGACATACAGACAGGCGCACGACCTGCCGGCAGTGGGCAATGCTTCATGGCTGTTCGACCAAAACTACCCAAAACTTCAAAAATTAAAAGAGGTCGGTGGGAAAAAATGCTGTGGTGCAAGAGGCAAGGGAGTACTACAGCCGTGTGACAAAACCCACTCGTGTCAACCCCAGGCACCCACGTAGTTTTGATTTTTTTTCCGAATTTAACTGGATGATAAAGAAAATCTGCAATAAGAAAACACTGACAAATGACTGAGGTGTGAATTAAAAAGTTGTGCTGTGCATTCCCCGGAGCACGGGGAATCAATCAGCCATCAGTTTTTCAGACCAAGCATTTCTTGCCTGGTTTTCCCTCGGGTTGGGGAGTGAGGGTCACTCGGGCTGATGCCTGTTGCTGCTCTTTGTGACTCAGGGGATCCCTGCACCATCTGATGCCAAGGCTGGCTATCACCACGGAGGTGTCAGGGAATGATAATGAGCAGGGAAAAGGGAGAAAGGGAAGAATTAGGTGTCCTAAGGCTCTGCTGTAGACCTGGCACTGACAAATATAATCTGCTTTCTACTGGGTGTGCTACTGCTTGCTGCGGTAGATGTTAGTGTCCCACAAACACATTGACCAGCACAATGCCATCAACTGCCTGGCTGGGAAAGGTGCTGTCCCTTAGATGAGACCCAACACAGATGACAGAGGCTTAATACCAACAATGATTCTTGCTGAATATTGCACCCTGGCCTTGAGCGGTCTCGTTCTCACTGTGCATGGGCTGGCAGACATTCATTCAACACAGTGCCAAACACCCCGAAGCATGTTTGCAAACTATTATTCAGATAGAGCTTCACGATGAAATGCAATACACCTTGTTCCTCATGTTTCCATCTTCAAAAGTTTCAGGTGTCCCACAACAATGATAAATAATTTAAGCATATAAAGCATCCATGTGTCAAGTTTTGAAAGCCCTGGGAAGAAAGGAACAGCTAAGACGATTTACATTTTACATAAAGAAGGTGCATAGATACTGAGGACTGGATATTCTCCATATGGATATTATCCATTGCCATCTGAAGGATTTTACACATTACCAATACCATGTGAGCATGCTTATTTTTTTCCTCCAAATAATTTCTGAGGCCAACCTCAGCTCACCTCTGAAATGCACCCTCTGACTGCTGATGTTATCTCATGGTCTGTGTTTCCTACTGTGTGACTGGCCCAATGAAATCATACAGAGCAAAAGAGGAAGATATTTTCATATTCTCTGAAAGTTGTTGGTGTGTTTTGGTTTTTTTGTTTTGGGAGGGGGGAAGTACACTTCATATTTTAATAAAGCCAAGGCCATTCTGTGTTTTTTCATGAGAAATGAAAACTGTTACCCTCTCCATGAGACTGAGAACATACTTGGAAACGAGAAATCAAGTATTTCTGATCCAATTTATATCATCCATGCCTAACAGAGCAGCCCGATAAAATACAATGGCAGACCCATCCAAGAACAGCCATCTGTGTCATACTTGGAGCACTGATCATAGAATCACAAAAACTTAGAATGGTTTGGTCTGGAAGATGAGGTTCAGGTATCTGCTCTGATTTGGACAGGATGGAAATGGAAGAGATGATATCACACATCAATCACCAGTGGGATCTTACCATGAAGGTGAGGCTCTGTCTCTTTCTATGCCAAGAAGTCCATCTTGGGTTGAAGAAATTTTCTGAGCCAAATCCAGTTGAAGCAAAAACCTTCAGTTTCAGTGATTCAACAATTTCTTAGGAAAAGTCATGATTTGTCCTCACCTTGGTGGTGTATCTTCAGCCATTGGATATCTGATACTTTCAACTAGGAATAGTAAGATTTTGCTTGGTACTATCTGGCACCTTTCATGAGAACTGCACTGTCTATATGTTGCTGTCAAAGTTTAAGAGACATTTACATGATTCTTCTGCAAATTCATTTTCAAAGATTGCTAGGCCAGAAAGGACCATCTAGGCCATCTAGTCTGTCTCCAGCCTGTCAGGGTCATCAGTGATTCAGCTTGGCTTAGGCTAAAGAATAGGGTTTTTTCATCCAGCTAAACTTTGTTTCCAGAAAGGAATCCGGGCCCAAATACAGAATTGCACCAGGGCAACAAAATATCTAGCCCCAAAGCGGACCCCAAAGCTTTAAGTGAGGTCTTTCCATTACAATATGTGGACAGAATAAGAAATTAGTTGGATTTACAGTGGGTAGGGGTCACTTAAACTTTTATGTGGGAAATGTTGAAGGGAGGAATGGTCCCAGCCTTGCTCCTTTGAGAAATTAGGTGCCTAACTCCGGTCCCTTGGTACTGTGTAATTTCCTCACCTACAAGGCATTTTTCCCCTGGAATCAAATCTGTTTCTGGTAGCTAAACATAATTCTTCAACGCTTACCCTGCAAATCATTTTCTCCAGCCCTCAATCATTTTTTGTGGCTCTTTTCTGTACCCTCTCCAATTTTGTCACCATACGTTTTAAAATGTGGCTGTCAGACCCATAAACAGCCTCTCAAGTTCAACCTTACAAGTGCCATACACCACAAGTGACCTGGCTGCAGGGCCAAGGATCACATCAGTGCTTTCATATTCAAGGGTCCAACTCAAAGCCAGCACTGCAGTGCTTGTCCAGGTTTTTGCCCGTGTTTGCAAGAAGCATCTTATTGTAACTAGCATCTTATTGCATTAAAATGCATTTTGTTTGCCCAAGTCAGGCTGTACAGTTTGTTACATCAGGCTGCCCTGGACTCTCATTCTTTGCTATTTCTCCAAATACAATGTTATCTACAAATGTCATCAGGAGTAGTTTTATATTTACTTCCAGATCACTGATGAATAGCATAAGGGAAAAGTCAAGCAACACTCCTCTTTTTGACAATAATTCTGCATTGACAATTACTTTCAGAGATCTGTCAGTTAGTTAACTCATTTCATGTCTGCTCTTGTCCTGAACCCAATTACTTTTGCTTGGCTGAAACATATCTTCTAGGAAGTCATCCAGTCTCCAACCTTAAAATGTCATGAGATGGTGATTTTTACCAATCCTCCTATTAAGTTTCTGGAATGATTAATCACTATGAACCACGTATGTCTTCATTACAATGTGATCTTTTCTCTGAATTCAACTTCTAGTTATCAATTCATTTTATGACTTTCCTAGGTAGATTAAACAATTCTTTATAAGTGGAATTCCCAAGCAGATCCAGTATTTCCATTCACTCCCTATCCTAAATTATGTAGCTTTAAATTACTTCCTGCCGGTCCTGTGCTTCATTGACCAATGTTATATTTCTGCTGATATGTTGTGCTTCTTATTCATGTTACTGCTTCTATATTAGTTTATAAAGCTTTAAATATATACAAGTATGTATATTCAAGGCTATATATACATATATAAGAAAAATTGTAATCAGTATGAAAACTGTGACTGAAATCCACAGTACTATAGATCAACGATGCACATGAGAATTCAGGATAGATTTTGATGCTTATTAGTAATTAGTTTCTTTGAAGTTATTTATGAGGGAATGAATTTCATGCACTTACAAGATTAGAGTTACTTGTTTGCTCAGGAAAGACTGCAAAATATAACCACAGCTGTAAGAGCAGTAGCAAACTGCTGGATGTTGAAAGAGCTACAGGAGGCAAACATTCAAAGGTTTTTCAAAAGGACTCATGTGCCTGAGCAGCCTGAGCAAAGGGCAAGTCCTGGTCTTCTGCTGATGCGCCAGCAAGCGCTGCATCATTAGGCCCTACAACTTTTGTGTGCTGCCTGATTACAGAGAAATGTTTAGTCACTGGCTCCGTAGGGAGAAGTAGGCTGCAGAAAGATCTGACAGATAAGAAAGTCTGGACTTGAATTTGAGCCTCCCATGAGGTCATCTCCCACACTGTACTACGATGCTGGTAAGCTACCAAGGTTTTTTCTAATTGTCCTGATTGAGAAATTGGAGACAAAATCTCTTTTTTTTTTTGAACAGTAATGAGCATGGCACAGTCTGTCGCTATCAAGAAGATGCTGAGATAGGGATAACAATACTCAGTTATCAATATAACATACAAGAGAAATGGTTTAGGAATGCTGGGGGAATAGATATACTAAACCCATGGAGAATCAACCAAAAGAGGGGTTTATGTCTTCTAAAATTAGTTTTGCACTTAGTTTCCAATCCCTTGGCCCTGAATTTTGATCCTTGCCTGCCATTGTTCACACAACAATGTTGAAACTTGATACCACATCTGAGGGATTTACAAAACAAAAGGGCAACTTTTAAAATCACTGTTATTGCTATTTTGGAGCCAATTGTCCAAACAGTTGGATTTCCAATTCTTGAGCAAAAAAATGGGAGAGCTGAAATACATTCACATTTCCCCCCTGTTTTCAACCATCTTGAAATATAATCCCTCATCGCTTATGGTGTAGTGGGATACTGACTGTGTGTCTGAGAGTTTATGTGTGTGTATACAGATAGGCAGGCAGGCAGGCAGACAGACAGACAGATAGACAGATAGATATCTTCTATATAAAGCTCAGAAGTCTGCTAGACAGCTGAGAAGCTAAAACACATAAGGAAACTGGTCTGATTCAAGCAATTAAAACAATTGTAAATGGTTATTTTTAATGATTTTTTTGTATTTTTGAATCATATAAAGTGTTACCAGTGTTTTACTGGGGGCCTTGCAAGGTATGTTTTTTCTTTCCTGTTAACTTACAAATCACCCAATAATTCTGAATAACATTAATTCATACCTTGAATCTAGAAAGACTTATATACATATTTAACTCAATATGCTATTTATATAAAGGCTCATGGCCTTCATTATAAAACATCTGCCTGTCTCATGCACTCAAGGTTATGTACAGATTGTTAGACACAAACAGGAAACTCATCTCAGGTCCACTGCAGGAACCAAACCAACTTTATGAGTGCCATGGTATTTTTTAAGTGAAAAGAACAAAGAGAAGGAAATTTCCTTTTTCAGATTATCCACTTACATTGTACAAACTCCCTGACACACAGCAGAGTCAGAGGAAGGAGGTTTTTTTTAAAAAAGCAAAATGTTCTAGGTCTAGAAGACAAAACCATAGGTAAGAAAACCTTTGATGTCAATCCTGATCCACAATGACTTATGCACACACATCCTACAAGGTGGTCACTCAAAGGAATGGGTCTTTTTCTGCTTATGAAATTTATCCCGACAGGTCTTTTCAGAGTTTGAGGTCTACAGGTAACCAGGTGCGATTTTTTTTTTTTCCCCAGTTATACGTAAGACAGGCCTAAAAATAACTTTGGGTTGATCAAAAACTTCCTTTAGTAATTTTGAGGCTTTTTTATTATTATTTTTTTAGATTCCCCCATGTTTTCAAAGTAAGCGAGCATTAAATAACTCATTATCTTGATTGTTTCCCAAATTGAACTTCTCAGTTTTAAATTATTTAAGTGGGGCTGCTAAAATACATTTGTATGTGTATATGTATACTCTCCAGAAGAAAAGAAACACAAGATAAAAAGAGCAAAGGCTCACAAAACACTTTTTATCCTGAACTTATTAAATATAAACAAAACACTATTTTCTAAAAAAGGAAAATCAAAAGTGATTTTTTTTGGGGGGGGGGGGGTGTTGGAGTATTTTGGTCCATAATTTGGTTTTCTGTGTTAATCCACTCAAGTCAATTATTTCAGAACCATGCGTTGGCTTATTCCAGGGAGGAAGATGATAGTCAACGGAGCTCTTCAACACACAGGGTTTACCTGCCAGAAGTTTTCTAAACCAGAATTCTTCACAGGAAAATGTCACTGGCAACTCTGCCAAGAAATGTTGAAACTATTTCTTTTTGTTTCATTCAGATACAAAATGACAAAATGTAGGTCCAGTTGGGTGATTTAATTTAAACAAACAAGCCTCCCTTCAATGTCAAAGCACTGATTTGAAATGACAATTCTTGTTTGGTTTCAGTCAGAAATATCAATGTTTTCAGTGTGACATTTCCAATTCAAAAGTTTTTGGGTTGCGTATTTTTGGGGGATGGAGGTGGTAATCTTTTTTTGTGTATTTAATAATTTGTTTATTTGTTTTCTTCTGTTAGTAGAGAGAAGCAGGAGGAAAGGACCATGTGAGAAGAAGGACGAGCACAGCCTCTTTCCTCTACCCAAACTTTGGATTTGTGGGCATGTCCTGGGTTCGGCCAGGACAAGGTTAATTTTCACCAGACTCCAGGAAGGGACACAGCCGGGAGGGCTGACCCAACCCCAACCTGGCCAAACAGAGCAGGGTATTCCATACGAGGGCTCAGCGGCGGTTCGGTCTGAGAGAGCGGTTCTGTTCTGCTGGTTTGTTTTGTGTATTCCCCTTTTCTGTATCGTTGTTGTTGCTGTTCCCTTTGTTTGCTGTTCTGTTAAACTGCCCTTATCCCGACCCACCAGTTTCTGCCTGTTTCTTTCCATTCTCCTCTTCACCCCGGCAGGGGGAGGGACGGCCGCGTGGCGCTTTTGTTGCCGGCTGCAGCCGAACCAGAACATTAATTTGGCACCCAAGCATGGGGCGGGGATAACGGCAGGACTGAGCAGTGGGTGTTAAAACAGCTTTCTTAGATTTTGTTAAAATTTATTATACGCATTTATTGTGTTAGTTAAACAGTCGCCAGTAAAAATGTTTCTGACTTTGATCAGATGGCTCTGGTATTTAAATCCGTACTTGCTTTATGTGTTCGTTGCCGTGTTGTTTATCATCACTGGGAAAAAGGATCAGGATTATGATTTTACTGTACTGTACGATATCGACTTATGACATGATAACATCACTGTGCATGACATTAGGCTTGTATTTGCATGCAGCACTGCGGTCATTTCCGTACCTCAGATCCTATGTCTTAGAATTTGTTAATAATCAAACCCAATCTGTGGGGAAAACTGGAGGGGATACCTTCCCCCACTCTTTCGCCCCCCCTCTCTCCTTCAGGCTGGTCCTAACAGTTTTTGATAATTTCGAGTACCCGTGGGATGCTCAGGCCAGCGGGTTTCTATTGTTATGCCTCCTGAATGGGTTTCAGGTTTTGTTTAGGGTTAAACAAGTAGTTAAGAACATCGTGCAGAGACCTGCCCCAGGGCTGGATAGCTGTGAGTGGCTGGGTGTGTGGGACAGCATGGGCAGGTGTCTAGGGCAGTGGGCACCTGCGGTGTGTTTTAAACTCACCCCTGAACAAGTACAGAATCCGGATAATCTGGTAAAATACCTGGAAAAAAGTGTGCTGCCACCCTGGGAACTCCAGAGAGACACAAATTACCGCAATGTGCTGGGGTCTGGCCCACGCCTACCGAGCCCTGTTCAACACTGTTCAGTGCCCTAAAGGGGAAAGGGGGGGAAACGAAGCGGCAGGCACTGCGACTGGCGCTGTCCCCCCAGCCGGCCCTGCAGCCCCTCCAGCCCAGCAGGCAGTCACAGCCCCCCCGACTGGCACCACGGCTGCCGCTGCCAGAGCTGCAGGGGCAGCCCCAGTTTGCCCGACAGGCACGGCAGCTGCTCCGGCCCCAGCTCCAGCTGCAGGCATCGCAGCTGAGCCCAATGACCAACCTGTGCCAGTAGCAGTTGCCCCTGTAAAACTAAAGAAAGACGCAAAGAGAGCAGATCGCTCCGGGAAGGATGACAATGAGCCAGGGTCATCGTGGGAGATAGAGACAGAGATCATCACCCGGTCCCTGTCCCTGGGCGAGCTGCGAGACATGCGGAAAGATTTCAGTTGCCACCCAGGCGAGCACATTGTCACCTGGCTGCTGCGGTGCTGGGATAATGGGGCCAG
Source organism: Opisthocomus hoazin (assembly GCF_030867145.1). Lineage (NCBI taxonomy): Eukaryota > Metazoa > Chordata > Aves > Opisthocomiformes > Opisthocomidae > Opisthocomus > Opisthocomus hoazin. Next base: position 22,273,392 of record NC_134453.1, on the reverse strand, counting down.
CAGCTTGGAATTAGAGGGCAAGGAAGCCAAACAGCTGGGATCCATGGCCAGGGATGGGGGCATTGACAAGGCCATTGGGAAAAAGGAACAACTCCTCAGCCTCTGGAGGAGACTTCTGTCAGGTGTGAGGGATAGGTACCCCTTCAGTGACGATTTTGTATGCTATCCTGGCAAGTGGACCAATATGGAAAGGGGTATTCAGTACTTGAGGGAATTAGCTGTGCGGGAGCTGGTTTACTGTGACACAGACGATGACCAGTTACCCACAGACCCAGATGAAGTCCAGTGCACACCATCTATGTGGAGGAAGTTTGTGCGCAGCGCACCCTCCTCATGCCAACTCACTGGCAGTAGTAGACTGGAAAGGTAAAGAGGCACCAGCAGTGGATGAGGTGGCTGTCCGACTCTGGCAATATGAGGAAAGTCTCTCTTCCCCCCTTGTCTCAGCCGTGGAGAAACTGGTCAAGCGACTCGAAAAGAATATGTCCTACTCCCCACCTGTACGGGCCAGTGTCTCAGCTATTAGGGGCAAGCATTTCTCTGCTCAGGAGAGAGAGTACAGAGGCTATACACCACGGGGCACCCTGTGGTTCTACCTGCGTGATCACGGAGAGGACATGAGGAAGGGGGATGGAAAACCTACCTCAAGTCTAGAGGCACGAGTGCATGAGTTGCGAGGTAAAACAATCACAAAAGGGGATTCTGTTAGGAAAAATGCCACTCCAGGTTCCAGCAGCCAGCTCTCCAAAGCAGGTAGGCAGTTTGATCTTGATTCCGATCCTCTGGAGGGGACCTCCAAGTCATTTTTACAGCAGGTGAGCAGCAAATTCTCTGACCAGGATTAGAGGGGCCCTGCCTCCAGCCAGGTGGAGGAAAGGGACAACCATGTTTATTGGACGGTGTGGATTCGGTGGCCTGGCACGTCAGAACCCAAAGAGTAGAAAGTTCTAGTGGACACTGGTGCACAGTGTACTTCAATGCCACCAGATTTCAAAGGGTCAGAGTCCATTTGCATTTCGGGAGTTACAGGGGGGGCCCAAGAGCTGAGTCTACTGGAGGCTGAAGTGAGCCTCACTGGGCAGGATTGGCAGGAGCACCCCATTGTGACTGGCACCGAGGCTCCGTGCATCCTTGGGATAGACTATCTTAGGAGAGGGTATTTCAAGGACCCAAAGGGGTATCGGTGGGCTTTTGGCATAGCTGCTTTGGAGACGGAAGAAATTAAACAGCTGTCCATTTTGCCTGGTCTCTCGGAGGATCCTTCCGTTGTGGGGTTGCTGAGGGTGGAAGAACAACAGGTGCCAACCGCGACCACAACGGTGCACCGGCGATAGTATCGTACCAACAGAGACTCCCTTCTCCCCATTCATCAGCTGATCCACCAGCTGGAGAGTCAAGGAGTGATCAGCAAAACTCACTCACCCTTTAATAGTCCCATATGGCCAGTGAGAAAATCTACTGGAGAGTGGAGACTGACAATAGACTACCGTGGCCTGAATGAAGTCACACCACCGCTGAGTGTTGCCATGCCAGACATGCTAGAACTTCAGTATCAGCTGGAGTCAAAGGCAGCCAAGTGGTATGCTACAAATGACATTGCTAATGCATTCTTCTCCATCCCTTTTGCAGCAGAGTGCAGGCCACAGTTTGCTTTCACCTGGAGGGTCATCTGGTACACCTGGAATCGACTACCCCAGGGGTGGAAACACAGTCCCACCATTTGCCATGGACTAATCCAGACTGCCCTGGAAAAGGGTGAAGCTCCAGAACATCTGCAGTACATTGATGACATCATTGTATGGGGTGACACCGCGGAGGAAGTTTTTGAGAAAGGGGAGAAAATAGTTCAGATCCTTCTGAAAGCCGGTTTCGCCATTAAGCGAAGTAAAGCCAAGGGACCTGCACAAGAGATCCAGTTTTTGTGGATAAAATGGCAGGATGGACGCCGTCAAATCCCAATGGATGTCATCAACAAAATAGCAGCTATGTCCCCACCAACCAGCAAAAAGGAAGCACAGGCCTTCCTGGGTGATGTGGGTTTTTGGAGGATGCACATCCCAAATTACAGCCAGATTCTAAGTCCTCTGTACCACGTGACCTGGAAGAAGAATGATTTTGAATGTCACCCTGAGCAATGACAGGTATTTGAACAAATTAAACAGGAGATAGTTCATGCCGTAGCCCTTGGTCCAGTCCGGTCAGGGCAAGATGTTAAAAACGTGCTCTACTCCACAGCCGGGGAGAATGGCCCAAACTGGAGTCTCTGGCAGAAAGCACCAGGGGAGACTCGAGGTCGGCATCTGGGGTTTTAGAGCTGGGGATACAAAGGATCCGAGGCCCGCTATACTCCCACTGAAAAAGAGATTCTGGCAGCATATGAAGGTGTTGGAGCTGCTTCAGAAGTGGTCGGCACTGAAGCACAGCTCCTCCTAGCACCACGATTGCCGGTCCTGGGCTGGATGTTCAAAGAGAGGGTCCCCTCTACGCATCATGCCACCGATGCTATGTGGAGTAAGTGGGTCGTGCTGATCACCCAGCAGGCCCAAATGGGAAACCCCAGTCGCCCAGGAATTCTGGAGGTAATCATGGACTGGCCAGAAGGCAAAGATTTTGGAGCATCGCCAGAGGAGGAGGTGACACGTGCTGAAGAGGCCCCACTGTATAACCAGCAGCCAGAAGATAAGAAACAGTATGCCCTGTTCACGGATGGGTCCTGTCGCATTGTGGGGAAGCAGCGGAGGTGGAAGGCTGCTGCATGGAGCCCTACACGACAAGTCGCGGAAACTGCCGAGGGAGAAGGTGAGTCAAGCCAGTTTGCAGAGGTGAAAGCCATCCAGCTGGCTTTAGACATTGCCAGTCGAGAGAAGTGGCCAGTGCTCTATGTTTACACCGACTCCTGGATGGTGGCCAATGACTTGTGGGGGTGGCTGCAGCAATGGAAGAAGAACAACTGGCAGCGCAGAGGCAAACCTATCTGGGCTGCCCCATTGTGGCAAGATATTGCTGCCCGTCTGGAGCAGTTGGTTGTAAAAGTCCGTCATGTGGACGCCCACGTCCCTAAGAGTCGGGTCACTGAGGAACATCAAAACAACCAGCAGGTGGATCAGGCTGCCAAGATTGAAGTGGCTCAGGTGGATCTGGACTGGCAACATAAGGGTGAACTCTTTATAGCTGGGTGGGCCCATGACACCTTGGGCCACCAAGGAAGAGACGCGACATACAGATGGGCTTGTGACCGAGGAGTGGACTTGACCATGGACACCATCGCACAGGTTATCCATGAATGGGAAACATGCGCTGCAATCAAGCAAGCCAAGCGGGTAAAGCCTCAGTGGTATGGAGGACGATGGCTAAAATATAAATATGGGGAGGCTTGGCAGATTGACTACATCACACTGCCGCAAACCCGCCAAGGCAAGCGCTATGTGCTCACAATGGTGGAGGCCACCACCGGATGGCTGGAAACCTTCCCTGTGCCCCATGGCACTGCCCGGAATACCATCCTGGGCCTGGAAAAACAAGTCCTGTGGCGACATGGCACTCCCGAAAGAATTGAGTCACACAACGGGACTCACTTTCGTAACATCCTCATAGTCACCTGGGCCAAAGAACATGGTATCGAGTGGGTGTATCACATCCCCTACCATGCACCAGCTTCTGGAAAGATCGAGCGGTACAATGGGCTGCTAAAAACCACTTTGAGAGCAGTGGGGGGTGGGATTTTCAAAAACTGGGATACTCATTTAGCAAAGGCCACCTGGTTGGTTAACACCAGAGGATCCACCAACCGGGCTGGTCCTGCCCAGTCAAAACCTCAGTGCCCAGTAGAAGGGGATAAAGTCCCTGTAGTGCACATGCGGAACATGTTAGGGAAGACAGTTTGGGTTAGTCCTTCCTCGGGCAAAGGCAAGCCCGTCCGGGGGATTGCTTTTGCTCAAGGACCTGGGTGCACCTGGTGGGTAATGCGGAAGGATGGGGAAGTCCGATGTGTACCTCATGGGGATTTGATTTTGGGTGAGAATAGTCCATAAATAAATAAATTGTATAAAGTTAATTGTTAAATAACCCTGTCACTGTCTGTTATCACTGTTTTAATTGTTATGTGTTGTACCAATAGTATCATAGTAAGAATCGTCCAGATTAAAGAAGGATGGACTTTTTGATGAAAACCTAGCAGAGCACAGAGATGATGGGACTGGACCTGGTTTTTCAACAACTGGCACCCAGCAACTTCATCGAGATCAACATCTCCAATCTGCAGACTGTGGGCACGGGCCACACCAGATACATGAGCCGTGAGCTCCGGATGCAGCAAGTGACCGCCCATCACCACACACCACCTCTCCTGCCACGGAAGACCATTACGACTGATGGAGCCTGAAGTCATGGATTAAATGAACTCAGCGGACACTTTGGAGTGATGATCCATAGACTAAGGGAATGATATCTGGAGACAGGAGAAGTGGTGGTGATCAACTGGACAATGGGGGACCTGGGCATGACGTAGATGGTATGGAATAAGGGGTGGATAATGTCCTGGGTTTGGCCAGGACAGGGTTAATTTTCACCGGAATCCAGGAAGGGACACAGCCGGGCGGGCTGACCCAACCCCAACCTGGCTAAACAAAGCAGGGTATTCCATACCATGTGCCGTCATGCTGGGTTCCGGTGGGGGGCAGCTGGGCGGTGGGAACTCACTTGCGGCTTGGGAGGGCTCAGCGGCGGTTAGGTCTGAGAGAGCGGTTCTGTTCTGCTGGTTTGTTTTGTGTATTCCCCTTTTCTTTATCATTGTTGTTACTGTTCCTTTTGTTTGCTGTTCTGTTAAACTGCCCTTATCCCGACCCACCAGTTTCTGCCTGTTTCTTTCCATTCTCCTCCGCACCGCGGCGGGGGGAGGGGCGGCCGCGTGGCGCTTTTGTTGCCGGCTGCAGCCAAAGCAGAACAGGGCATCACGGCAGACATCAGTCATACAGAGAGATCCAAACGCAACTAATGTCTTGGTGTGATTTTTGTCTGGGAGCTTTTCCCAGAAAACATGAGGAAACACAGTGGGGCTGAGGGCACATACTCACCCATGTAGTTGAGTCTGCTGAGGGATGGTGAGGGCTACACCGGCATCTCGTGGGCTACTCAAAGCTCTCCTACCAAGCTGGAGCTGGATTGGGACCTGTCCTAAATCTGTTGCTACACATTTAAGGGATTGTGGCATATGAATAACCCTCCATGGCTGGTGGGGGTCAACCCAGGTAGTCCTTGCATCAGTTGAACCCTGAATTTGGGTCACTTGGTTGACGGCCTGTGGTTACCATTTGTCCCAGAGCAAAGGGGAGAAACTTGTTGTACTTCGAGCCTTCTTCTCTGGGACAGGGATCCCTGTGGCACCATCTCTGCAAGGGATCCAACATGCAGAGGTACCCAGGGGGGTACTCGCTACTCCCCCCCAATGTTACCTTCACCTGTAAGTACACTTCCACAGCTCCATCCCACAAACCTTCCCTTTTCTGGGGGTTCCTCTTCATCACCTGCGTGATTACTCAGGCAAGCCAACAATTTACTCCTGTGAATAAAGGTTTGCCAAACTGGCAACCCAAACATCAGCATCATCTAGACCGCTGGCAGAGCAAGAGTGGGAAAGCAAAAGCCCAAGGACTTGGATTTTGCACAGCTCCACTGGCTCGGAGCTGAATTTGTGCTGCATTTTGGGCACTGTTACTGCTTCATACTGAAAGGTGGAGGGGGCTTTAATCCTTAAAATAGATGTTGGGAGTCCTTGCTTGTCTCCCCCAACCCTAGACAGGGATTCCTCACCTCAGGTCTGAACAGCAGTCACTGGACCCCAAAGATCTCCCACGCAGGGCATGGCTGTGATAAGGATGGGGGGTGGGGGGTGTGGGAGAGGGAGAGATTGGAGCGGGATAAATGCCACTAACCTGAGTCTCACCGTCTTTGCCTTTTGTCCCCTGCCCCCATAATGCTGCTGTTGTGTCAAGTAGTGGCACTGTTGAGTACATTAACCCAGGGCTGAGCATTGCAGCCACCCCGAGTGTGTGTCTGTCTGTGTGTGTGCCTGATGATTACCATTTATTCCCCCCCCCGCCCCGCTCGCCAGCCCCAGTGCTACAGGACTCTGGGAGCGAGCGAGAGAAACAGAGGAAAGAGAGAGACGGAGCCATCAGCCCCCAGATCTGCTTAAACAAATCGCCGCCCCTTGAGGGGAGGGAGAGGGAGAGAAGGGGGAACCACACCAAAAGACAAAATAAAAGACAGAGAAAGGAAAATCCAGCGGTGAGCAAAAAGCAGCCCCCAGACGCCCCCTTTCTGAGACTGTACTCTCGCCCAGGAGGGGTGGTGGGGTGCATGTGTGAACATCGATCCCGTGCCCGTTAGGAAAAGGGGGTGTTTCCCCCTCCCCGCCTCAACTCTGCCCTCCCTCGCCCGGAGCGGCGCGGGGCGGCGCGGCGCGGCGTGGCGCGGCGGGGGGAGCAGGCGGCGGCAGCCCCGCAGCCCGCCGGAGCTCCGGCAACACCGCGGGCCCGCTCCGGAAGACGAGAGAGCCGGAATAAAGGGAACAGCTTCCTCGCCGCCGACAGCCTTTTCTTGTCGCGGGGTTTTGGTCTTTCTTTCTTTTCGTGGTGTGTGGTTTTTTGTTTGGGTTGTGTTTTTTTTTTGTTAAACTCCTCGCCGGGAAAAGCAAAACCGAAATCGCTTTCCCCTCGCCCTCCTTCAAAAGGCCTCAACCAACCAACAACAACAAACAGAAAGCAAAAAAAGCCCCCCTCCAACAAAAAAAAGAAAGAAAAGGAAAAGCCAGAGAGCCAGAGACAAGCTCCATCGATTTCAAATCCAGGATTTTATCCAGTGCATTGATTTTTTTCTTCTTTTTTTTTTGCTCTCCCCCCCTTTTTTTTTTCCTCCTTCTCCCCCTCCTCCTTCTCCTCCTTCCCACCCCCCTTTTCCTTTTCGTTTTATTTTGGATCCTGCTAAAATTAGCCAGGACTGCTCTGGGTGTTGCGTGTTAATTTGATTTACTCCAGGATTCCGGCTTCCAAGACGCCATTTTCCCCCCCTTCTCTCTCTGTCGCACTCTATTTATCTATCTATAATTTATCTATCGAGCTATCTATCCCTCTGTCTGTCCGTCCATCTCCCTCTCCCCGGGTGCCTTCCCTCCTCCCCCCCCGCCCTCCTCCCTCTCCGCTCTGCGTGTGCTGCGCGGCCGTGCGCTCCCCTAATCTGACAGATGAACACCGCCATGGATTTGCCGCAACACAAGCAAAAGCACCTTTGGGGGCTGTGGCGAGGGATTGAAACCGGGATCTAAAAGAGAAGAGACAAGAAGGGGGGAATCCGAGAGAGGAGGAGGAAGAAAGAAGAAGAGGAAGCTGCTAAGAAGCCCCCGCTGCCGTTTTGGGGATATGGGTTAGTAAAAAAAAACAAAAACAACAAACAAACAAAAAAGCAACAAAAAACCTGAGACATCGAGGAAAGGTCTGTCTTGGTGATCCAGATTTCCAGATTGCAGGAGGGTCTTACCCCTCTCTCTTTTCCCTTCCCCCCCCCCCCGCCTTTTTCCCCTCTGCATGCAAAAGTTAATGTCGTCTCCTTTTTTTCGTGTTGTGACTTTGCAATGGCGCGGAAAGGGCTTTATTTAGGGGGGGGGGGGAATTTCTCCGCTGTGCAATGCATGCGAGTCGTCCTCGCCCCCTCCGACCCCTTCCCTCCCCACTCTTTGTGGCTGGGGGGGGTGGGGTGGGGTAAAAACATGCTGCTGGCAAGGGGTTGCGATTTTTTTAGGAGTTTGCACAATGTATTTACCCCCCTTTATTCCCCCCAACCACCCCTTTGGTAGCCTGTATGTTTCCCCGACGGTGCTGGGGGTAGGTGGCAGCTATGTGTGAGAGTGTAGAAAGGAGAGGAGGGGGGAGACACCCCCCCCCCCGCTTCGTAAATTGCAGGTTAAGTGGAGCTAGAGAGCAACGTTGTAACCTTATGGGGATTTGTGTGTGAGTGGGTGTGCGTGTGCGCGGGGTCCGCGGCAGTGCCGGGCGGTGGGCGCGGGGAGGCGGGGGGGGCAGCTCTACTGTTTCGGGGTGGCCGCCGAGGCCCCGCGATTCTTTTTGACATTGAAAAGGACACGCAGCCCCCGAAAAGCGGCAATTTGCAGAAGCAAAGAAGGGAGGGGGGAGTAATTAGGAATGCGGGACCCCCCCCCGCTCCCCCTGCTCGGTGCCGAAGTGAGGCGGTTTAATAATGGTTATTAATAAGCCGGTGATTGCTGCCCCCGGGACCCCGGTGGCCCCTCTCGGCCTCCCCCCCCCCCCCCCGGGTGGAAGTGGAGTTCGGCTTTGGGCGGTTTGAATATCGCCGATATTATCGGGTGTGTATTTGTATTTGGGGGGGGGGGGGGACACACACGCAGCCTGCAGCTGGGGGGCGGCTATTGTCAAGTCCAGCCCTGGCTCAAGGCTCCCTGCCTACCTCCATGCACTCATACCCCTTCCTCGCTGAGTCTCCCCGGTGGGCAGTGGGCAGTCGAGTCCCTCCGCCCTTTTTTCCCTGTGTGTCAGTGCGTGTGTGTGTGCATCGCACTGGCGGTCCCCTACGCTGCCTGCCCCTGCCTGTGTGTATTTATGTGTCTAAAAAGGCAGTTGAGAGAAGGATTTCCGATTCACTTCCGCTTCATTTGCACCCACGAGTGCTGAGGGAGCTGGCGGATGTCATTGCTGAGCCACTCTCCATCATCTTTGAGAGGTCCTGGAGGACAGGAGAGGTGCCCGAGGACTGGAGAAAGGCCAATGTCATTCCAATCTTCAAAAAGGGCAAGAAGGAGGACCCAGGGAACTACAGGCCGGTCAGCCTCACCTCCATCCCGGGAAAGGTGATGGAGCAGCTTATCCTGGAGGCCATCATGAAGCAAGTGGAAGAAAAGAAGGTTATCAGGAGTAGTCAGCATGGATTCACCAAGGGGAAATCATGCCTGACCAATCTGATAGCTTTCTACGATGACATGACTGGCTGGGTAGACGAAGGGAGAGCCATGGATGTTGTCTACCTCGACTTCAGCAAGGCTTTCGACACAGTCTCCCATGATATCCTCCTGGGGAAGCTGAGGAAGTGTGGGCTGGATGAGTGGTCAGTGAAGTGGATAGAGAACTGGCTGAATGGCAGAACTCAGAGGGTTGTCATCAGCGGCGCTGAGTCTAGTTGGAGGCTGGTGACAAGTGGTGTCCCTCAGGGGTCAGTACTGGGCCCAGTCTTGTTTAACTTCTTCATCAACGACCTGGATGAAGAGTTAGAATGTACCCTCAGCAAGTTTGCTGACGACACCAAACTGGGAGGTGTGGTAGACACACCGGAAGGCTGTGCTGCCATTCAGCGTGACCTGGATAGGCTGGAGAGCTGGGCAGAGAGGAACCTGATGAGGTTCAACAAGGGCAAGTGCAGGGTCCTGCACCTGGGGAGGAACAACCTCATGCACCAGTACAGGCTTGGGGCAGACCTGCTGGAGAGCAGCTCTGCGGAGAGGGACCTGGGTGTCCTGGTGGACGACAGGTTAACTATGAGCCAGCAGTGTGCCCTGGCTGCCAAGAAGGCCAATGGGATCCTGGGGTGCATCAAGAAGAGTGTGGCCAGCAGGACGAGGGAGGTTCTCCTTCCCCTCTACACTGCCCTGGTGAGGCCTCATCTGGAGTACTGTGTCCAGTTCTGGGCTCCCCAGTTCAAGAAGGATGAAGAGCTACTGGAGAGAGTCCAGCGGAGGGCTACAAGGATGGTGAGGGGACTGGAGCATCTCCCCTACGAGGAGAGGTTGAGGGAACTGGGCTTGTTCAGCCTGAAGAAGAGAAGGCTGCGAGGGGACCTTATAAATGCCTACAAATATCTGAAGGGTGGGTGTCAGGAGGATGGGGCCAAGCTCTTTTCAGTGGTGCCCAGTGACAGGACAAGGGGTAATGGGCACAAACTGAGGCACAGGAAGTTCCGTCTGAACATGAGGAGGAACTTCTTCTCTCTGAGGGTGACGGAGCACTGGAACAGGCTGCCCAGGGAGGTTGTGGAGTCTCCTTCTCTGGAGATATTCAAGACCCGCCTGGACAAGGTCCTGTGCAGCCTGCTGTAGGTGACCCTGCTTCGGCGGGGGGGTTGGACTAGATGACCCACAGAGGTCCCTTCCAACCCCTACTATTCTGTGATTCTGTGATTCTGTGATTCATATAAACGGCACTGATAATCTCGGGTCTGACGCCTGATGCTAAGAGCACATTTTGCCGCCGGGAGCCTGGCCCGGGGAGCGGCTGCATGTGGGGGGGGGAACGGGGACGACCCGGCGCGGCACCCACCGAGCGGGCAGGTCCCCCGTCCCCGGGCGGGTTTACAGGGGGAGATGCGGGTGGCTTCCCCGCGGGGGAGGATGATACGCATGGGGGGGGGGCACTGCTCACCCATCCTGGTGCCGTGGGGCGGCGGTGCCCCCGGGCTGGGAGTGTGGGCCGGCGGCTGTGTGAGCGCGGCGATCCGGGCTGGGCACTGGGAGGAGTCCGCCACAAGCAAATGAGGTTGGGGGAGGTCCGGGGCGGGGGGGGGGGGGGGGGAGAGTCGGACAGGGCCGCTCCCTCTGGCAAGCAGAGGTGTTTCATTAGGCTCGGGTCTGCGGTGGCCCTGCCGGGGCCGGGCCGGGGGGAATTCGCCGTGTTGCCTGGTATGTCCGTCTGTCAAACGGCAAAGGATGTGCGAGGCGAGGGAAGCGCTGAGCCTGCTAGTCCTTTCCTGTCAGGGAAAGTAATTTGATCCTTTTGGTATTGACAGGAGGATTTCAGGGGTAAAGGACTGCTGGCAAATCCAATCCCGTGTTGAATATTATGGACTGAAATGGGAACAATTATTGATCCGACAGCCCCTGCAGCCAGGACTAACTTGGTGCAGGCTACAGTAATCGCTCGTTTAACATCAGGCAACGATAGCACGAACCTGAGGAAACAAGTGTCTAGGACCTTTTATCACAGGCGGGAGAAAAAATGCCTGTCAGGGAAAATGTGTAAGTGGCTGCTTCACGCACACCTTCCTGCGCTTTCTCGGCCTTCACTGAGTTTGTTCCCCTCGGTCAGAAGCTCCTTCCACTCAAAGAAGAAACTTTTTTCATCTCCATTTGTTTTTTAGCTGAAAGGAGAAAAACCCCTCCAAGCAATGAAGTTGTGCTTTAAACTCTGCTCTTAGTTCGGAAGGGTTATGTAAAAGCAGGCGGGAAAAAAAACCAGAAACACTCAGTGAATGGAGACTTCTTTTCCATCTCTTATTGGCTTTGGCTTTTTTTTTTTTTAACTTCTCAAAGTTTTAATTGAAACCAGGAATCTATTGAGAAGTAACTGAGCCAAGAAAACCTCTGTTTTCTCTGCAACTAGGGACGGGGAATAAATAATTTTTTGCTGATGTTATTTCAAGTTGTTTGAGCTCTTTGGTTCCTGCAAAAAAGCCCAGCATAGATTATTAACACATTATCATTTTAGGAGGATGCACTCTCTGAAATGTAATAAAATGGTGTGTTAGGTTTGTGCAGAGCCATAAACTATGCTTGTTGTTGGCAAACAAAAGAAACAGTGGCCATGATTTATTATTAATAATAATCATAACTGCGCTATTTAGCCTGACTTGATATTTACTGGGTTTCTCTACTGAGGTTCCTCAGTATCATTTCCAATAACGTACTTTGATTGTTGGGAACTGTTCTTTTTTAATAACTGCTATTGCCACGTGCTTAATTAACTCAAGGAGTTAAATGCTTGAAAAGGTCCAACCATCATTTTTCAGCTTCGGATGCTGCTTAATCTCCTCTTTTGGTCTCTTTTGACCTATCCTTTGAGCTCCTTTTCCCCAGCATGCACTTCTCTTAGGTGTAAGTGCCAGTTTACCAACAGGACACTTGTTTTCCATTACAAGATCTGGCTAATCCCAGTTTCAGTGACTTTTTTTGCCCTCTCAGTAGGGCTCAATTGCTCACACATAATCTTCCCTTCTGTTTTCTTTCCCCTTTGAACAACACCTTCCAGGACTGAAGAACTCTTGCCTTGTGCTCCAAGATTTGCAATTACACTGCAATTTTGACTCTTTACCCAACTAGTAGCAAGAAAGGCTGTTGTCTAATGAACCACGTAAAAACAGTTCTGGGATCCAACAGATTGCTGTGATGGAAATGAAAACTCTCCCAGTGAATTGATGACTGATTTGTTTAACCATATGCCTAGGTGGGTTTTCTTGCTCCCCATTAACTACCCACCTCTGGAGCATCTGTGATCTGTGGGTCTGCGATGATGTTGAAAAGGCAGCATTAATAACTGCCAAAATGTGCTCCATGATGCATGGCCTGCAGTAGGGCCAACTGAATAGGATTTAAGTCACGTTCAGAAGATTCAGCATCATTTTTGCCTACCATAACATGTAGGCACACAGGGTTTTGAGCGTGTAAGTGCTGCGATTAAGCATGCATTTTATGATGAGACAAGGGCAGCAAATCTGTGCATAAAAAAATAGGTAGTCAGATGAAATCCATGGCAAGATCTAGCCTTGTTGCTGGGAAGTCCAGGCACTCTTAGGGCAGTAGCAATCCAAAGTTTAGAGCTAGTCCAAAGCCTAGCAAGAAAGGCGAGAGTCTGTGGGAGAACTTTAGTGGAGAAAGTTCCCAGTGTTTTGCTGCAAGGCTTCTGGTTTCTACTGGGACTGGTTTTGCTGCTATTGTAGATTCTGTTCTAGTCACTTTCTCTCTTCCCAACTTGATAAAAAAAAAAGTTTCTTTTCCCATTATTATTGTTGAGGAAATAAAATGACTCATCCTTTTAGGAAATTGTCATCTTGATTAAAGATGGGCTTTAAAACCCCTCAACTCCAGGTTTTAGCCTGGGGGGACTGTCAGATCTGAAAACGATTTCCAAACTTTCAAGGTTGGGACTGCTTTGCCTTCTTTCCGTTGTTAGCACAGTTGCTTCTGAGGCGCACTCAAACCCTTAGAGATGGTTTCTTCCTCCTTCTCCCAACGTGAAGGTTTCACTTGATGTGGCTTCAAAAATTCATTGTGTCTTTGGACCTGATTAGAGATCTGCTGAATGCTGGGAACAAACACAGCTCCCCAACAGGCACCTGGATTCTGTGTTCACGTTTAACTGATTGTAGTGAGAGCAAAGCAAGGGGGATAAATAGGTGGGGGCAGAAAAAAAGGAAGGCAAAATCGCTTCTTAAATTGAATAAGAGCAGTCAGAGAATAATGCGGCTTGTCTTTCAGAGCTGAGGAGATGTGTGAGGGAAGTAGGGGGTGGTAATTTTTGTTTATCAGCTCTTGAGAGGGAGCAAAGTTAGGGGCTATTTTGCCCTTTTGGAGTTTGATTTACTTTGCAGCACAGATTGTCCAAACACAATGATGAGCTTTTACTCTAAGCTGTGGGGCCACTCGATATGAAAAGCATACTTCTGACATTATTTCATTCAAGCTTTTATTGTCTTCCATGAAATTGAAAATTTCGAAGAGTTCTCAGGTTAGTCACCTCTCCCTCTAAAAGGCCAAATAGAAACTCCGGACCTCAGACACCCCAAGGATCAGAAGGATTTGATCCAGGCTTGATTATGATCTTTACAGCTCTAGTTTACTTCCCAGCCTAGCTGGAGATCTTTGCAAGGTCTCAGGCCTCTGTATCTCTATGATCTTTACCTGGCTGCCTGCCCACCAAACCCCTGCGCTTTTGGCAGTGTGTGACGATGACCCTGTTGACTTCAGATGTGAAAGGGGAAAGTGATGGGGCTGAAACACAGGTGACAAAACAGAAAGGTGGCCAGAGAAGTACTCTGGGAATAGTGTCACTGGTGTTGCTCACAGATCCCAGGGTCAGGTTTACTCTTGCTTTTGAGTGGTGACAGTGGTGGGGCTCGTGTATGTGTCATCCAGCGCAGGGGTCTTACAAGAAAAAAAGAAATTGTGTGGATGGTAAGGATGAGCCTGAGTTGTCCTCCCTATGTAGGCTTGGTGTGTCTGATGCGCTTTTTTGAAAGCAAGATGAATGTGTGGAAAAGCCATGCAGGAGGAGACCAATTTCCATGCAAACACGAGGTCGGAAGGTTGTGGCAAGGCTGTGACCTGCTCCAGTGAATACCAGAGCACAGCGTGGCCCAAGGCTCGGCTGTGCAGGATGCAAATGCCTGGCAGAGTGGGGTACTGGGGTTGTAGCTAAATGCCATTGTGGGGCTGACTTATTTAGCTTCTCAGTGCCTCTGAAGGAGTGAATTTCTGTTTCTGTAAGGGTTGCTGTGCAGTCCTGGGCAGTTAAGGGCTCTATGAATGTGGCAGCGATGAGAGCAAAGTTTCCTCTCCTGTGGTACAGTATCTCCTGTAATAGTGCTTGGGAAAGCTGTTCAGAAGAATGTGTGGTAGGCAAGCATGCGGTAACCCAGGACTCACTTAAATACCTCAAAATTAGAGGTGGGTTAAAGATCAGAAGCCTGAGGTTTTATGTTACTTTGAAATTTTTGTTAGCCTTAACCTTTAAAACTGAGATATATATGTATACAATGAATCATTCTGTTTCTGTCCCGGTATTTTAGCAGATGGGGAAGTTGGTTTTAAGATGGAAGGGAGAAAATTATGATACTCAAACCAGAGGTCAAGCTGCAAGGCATTACAGGCATGTCTTTCCTCCATATGAATCCACATATCCTGAATATCTTACTGATGTGATTTCTAAGACTTGGACACTGGCCCATCTTCCCTATGTGTTTCCAGACTCAGTGTATTCTGGAGTGGTACTGTGATCCATGCCTACCTCTCCTTGAGTCTCGGCTTTGGAGAATGTAATGGGGTTTCCACCGAAACTCCTCTGAAATCCTATTAGTTTGCTAGACAAGGAAATCCTTCCTGTAGTTTTTTTTTGTTTTTTTGTTTTTTTTCCTTTTTCCCTCTAAAGCCTTCCTATGGAGCTCTATAGTGGGGATTCAATAGAATCCTGTACAGGGGAATAATTCTCTGCTGAATTCTTCAGTTCCTTTTCAGAAGGGATCAGAGATGTGAAACTTAACTGGGGGAGTTTAGTAAGTGTTCAAATGGGATTGTATACATGTAAAGTACTATAGCAGGCATCTGGGCAAAGTGTTATTATACATGCCCATTGCTCCTAAGGTTGCAAAACAGTTTAAAATATTAACCCATATATTCACATCCTTGTAACTTCCATAAACCTTCACCTAATGGGCTGAAAAATGTCCTGCTTTTTCATTGCTTGATGGCAATTTTCTTCCTGAAAGGCTGAGTAAATTCTCTCCAGCTGTCAGCTGTTCCTTTTTTTCCCCAATTTATTCAGAAAAAGTGAGGGTGGGGGAAGAAGAGGAAACACTTTTCCCTTTTAAATTATTCTAACCACATGCTTTTAAACAGGGCAGCAGTCTAACTTGGCTGACTTTGAGCTGATAAATGGATATAAACACAGTGCTCGTTGAAGGCCTCTGTCTTCTTTTGGTGTGTGAGGGGGACAAAAAAAATGGAGGTCATGGTTTCTGACACCATGACAGATTAAAAGTGTCATTGTAGGCATCCTGAAGTTGACGGAGATCTTTTAGTCTGTTAGCTTAAAGAGAGAGGCACTGTCTCTACAAAGCCTGCTGGATAGGTGTCATAAATGGCTTTTGCTGTAGGTGTTGGTTTACATTAGATTCCAGTTCTGTGTCATAGGAGGCAGTCACAGAAACATAGGTCCTTCTCCTCCATCCTTTTATCAGAGTTGAAGACACATCTGCTCTTAAAACATGCTGCCTTTTAAGTGTGGCTTTCGGGCCAGAACATTTTCTTCAGGCTTAGCTCAGTGAACAGACCTCCCAGGGCCCTTGAGGAAAACCTCTGAAAAAAATAGCATGAGTGTAAAATAACAATAAGCTGCAGTGTGGCCCTAGGTAGGGGCTTGGGCCCTGTTCAAACTTGCATCCATGTCCAGCTGGGGACCCATGGTATGGATGCCTCAGTTCAGGGGTCTCAACCCATCAGAGCCCACAGAACAAACTTTGCTTGGTTGGGACCTAAGTGAAGGACTCAGATTAGGAGACAGAGACCCATAGGTCATCAATGGAGAGAGGGGGCCCCCATGACTGACTTCACCTTGGATTCCCCCAAATTCTGACCCCATCCCAACCTTTAACATCCTCCTGAAGTCAGTGGTGTTACAAGAGAATAACAACCCAAAGTCCTGGTCCTGCTTGAATAGGGATTTGAGTCATGAATCTGGTCCTCCCGATCCTATTTGCCGCTTGGGAGGGAGTCCGATGTGTGCAACACCGCACAAAGAGCACAATGAAGTAGTTCAGCTGGAGAGGCCTTTCGGGAGTGCAGGTACTCAGCAGACTCTTATCTCCCATTAGACTCAACTTCTCCCAGCACTTCTGTAACTGCTTCCTCTTCAGCCTCATTAGAGGCAAAGCTACTCCTTTCCTTTGCCCATAGCAGCTGTTGGTTATCTTGCCTTTATTCCTGGCCTCAGGTCTTCCCACAGGCACACTCCAGACTAATGTTTATGCCTCTTGACATCGCTGTCCCGGCACCATGGGCTGCTCTTTGCCCTGTGCTCATCCACCCATGTCCACTTGTGTCCTGCGCTGCTTTTCCCTTCTGCTTTTTCTTCTGCAATCCATGAGGCTTTAAGGGTATTTTTTGTTTTGCTGACCCGGACACTCTCTCCTCCCTCAAAGCCTAAGGACTCATATGTTCTACAAGGTAAAGCAGTCTCAATGCCTTCCTCTAAATATCCAAAATTATTGCTCTTCTTCTTGCATTCCCTTTATATGCCTTGTTTTCTCACAGTCCCCTTTTGATGTTGGGGGTGCTTGGTTCATTATACAGCACCGAGCAAGACACCACTGCTTACTCAGCATGGAAACACACAGTGCAAGCCTGCATGGACAAAATTCAACCTTTCTTATTCCTAGCCTCATCTAAAGCATGCAAAATGGGGTAACATGGGATGTGTTGTTTGTACAGCTTCTAGACTGGGCACAGGATAGATCCTGGACTGAAGCCTTTTTGGTCCTTCTTGTGCCATCACTTATGGCTCTGAGGAATGGATGCTGAGCCAAAACCTGGTGCATTCCCTATCAGATGGGTTGTTTTATTTTATTCTATTCATTTCTTTGTTTTTCCTGAAGAGAGGGAAAGCTGGTGCATTTGGCACTTGTGCAAGTGAAAATGAAATAATGGAGGAGAGGAAAAAAAAAAGAAAAGGAGGAAGGAAGAGTCCCATGGCAGAAGCAGTAAATAAAAACAAACCTCTCATTAATGATTTACATAGAGAAATAATTTTCCACACGTTTCAGAGTACAGAGGGAAATGTTTGATCAGAGGGAGAAGGAGAGATTATTGCCCTACCACAATGGTGTTAGAAGGAGGCTACTGTGTCTGATGGCAGCTCTCCAAGAGCAGAGTCGATCTAGGAAAGTTTGGTAACACAGATGATGGAATTGTGCAGGGTTCTGCTTTCTGTGGCTGGTCTCTGTGCCAATAACCTTTCCCTAAATACCAATAAAACTTTCCATTTGTAGCCTAGAGTGGCTGCCACTACCTTCAGGATGGTGCGCTTGGCAAGAGCTGGCTAGAACGGAGTAAGCATTTGAAGTCCCCTTCTCATGCACATTGACACTTTTCCCCAAAGAGTTTTACCCTCGCAGTGGCACACACTGCTGTACCCAGCAGAGTCCTCGGAGTATTCTCTTGGATCATCTCAGGAGTTACCTTTGATTATACATCACACCGAGAGTGATGATGCTTGGTCTGGGAGCTCAGCAACCTGGTGTTGACCTGATGTAGGCAAATCTCCTGGCTTCACTCTTTGTCTTGTAATGAGCTGGAACACAGTTGGCATCTCATTCTATTTTCTACTGTTCCAGAGGCCTAATCTTCACAAGGGTGATGGGTAAAAATGACAAGCCAGCTCTTGATGGCATTGGGATCAAACACTATTCCTTGATTCAGAGGTGTAAATCCAGTGAACCGAACTCAGCTATATAGCAATCCTGCAGCAGCATTTGTCTCTGAGGGCACAAGTGGGATGAGGTTGGTCCTTTAGAGACCAGAAGTCAGCATGAGGAGGTGTTTACAGGTCTGATGACCATACTTGTCACGGGCGGGATTATGGACTCGTCATACGATCAATATGATCAGACAAAGCCAGTTTATTGCACTACAAACCCGTGTTTATATAGTTCCTTGCCACGCGATAGCTCTAACGTGATTGGATGCATGCACTGTCCACGCGCTGTTCACGCGTACTTCTCAGTCTCTGATTCGTGCGACGCTATCGATCACGTGCATCAAACTGCTCCTCAAAATCTTTTTTTGTCTGCTAACCGCGGTTAATGCAGGCCTCATTGTTCCTCATTGTGACCTTGATGCCTGCTCCATTACCGGCTATCAAGAGTCAGGCCCAGAGTATCTGGAGGGCTCATCACATGGCCGTGGTTCCCCAACACATACTTCCTTCCCGGACACCCAGATACAGCTTTAGGTTGTGAATGAGTAGATTTATAAAACCTTAGCACAGTTCTCAGGCAGGAGCTTGTAAAAATCCTTGGGCAACATGATGTGCATCTCTCCTCATACCGCAGATGGGTGCTTTGCTATGCTGGTTGTTGTCACAGCTGTACCTTGGGCAGTATTGCTTTTATGGGCCTTGTGATTTACGGCCGTGTCAGTTGTTTAATCATTCAGTTGGCCCTCTCTTCAGCGCTGTATGATAATTAGTTACTTACATAGAAAGGTGACTATCTGATCTAATTATGGAGTCTCAAATCTAATTATGGAGTCAAATATTATTCCATAATCTGCTCTTAATTTGTCTATGTTGAGAAGACAGATACACACATGTGTAATACACACACTTACATGCCTCCATAATTATGAATATGCTTGGGCTCTCATTTATTTCTGTCTGCTTATCTTGGGAGGGATGCTTGCAGCCTTATCTGGCTACGAGAGATCTTGAGGTTATCTTGTCTTTTCCCCTCCAGCGTGGCTTTTCCTGGCTTCCTTTGCAGGCTTGGGCATGCAGAAGCAGAACCATCAGTCAGCATTACTCAGCCAGGCTGGTCGAGGCACAGAGGGCTGGCAGCACTTAGATTCAGGGCAATCTTATGGAAATGAGTGAAGATTACATTCTGCTGTTGGTCTGGTAACTGCCATTAATCCTTTCTCCTTGTTTTCTTGTGGATAGACCACACCTGGGAGAGTTTATATCCCTTGCCTTCAGAGGAAACCCTTACGTAAACCATGCAAAATCAGAGACAGAGGTGGAAGGACTGGAACAAAAACAGTGTTGGAGGCCGGGGAACCACATGGAGAGGAACCACCTTTCTTCTGTGTAATGCTCTGTGCATCTAACTCACCCTAACAATGAATCACAGGCTGTAGTTAGTTTTATAGATAATCTGCAGATTACAGGCATTCACATATGGTCATTCCACTCGCAATTATTCTTATCAGTTGAGGGTCTCATACTGTATCTGTTGTATACCCACATCTACTTTATACATACCTATATCCAAGTATGTCTTGTAGATGGGAATTTTAGCAGTGTGTTTAAAATTATTGTGTGTTAGAGAGACCAATCTGCCCAGCACTGGAGATAGAGGCCAAATAATACCTCACAGAAGCACAGAATGGCTGGGGGCAGGGTCACCTAGGGCAGGATGCTCAGGGCTGTCTCTGGTTGGGATCGCCATCTCTGATTTTTTATTAAGATATGACATTTGTTTGTTGTGCTTGAAAGGGAAGTCCTTCTGCCTTTTTTCTGTCCTGATTGATGCAAGGCGGGTGAAAGGGAGAGGGTGTTTCCTATGGGATCTATAGTGTGGATGGAAAATAGCTGTCACAGTCATTTTTCCAGCTCCCCACCAAAGCTGGGTTGTTCTTTCAGAGTATCATGGCCACAGGAAGTAACTAAGGCTGTGGTCCAAAGGTGCGATAAATCTAGCTCCAGGACTCTGAATGGCAGATTGAATATGCTACTGGTGCATGATGGATCCAGTATAAACTCATTCTCCTGGTTCAAATTTGTTCAAAAAGATTTGCATTGACTTAATTTTATCCCAGCAGACTTTGTATTGTGTCATACTACGTCACTTGTCTGCACCACGCTGGCTTTATGGCTCACAAGTTTTACCCATCCTCTGGAACTGCCTTTAAGTTGGCATGAAGAGTATCTTAATCCCCATCTCATGTGCTCTGGTCTATTCGATAGAAGCATGATCAGATGCCTGTTCCTGATCTGCATGAAATTTGTGCTGCTGGTGATCTGGCAGCCCATGGACCGCAACCACAACCGCGCTTGAAATTCCTGTTTTTTTTGCAAAGCAATAATGAAGAAATAGGTTGGTGCTTTTTTTTTTGTATTCCTAATGAGGGTTAACTGAGTTCAGTGCAGCTTGCTGCATGCCAGGCTGTTGGGTTTTTATGTCCCATGATAGATTCTGAAGTTTCACTGACACTTCTTGTAAAAGCAGGTTTCTGACCAAAACTTTCCCTTGGGTGTAATGTGGGTTATCCATTGGCCTCTGCCCCAGAGACAGCTGCATTTCAGCAGTGGCATATATAATCGAGGAAGCAACCCAGGAGTCTTTGGAGTGAAAGGTGATATCTCATTATTAAATATTGCCGTATAGTCTCCAGTCCTTTGTGGTGAATGGTTTTAAAAAGATGGAGTGTAAAGAGGCTTCCAGGATTTCTGATATTTTGCAGAGATTAGGGTTTTAACTATGTGTCACATGAGAGAATGTGAAATCCAAAGGCAACATAGTAGACATGGAGTTCAAGAAGACGTGGGCTCTACTTCATGTTCACTATGATACTCAGACTCGTGCCTCAGTTTCCCCTCACTTGAACCTGTTTGATAGAATTTTTTTTCTTTTTCATCTGAAGGCATTTTGGACTCTATGGATAAAATGAAAGCAGTTTCAGTAGCTACAGGCATGGCTGGGATTACTGTACTATGGGATATGGGAAGCAGCTCTTAATATTGCTCCAAACTCTGTGCTGGTGCTCCTGGTGCTTGAGCAAATTAGAGCAGCAGCACAAACGCTGGGCAGCTGAACCTGGCTTGCTTGCATTCCTCTAACCAGCATTTGCTTGTTACTAATGTGGTTGCTCCTGTGCATAGGGCAAAAGCCATGCCAAGTGTGATACTCACTTTCACTTCATAGAGAATCCCAAATAGGTGTATTCCTCCCCTCTGCTGTGGGCTCTCACCTCCATTTTTGTTCTCAGCAAATTTTCAGTTTAATCACTTTATAGCCCTGGCATCTGAATGCTTGCAAGTATGAGTAGTTGCCTGAGGCGGGAGAAGGGAGCCTATTCAGAACCCAAAGGTAGGTCTTGTACTTCAGGCCTTTGCCTCCAGAACTGTGTTTCAGGTGCCCAGAGTTGCTGATAAGAAATGTGAGCAGCCGTAGCAAGGCTGAGCACACAGGCATTTGATTATTTCTCAGTACTTATCAGAGGAAGCATGAATCTCTCCCTAATTAAGAGCTAATGCCAACTTCCGTGAAATTTGTTGTCATTCACCTGTGAATTATCCTCCTCAAATTTAACTTGACTGCAGGAAGTAGCCTGCTAGCAGTAATACTTTCCAGGAGCTTAATTCGGATGGTAAAATGCCTCTGTAATTGCTTATTGAACAGGACTTGAAGCTGGTGAGCCTCGGAGGCCTGGAATGGCAATTTGGGTGAGCACTTAAAGTTTAGACAGCCCCCATCTCTCAGGTGTTTAACATAGAGCTAGAGGTCTCCTGGAAAATTCGCTTCCTTCCTACATTTCTGGATCTGCACATTGCCAGCTAAGGCAGAAGAGCTGCTGGAGGAAAAGTGTTCACTGATGTCTCTTCAATGCTTCTTCTCGAAGGCAGCCTAGAGGAGGGAGATGGGGAGGTTTCCAAAAGAGGTTACACGTTCAGAAACCTGAAGTGAGGTTTCCTAATTAGTCAAAGCGCAGGTAGCCTGCCCAAACAAGAAAGACGAGTATAATGTCCCTGCACCCAAGTCATTTAACTATTAATCCTGGAGGAGAGTAAGGAGATACCTAAAACAATGACCCAGTTAATTCTGTGCAGGGTTATTTGTTGCTACCTGCGGATCTGGTGATATCATCATCTGCAGGCTGTCAGCAAATAGGAGGACAATATTTTTAAGGGGGGTTTTAAGGTGGATTTGGCATGAACTCACCTGACATTAGTGTAACACAATGACTTTATTCATCTGTTCCTTGTTTCTACTGACCTGGAGGCACATGTGGCCAAGCAGGGCTGAGTGTTTGGGCATCATGACCCAGAGCTTGGGTCCAAGACCCACAACCAGACTTCGGAGCAGAAACCTGGCTTTTTATTCACCCTCCATAAAACATTACCCAATGACTGAAAACCTGAAAGGCCCTTCCCAGCTCAGAGCCACGAGTTTTATGTCATCTCCCATTCAATGTAGGGTCCCGAGCGTGTTGGTTCATTACACCGGTGGCTGTCGTCCCTTCCCTGCACCCTTCGTGGCTGCGGACTCATCCTTCTGTCCTGCCTGCTGAGCTAGATGCCGTCTGCCAGAAGCCTGTTCTTTTTTACCAGCAGCTAGAGAGGTTAAAAGCCTGTGGGCAGAGGCTGGCACAGAGTGCCCATTGTACATGCATGCATGCACTCACACCAGAGCAGTAACTCCCTGGAATGCTGCACCGCCAAGCTTTTACCACCTTGTGTTTGTGTTGCAGCCCAGGAGTGTGTGTACATTGTCCCTCTCCAAGGAGATTAACAATGCAAAATGGCAGATAAATAAGACGGCCTTTTTTTTTTTTTTTATTGGACTGATTGGAAGAGGAAGCTAACCCTGACTCCCATCACCTCTACAGGCACAAAGGAGAGGCAAAGTGCAAGGTTGGTCAATTAGGTGGAGCAGTTCCTTGCACCTGGGTGGTTTTAATGTACTAATTGCATTAGTAATTAGTGACTACCACATGGTAAACACTTGGGTTCAAAACTATGTAAGGGTATTAACTAACCCACCCTACAATAAGTTTGAATGAGGTAAGTGTTATCCTTGTTTCACAGGTGGTGAAATGGAGAGACTTGCTGACCACAGGGTGAGTCAAGGCAGGCATGCAGGAGACCTTGGGTCTTTTAGTTCTTCAAGATCACCTTAAATGAGACCAGTGACAGCAGCTGTGGGAAATGAGTCTCCTTCCTATTACCAGAAGATGTGTAACTAAAGCATAAGTGTTTTTTATGGTGTGCTTCTATCTACTATGAGCTACAGAAACCACCTCTATGGCCAGATGGTAGTTCAGGCTTCATGATAGTTCTTCCTTTTTTATTTTATTCTTTTTTTTCTGCTTGAGCTGTCAGCTTGTGCTATTTATGGGAACTTTATTTGAATTTGTGTCTGCTGGGACCTGGGTGGAGGTCACTCAATGATTTCACTGAGCTCTAGAATGCTTGGGACTTTCCATTAGTAGCTATGTGTGTCAGGGTCAGACAAGTGACCCGTGGCCATGCTCCAGTGGAAATGTGGATATGTAACTAATAAAAGATGCTTGTTATTTTTTCTTTTTTAATTTTAAGCTCATGCAAGGTATTTTTAAAAAGCAGAAAGAAGACAGTGGTACAAGGACATATGTTTTTTCTTGGTGAGCTGTGCTTTAAAGCAGAATAGTCTAGACTGATAATGCTGTTATGATTTGGTGATAGGTAGTAAGACCATTTTGTTTCTCCTTTACAGTTTAATGCTACTAAGAATGACCTGGGAAATCCCTGGCTGTGCTCAGATCTTGCTTGCAGTTGGTTGAGGGATGGGGTTTGGCAGCGTAGCAGAGCTAATCTAGCAGGGAGATACTGCTGAAAGAGTAGGTCTGCACCCCCAGCACCTACTCCTGGCAGTGTCTTCTTGTTTCCTTCTTTGTATGTCGGAAGCGATACTCCTCTGACCCACCAGGGAGCTGTTTCTGCTACTAAAGTTGCAGAACACATATTTGTTTCTCTCTGAGACGTTCTTCTGTTAATTTTGTAGCCTAAACTAGCTTGCCATGATGTGTGGGGTGGGATGCCTATATGGGGGATTTTAGGGACGATATATGAAAGCACCTCAACACCTTTAAAAACATCCTACGTGTTTTGTGTTTGGTTTTTTTTTTTTTAAATCAAATGCTTGGTATTTGGCTTAGTCTTTCTATGTCATTGGGTGATACATCTTTTGCCTCAGTTGAACATTCCACAGCTTCTCCCATTAACTTTGGCCAAGAATTTGTAAGGTGCTGAACACGAGTGCTTCCATCTCAAAGGGTTCAGTCTGTGATATTTTAAAGAAAGCCCTCGTTTGAAAGGATGAGAGCACAGTCTCCGCTTCAGTTGGCCCAAGCCTTCATCATAGAGTGGACCCAGTACCCAAGGGCATGAGGAACTCTGAAAAACATTGAATTTAACTTTTCTCCATTGCCCTCAATACTCAGGTTCCTAATATGCCCTGCAAGAGACCCAGGTGGATCATCCTGCACTTCCAGCATCCCAGGGAGCATCTTGGGCTGCAGACCGTGTGCCTGGTCCAGCACATACTGAGTAACTAATCCAAAGCAGAGTCCCCCCACAGAATAGCTGGCAGCTGAAGGCATCTCTCTCTTGCTTGGGAAGTGGGGAAATAGGGAGTTTGAAACTCTTCTGCCTGATTCATAGGGCAACACCATGGTTTCTGTGCTCTGATCGCTGGGCTGTGCTCTGATCACTGGGTTATCGTTCAACCTGAGGCAAGCAAGTGTCTGTCTCTGTTTTTTTTTTTTCCCTCTAAAATCTCCATGATAGTGAGCACTTCGAAGTAACAAAGAGGTTCATGATTGTGGAGAGCTGCTTGTCCCCTCATTTATTTCCCAAGTCCAAAGTTGAAGACATTTGCATTTATACACCATTTCTGTTTTTTTTTTTTTAATATGTCTATTTTCATCAATTTAGCAATACACGTGGCTATCATTCCTTGCTTCGTGATACCAGATCCAGCCCTCGGAAATACCAGCCAGCTTCGGTTCCCATTTTGCTTCAAGGAAGGCCCTTAAGGTGCTGCAGGGGAAGCCCAAAGCATGCGTTTCAGTCATTTCCACATGCGTTTGATATGTGTGCACATGCTAACTTCCTTTTTCTTTTTGTTCTCCTTTCTTTTGACAGTGGCAGATTTGGTCTCTTCTGAGCTCCTTGCAGCCTCCAGGCAATCGGGACATTGAATTCAGTGGACAGTTACCATTCGTTCCCTGGGATCGTACCTGCCCTTGCTCTCCTCATCCCCTCCCGCACTCCCCTCCGATAAAACTCCAGGGGGTTGTGGTATTGCTGTGGAGCCCAGGGAGACTTTGGGCAGCTCCCGGCAAAGGGGGGGTGAGGCAGACTTTCTGCCAGCTGCTGTCACCTCTGCGAAGCCTCTATCTGCCTCTGGCTGTGCGGAGGAGACGATGCTGCCTGTGGCGGACTCTGGGAAAGGGATCCTGGTGAGCAGCGAGAGGCTGGAGCCTGAGGAAGAGGATGAGCTGGGTTCTGGGAGAGATGTAGATTCCACTTCCAATGCAGACAGTGAGAAATGGGTGGTGGGAGACAGC
Organism: Opisthocomus hoazin; assembly: GCF_030867145.1. NCBI lineage: Eukaryota > Metazoa > Chordata > Aves > Opisthocomiformes > Opisthocomidae > Opisthocomus > Opisthocomus hoazin. The sequence goes on along the minus strand of NC_134453.1, from coordinate 22,247,786 downwards.
CTGGAGGAGCAGGAATTTTCCATCAAGGAGGCTAACTTCACAGAGGGGAGTTTAAAACTAAAGATCCAGACCACCAAGAGAGCTAAGAAGCCCCCAAAGAACTTGGAGAACTATATTTGTCCTCCCGAGATCAAAATCACCATCAAGCAGTCTGGGGAGCAGAAGCTTTCCAGAGCTGGGAAAAATAACAAAGCAGCTAAAGAGGAGGACAGATCACACTCCAAAAAGAAGGTAAGTCCTATTCTTTCCCGTGTTTCCCCTTTCTCCTGAAAGAAGAGGGAGAGGGTAGGATTAAACCTGCCCAAACAGTTTGTGTCCAAGGCATAACCTTTGCAAGGTTTGCAAAGCCCTGCTCGGCCGCAGAGGAGAAAATACAGAGCAGGTATCATCCTGCACTGCTGTGTACACTACGAGGATGATCTTGAACGATCCTTCAGATGAATCATTTCATAAGGGATTGAAAGTTCAGCCAGGCCTCTTCTATTTTTGTGTGTAACTGAGATTTAAGATTAATCATTACATGAGTGATAAATGAAGGAGCCCACTTCTGAACTGCTTTGTGTCTGAGTGCTAATGCTCGAGCCTTTTGGCAGTTAAAGCTTTCAACTACATTTTTAAAATACAGGTATGTGCATGGCGAACAATTGAATCCATTCCTGTATACCAGGCGAAGGGCTCCATTATTCTTGATTACAGCATTGTGCTAGCAACACTATAGTTATGCTTCAGAAAATACTTCCATTAGAAGTCTCATTTTCTGCCAGATGCGTATCATTTTCTCGAAATATCCTTCTGGAGAGAAATTTTTGGTACTTTAAGTTTGGGTAAAAATTGATCTCTTTATTTTTTTCATTTAGTCAAGGAGAGGAAGAGGGAAGGGAAAAGAAAGAAAAAACCTTTCTTTGTATGAGCTGTTTTCAGGAGCACTCTTTTGTTTTGCTGTTGGCTTGATTTTTCAGTAATGTCCCCTACACTTAGTCTTTAAAACAAATTTAGTTCAAGTGTGTTAAGCAGCACTGGTGGGGGGAGGGAAACTTGGTGACTACTCATATTATTTTGGGTCTAGTGGTGTTTTCTGTCCTAGGTGTTAGACAAAGGAACTTTGGTCCGGTTGAGGCTTTATCATAGTACAAATACTTCACCTCTGCCTCCTTAGTAACATGTGGGCATTATGATGAGTTCAGACAGTAACCCAGATTTGATGAAAGACTCATGAGTATATCCAAAACCTGGACAAATTCATCTGGGATGTAGGCGTCCACTGATTAGAGCTCAGGGTATGACTTGGCTTTCCTGCTTATGCAGCTTGGATCCCTCGCTGTGCAGAAGGTCCCCACTTCTCCCATACCTTAAACACTTGACAGATGCTCAAAGGGCTCCTTGAAGCTTTGAGGAGGCTAATTGCCAACTGCTCTCCTTGGAGACAGTCTCCTAGGCAGACAGACTTAGACCAAAATTCTGAGAACTCTAAATCAGTTTTTGAAGCATCAGTATTTCCCATTGACTCAAGGCAGAGCCCAGGGAGATTAACATCGTTCACCCTGAAAATTCTTATATTAGAAGCTGAACTTGAAAATTCAAGGGGAATTTTTTCTTAGAATCCTGCTAAATGGCATACTCCATGTGCATGGAAAAAATATCTCTTTTTAGCACAGCAGAGGTTTGGCCCTATAGTACACTGATAAGAGATTTTCCCACCTGTTGAGAAGGATGGGCTGTCTTCTTGGCACCGATCAGTATCTTATTTCCCCTTCCCTTTCCTCCCTGAATACTTGCAGAGGTCTCAGGGGAGCTAGCAGTTGTATGAGACCATGCTCGGTGACAGCAAAGGTGTCACATGCAATCCCTCCATGGCAGTGCAGGGAGAAAAAGAAGACTTGCAAACCACTGTCTACCATGTATGGACTATGGAGAATATGACTGCTTAGAAATCAAAGCTTTCATTTCTATTTATCACCCAGTCAGATGGGTATGGAAGGCATGTTCATTCCTTATTGTGGCCATCAAAAAAGGTCAAATAAATAAAGCTAACTATAAGGAAACTATGTGCAGAAAAACCAACCCCAACAACAACAAAAAAAGCACCTCATAGTGTGGTTACACTCAGGGTGAGACGTTAATTGCAGAAAAATAAGGAGTTTGAAAGAAGTGGATCATGGCCCAAACGTGGCTGCATCCAGCTTGTACTTGTGCTGTGAGCTCTGAGCTGGCTGGTGCTGTGTTCACACCCCGTGCGCAGGCTGGAAGCACTTTGGGACAGCACTGGCCTAATCTGACCATTAAAACAAAACAAAACAATAAAAAAATCAGCAGGTGGATGCTCTGAGCAGATGGGGAGAGGGCTGCGGCACCAGCACATCCATTAGCATAACACCCAACGGCTGCTGTGCAGCAGAGAAGTCCCCAGCAGGGATCCGGAAGACCCCAGCGCTGTGATCTCAAGGGGTTTGATACCTGGAGATCTGCAGCCTGCATCACCAGGATGGTAAATAACTTGCATCCCCACAGCCAAAGGAGTTTCACACACGACTGCCTCAGCTCATGGGTTGCAGGATCAGGCCTTGGCTGTGAGCATCTCATATCAAGGTGTGATGAAAGGCACTACAGGAGAGGCAGGTTGGAAAGCAGTGGGAGAAGGGTTCCTGTGCTGGCAGCGTGATTGCTGTTGTGGCCAATGCATGTGTCTCATGGCGGTTATTGAGATTTTTTGGGAAGATAGTTAGGAGAAAACAGCAAGTTGAAACTGGAATGGATCTGAAGCTGTCTGGTCCACCTGTGTGTTTCCCTGGGAGAGAGGAGCATGCAGGTACCTTCTGTGTGTACTTGCAGAACTGTTGAGAGCTGCAGTAGTGGATTAAAAAAAAAAAAAAGTGATGGTCACATTTAAATTATTGTGATGGTTTTGATATCTCAGAGTTAGGCTGTTTGATTGCCTGTTGTTTTAATCAGCACAAACTCCAGAAGAGCAGCTACTGGCAGCAGCAGCAGAGAACAACATATTTGAACCAGTGGGGCAGATCTTCAGCTGGCATCACTCCTCTGTCCTCCATGGATTTTGGCCAGGAAAGTTTGGCCCAATGTACACATTTCCCTTGCGCATGGAAGCAGCATCATTATTTGAGTTTACCACCTCGCTTATGGATGCTGGGCATATATACAGGCCCCACAGACCCGTATATAAGGACGGAGAGCTGAACATAACCTAAGCTGCAAGTGCCATGTTTGTGTCTCTGGTGGGTGGGAGCGGTTGACCTGCACCTCATGGAGTAGCACCTGAGTTCATCTTTCCCCCTGAGGAGGAGCAAACTCTATCAGGACTTGAAAAATCACTTAAGTTTGTTGCATAATAATTTCAGCCACATCTCCAGTAGCCCCCAGTGCTTTGAAATACCACTTCAGCATTCTTGCAGGAGTTTCAATACAAACAGCACAGAGGGCAAGTAATGAAAACAGAAGCAGTTTAAGTAACAGTATGTGGGTACACAAAGGACTGGTAATGCCAGCAATGTAAAAAGGGACTGTGAACTGGGGATATAGCATTTATTCAGTGGCCACTTAGGGAGGAAGAAGATATGCCTGGTCCTAAGCTTTCCACTGCTCTGCTAATTAGGCAATAGGGGCTAGTGCCTGATTTCTAAAGCTGTGGTCCAGGGAGCGGCAGTGATTAGAAGGGGGCTCTATGGAGAGCCATGCTGCTCATGTGCTGTGGCCAGTTTTTTTTTTCCCTTTGATTCCAGCTGCTACACTATATTAAAAGACGTAAACATACATTAAATACTTTCCTCATGTTGCTTTTCCGTGTGAGCAATCGCCCTGGGGATGTTATGCGATCATGAATGGGAGAGGAGGGAATCCAGGAGAGGATCTTGCTGGGTGCAGTTGCTGATGCCCCGGAGCCGGGAGGGAGGCAGGGGGTGAGACAGCATCAGCTTTGGGAACCTGTGCTCTGCCGGCTTGAACGTTTGGCTGCAACCCAACAAATTTTGGGGTTTCTTTTAAGTCGTGACCATGCTAAATTTCACATCAGCATCCCCTTGTTGAAAATAAGAGTGAAGGCAGTTTCCTAACCCCTTTCCTGGGGCTGCTCAGAAGGTGAATTGTAGCTTGGGCTGTCTGTGCAGCCTCTTGTGCAGCAATTGGAAAGTGCACAAATGTTCTGTAAACATTTGCTCTTATTTCAACCCTTCAGCGCCTGGGGATGGAGTGGGCTGAACACTTGCCACTTCTCAACCCACAAATGACTCCATTTCATTTAGTCTGATTGGAGAGGGAGGGAAGAAAAAATCCAGGAGCTCAAAGGATGTCCTGCTGGCATGTTGGTAAGCCCTGCAGCCACTGCTCTCCCACCTGCAGCAGGGCTGCTCGAGTACAGCATCCTCAGCATCACTAAAGGTGCTTTTTTCTTTGGATAAGGAAGCACACTGTCAGTCTGGAAGGGCACTGAAAGTGTGGCACCAAATGCAACAAAGCAATCCATCAGCATTCCCTGCCTGTCATGTAGCATTTAACAAGCCCCAAATGAGCAATATTTCCCTGGTTTTGTTTTATTTCCTTCCATCCTGTCTATTTTCTTGTGTCTGCAAACACTTCATTCCCCCCCCTTCTTTCTTTAAGCATAGTCTGACAAAGTTTCTTTGGAGCTTCCATCATATGAATAATGTCCTGCTTCGGGGGATGTAAACTCATTTTTTTGTAATTATTATTGCACTGGGATTTTTTGAGAGCTTGGTGTGGGTGAATGCATTTTATTACTGAGAGATAAGCAGCAGCAAGTCAATTGGAAGTAAAGCTTCCTTGTGTGCACTCAGAGGAAACTCTGTCCTTGGATTTTCTTGCAACACTTTTTTTTCCTTTGAGTTCCTGTAGGTATCTGCCATTTCTCTGAAGGAAACGGTTCTAGCACTTTTTCCCTTGAAATTCAATTTGTTGTCTTCCTTTCCTCTGCCCCACACACACAACTTTCTCCTGCGGTTCACCTTTCCTTGAGGACTCTCTCATTCGCATGCTTTCCCCTTTGCACCCCTCCTTCTTCCAGAAGATCATGAACACTTCCCCCCCCTCGCATCGCTGACTGCACATTGCACTTTCCCTCTAGGTTCTCATGTGCATCCGCAGCTCTTGTCAGATTACCCCTGTGCTGGACTCCTCTCCCCAGTGATTTGTGTGCATGATCATCCAATTGCTCATAGTGCGTGCTTATTCCTCTTTGCTAAGGACATCCCAGCTGAGTTTCGATGGCCTTCTGTGACATTTCCTTGTTTGCTTGTGCTGTGCCTCTCTTTTCAAACTGTGACAAAATGTCCCTGGTGCTGGTTTTGGGGTTGAGGAAATGCTGTGGGGAAACAACTGGGGAAGTAACTGGGACCAGTGCAGGGAAGCTGGGGGTCCAGCTGGAGGTCCCACAGTCCCCACCACCAAACCACTGGAGGGGACGGATGCTATTGTAAAGGCTTGGCCAAGTCAGTGCATGCTGGCTGTGTTTTGAAAACACTGTGGCCTCCAGGTTAACAGAGATGTGCTGGAGATGTGACGCGCTGGCATGTGCACCCAGAGCTGCAAACCTCTGTACTGGTTGTGCCTTCATTTGCAGAGGTTTTGGGATGCACAGGGGTGTCAGTCCTTCATGCACATGTTCACGTTCCTCCAGCATCAACTTTTGCATGCAGTGCTCCCTCTCCTCTCCTTCCAGGCATGCCTGGCCACAGATACCTTCTGATTTACCTCCAGCTTTTTCATCCTCAATCCCTTTTCCATACACACGCACACACCCAGCTAGCCCTCTCAGGTCAGGTCTAATTCTTCACGTGCTTCATTCCCAGATGGGCTTCTCAGTGCCCACATTCCCCTGTGTAGTCAGTGGGACTGCGTGATGGACTCATCTTGAGTTCATTTGAATGGAAAGAGGGCTGCACCTGGTGCCCTCAGCTTGTAATTTTTTTCTTTTTCTAAGAGCACTGAAACTTGTGAAAGTTGGTTTCGGACCACTTTCCTCTTATGTGCCTTCTCTGTTGTCTAATGACGGGTGAACTTGCTGGCCAAGCCCTCTTTGGGAGCCCCTCAGGGGTCTCTTTCTTCTGGCCAGAGAAAAATTTGAACAAAACTTTTTTGAATATCGTATCTCAAAGACTTCTGTTCTTACATCAAATTTGATCAAAATTGGTCAAAATATACCAAAAACATTGAGGAGAGGATCATGCAGGCAGGCAAGGAGTTTGTGTGTGCATTCACATACTCACAAACCCAGTGTGATCACATTAGCCTTATTTCCTTAGGAAACCAGTCTAAAAATACCCAGAGTAAACATGCATTGTTTTGTTTTTTAACGATGAGACTTTTCCAACTCTTGAACCTTAAAATGATTCCAATTTATATGTGACCCTCGAGGACAAGTCCAGTTAGCTATGTTTTTGTAAGAGCATTATTTTCCATTTCTTGCTATGACCTCTAATGTGAATTAGATCAGGGGCTGTTGGCTTCTTCATTTCAGGACATGAAGTGCTATTTCTACATTGTGATTATATGAGCTGCAGGCAGTTGCTATCAGGAGAGGGATTCTCAAGCCATGGTGCATGCACCAGTAGCAGGACACTGCTTTAAAGTAGGATGGTCAGCCTGGAAAAAACTCTACTTCTCCAGGGTAGTATCAAGCAAAATACTTTTTTATTATTTATTTTTTTTCTGGAGCTGTGGGCTAGCAGTGAAAGGGACAGCGGAAGGGCTGTGTTTTACTACAAAAATGAGGTTGCCGTATTTGAGATGTGGCTTGGACTGTGACCACTGTGGAAGATAGCATTGCTGAAGATTAGGACATGGTCACTCAAGATGAACAGTAAACTGCAGCTGTGTTTGCAGAACTAAGTGTGTCTCTACCGTGCTCATTTTAAGATGGTACCTCATGTTCCTATTGTACATCAATGTCTACTGCTGCCAGGTCCTGTCTACTGCTGCCAGGTCCTGTATGAAGGCATCAGGAGAGCCTGTCCTCCTGCAAGAAGTTCACAATCTCTGTAGAAATAAAAGGAGGAGAAACAAAACTATCTTGTCTCTTAGTACACTATGTGAAATAGAGTAATGAGATTAAGTGACTCACTCAAGGAACCTGTCACAGGCCATGGTAACACTAAGGGCCTTTTTCATTGAGCTGTGGTTGCTTAACCATGACCCAACTGAGTCTCCCAGGTGGTGGCCTGATCTTCAAACGCTGGGTGCACAGCCCTTCTGGAAGCCAGTCCCCTTCTACTTGTCATTGAAATTGATGAATTTGTTTCAAAATTGTTAACTATCTGCATCTTCACTGCTAGCTTAAAAATAAAATTCATCTCAAAGAAGAGTTAGAGCCTGATACAGAACTGAAAGGGGTGGAATTCTGGGGCCAGAGTGCAATCAGTTGATTTAGATGCCCTTAATAGTCCCTTCTGATCAGTAAACCCTAAAATGTGGTAAGAGTCAGATGAGGAATATTTACTGGAGGTCTCATTATCTTCTCATCAGTTTCTCATGGCGCTCTGTCTCACCTGAGTGGCAAGGTTTATAGAGAGATGGTATCTTTTACTGACATCGGTGTTACAACTCTACCACTATAAACCTGGGTGGTTCATTGAGGAATTTCAGCACTCTGCGGCAGCGTAGCTTCGTGCAAGCCGCTCTCCATCAGCAGGGCTGAAAGATGAGAATTGGTCCAGAGGGGATTTGCAGATAATTTTGCCTCGCCCAATGCTCTTGGGAGGAATGTAGTGGCACAAGCAAATGAGCCAGAGGCCACAGCCCCGTTCTTCTCACTAATGGCTCTGTCTGACCAGGAGAGGGGCTGAGCAGTGCTCAGATGTGTCACCACCCATCATGCCCTTTCTTCACTGTGGGTCAATGTTGCTGGTTCCCCACCTGGTGCTTCTGTGAAAAGGCACTTCTGTAATGCGCTTGGCAAGCATTTCCCAGGAGGATACGTGGGAAATAATAGTTTCCTCATACCTTCGAGGCAGAGCCTACGCTGTAATTTCTAAATGGACTTTTTTTACAGTAGTCTCCCCTGTATATGCTAAAGTATTGTGCTGGCTTGGGTAGCTTCACCTAAATTTTACCTGCTGTATTTCCAGGTGGGTAATTTGATGAAAGCTCACCATTAAGACAAAAAAAATAGACCTGAGGCAGATATTTTTCCACTGGGAAGCAGCAGCACCAACAGGGGCTTGATCAGCCCTCATTTCTGCCTCCCACCAATGTCTTTTCAGCTGCAGGGACAGTTCCTACATCAGTATCCTGCCTAATCTATATTAGCAGGGAGCTTGAAGGCACTTGTTTTGTTGCATATTCCACTGGGTACTGATGGTACTGGATTGATGACGTGTTTTACTTCTTATACCCCATGTATGTGCAGGTTAGATGGGGATAATAAATTTGTCTTGCCTGTTTTCTGACGTTGCATTCACCAGCACTCAGCTGAGTACTCTTCCCAAATACAGCCTCTCTCTTTCCATGGGATACTTTAATAATTTATGTAGTCATTAGGGCAAATTCCCTCCAGCCTTTTCTCTCTCATCTTAATTCCATTGCATTACTTGTAATTATATTCCTGATTCAAAGGAGAGGTGAGGGGGAAAGCCTGTTTCCTTCTATGACTACAGCACAGCGATAGCAAGAGGAACTGGGAAGAGCGTGATGGGGAGGGATTGATCTGTCCGTACGTCATTGACTCTGGGCGTGGGCAGGAGCTGCTATTAGTCACTCAGGGACAGCAACTGCCAACATGCTTCATGGGAATTTGTGAAGCACAGGGCAGCTCTGCGGGAGGGTAGCACATCCTTTGCTGCTCCCTGTGCTTTGGTTGGCAGACGTGGCATGTAACCAAGTCATGTTTCATCCTTGGAAGCAACTGGGGTGCTTGGGATGTGGAGCCTTTGGGTCTGCTTGGGCCACCCTTGAAAAGAGTAGGAATTTGGCTGTTGATGACATCTAGAAGGAAGAGGAGGTTTTAAAAACAAGGGAGGGCAGCTTGTGATGGACAGCCAGATCCTTAACCTGAAGCATTTGAGTACAACAGAGGAACTGAAAGTGACTTAGCCTTGGCTTTCTGCATCTGCAGTGGTTCATATTACTGATGTGTACTTTGGTAAAGCAGGACAGTTGCTAATTACTATCTAGATAAGCCTTTTGCTATTACATTGTGAATCTGGCCAATGAACTTCACTGCTACCTGCTAAGATGTTGGCGTGGGGGATTGTCCTAACGTGTTGAAAAGGTGGGATGGAAATACAGACAAACCCTATTATTTTTCAGTCTGTCTGGCCTGACTGAAGCCAATAAAACTTAGCACAAGGCTGTGGGGTACAGCAGCTGCATGCTGGAGATGTAAGTCGACTCGGTCCATCTTGGCCACATGGTTTAATAGGCCTCTGTGAAATCCCTGGGTCAGAGGCCAGCCTCCATGCCCATCTTTATCACCTCTCAGTGATGTGTATCCTGGCAGGTTTTTCTTTTTGTTCCCTCCCCAGCATCAAAAGAACCATCTACTGGGTTGGCTTTCAGAAGAATTTTGGAAAATGCCAATTTCCTTTTGTTGCAAGAGGAGGGGGCGACAGGGGACAGAAGGGGGAAGGAGACCCTGACCTAAAACCAAGCCAGTATTTGCAGGGGTTTTAGAATAGCTCGTATTGTGTTTCCTGCTCCTCAAGGAAGGGTTGTCCTCTTTCTTCTTTTCTCCTTGATTCAATTCCCTGCTACTCTGCAAGCAAGTCAGAAGCTGCAGCTGCTGCTGTCAGCTGGGAAGGGAGTCCCCTTGTTTAAAACCCATGTGTTAATCTCTGGTTAGAAAAAGTCAAAATTCTTTATGCTCCCCTTATAGTCCCCTTTGCTCATCTGTATCTTTGCTGCCTGCCTGCAGTCTTGCCGCTTGTGTGAAAATACACAGAGAGGTTGACCCCAAGCAGCCTCTACAAGGAGCACAGGTAGGATAAAGGTCCATAAATAAATAAACCCAAAGACTGGACAAAGTGACCAAATCTAGTTTTTGAGATTGAGGAAGGAGTCAGGAACAATGTCAAGTGTGTTGTGAGGTCTGGAGAAAAATTATTTGGGAGTAAGGAGAGCCTTTTTTGTTGTGGCTGCTGGACACAGATGGGTAGAAATGTTTGCTCACGGGGGCTGCGCTTTGTTCCCGAGGAAAAGCTGGCAGCCCAGTGGGAGAGGAATTTAAGCAGCGAGGTAAGGAGAAAGGAGGATTTGGACTCTGCCAGATGGAGACAGCCACACAGACAGTGCTAGAGAGGGTCTGTTGGGTAAATCAGAGGCTTGAGTGACTCGGCAAGTTTATCATCAGGTGTCATGCCACAATGTTGAAGGGTGAATGCAAACAGTGGCCTGAGGTGGAAAGAGGAGAGAATAAAATATTTTTGCTTTTGGCCATGTCTTTTTCTCAAAAATACCCTCATATCTTTGCTAGTGGAACAAGAAAGTGAATCACCACAGAGATAGGGAGTGTTTTGGTTTGGCCTGGATAAATGCCAGGTGCCCACCAAAACCGCTCTATCACTCCCCCTCCTCAACTGGACAGGGGAGAGGAAATATGATGAAAGGCTCGAGGGTTGAGACAAGGACAGGGAGAGATCACTCACCAATTACTGTCATGGACAAAACAGACTGAAGTTGGGGAGAAAAGGGAGTTTAATTCATCACTTATCAAATCAGAGTAGGATAGTGAGAAATCAATCCAGATCTTAAAACACCTTCCCCCCACCCCTTCCTTCTTCCCGGGATCAGCTTCACTCCTGATTTCTCTCCCTCCTCCCCCCGAGGGGCACAGGGGGACAGGGAATGAGGGTTGCAGTCAGTTCACCACATGTTGTCTCTGCCACTCCTTCTTCCTCAGGGGGAAGACTCCTCACACTCTTCCCCTGCTCCAGCAGGAAGGTTCCTCTCACAGGAGACAGTTCTCCACAAACTTCTCCAATGTGAGTCCTTCCCACAGGCTGCAGCTCTTCATGAACTGCCCCAGCATGGGTCCTTCCCATGCGGTGCAGTCCTCCAGGAACAGGCTGCTCCAGAGTGGGTCCCCACGGGGTCACAAGCCCTGCCAGCAAACCTGCTCGGGCATGGAGTCCTCTCTCCACAGATCCAAGGTCCTGGCAGGAGCCTGCTCCAGCGTGGGGCTCCCCACAGGGTCACAGCCTCCTTCAGGCATCCACCTGCTCTGGCATGGGGTCCCTTCCACGGGCTACAGGTGGATGTCTGCTCCACTGTGGGCCTCCATGGACTGCAGGGGGACAACCTGCCTCACTATGGTCTTTCATCATGAGCTGCAAGGGAAGACTCTCTGCTCCGGCACCTGGAGCACCTCCTCCCCCTCCTTCTTCACTGACCTTGGTGTCTGCAGAGTTGTTTCTTTCACACAGTCTCATTCCTCTCTCCCGACTGCCGTCTCACCACAGGTGTTTTTTTCTTCCCCTTCTTAAATATGTTATCACAGAGGTGCTACCACCGTTGCTGATTGGCTTGGCCTTGGGCAGCAGCGGGTCCATCTTCAAGCCGGCTGGCACTGGCTTTATCAGACATGGGGGAAGCTTCTCTCAGCTTCTCACAGAAGCCACCCCTATAGCCGCCTCGCTACCAAAACCTTGCCACGCAAACCCATAACAGGGAGAAAGGAGTTAATGATGGATGGTACAGACAGAAAATTGGAGGCAGTGCCCTGTAACTGTCATGGTTGAACACTACCAAAGAGCATAGGTTTTCAGCACTTTCCTAAGTGTCCTCCCCAGTTTGCAAGCAGAAAATTGAGACAGGCAGAGGTGTCTCACCCAGGGCCACTGGAGAAGGTGTCACTGAAAATCCGGGAATAAAACCTCATAACACCAATATAGTGTTAAAAGGCAGGCATTCTTTATTGCAGCGCTGGATGCACGGGGGATAATTCCACCGAACGTGCATACCTCATACCTTTTCCATGCAGTTTATACAGATCAAAAATATACATATTTATTTTATTCATGCATATTTAGTACTGTTCTCTTCGGCGATTGGTGTAAACTTTTCTCACTTCCTACGTAAATTGTTGCGCAGACTCAATTACCCTCTTCTATTGTTTCCTTTTGAGTAGGTGGTGTTACTTGAGTAGGGGGCCAGTGAGTCGGTGGTTGCAATCTCCCCCTGCTGGAATTACCTTTTACCTACTAGGCTTGCAATGTTGGCAAACCTGGTCAGTTTCTTCAGTCCGTTTCACAGAACCACACTCCATCGTTTCTCTTGACAAAAAAGCATTTACCCACTATGGTTAGCATTAATGGTTACCTAGAGACTAGACCCTCCGTTCCAAGACCTAATGTCCAGGTGGGTAGGGCTGTACCAGGAACATAGCAGCACTGTTCATGTTTATGGTCAACTGATTCCATCACCTTGGTTACAAAGGCATCCCACCTTCTGCTGCTCAAACTGCAGCAAGAATCCCTCTGCCATTCCCTGTGCCCACCCCTGTAGCTTGGTTCATCCATCAGGCTCCCACCACCACCCAGCTCTCCCCATCCATGGGCTACAAGAAACAACCGGGGTCTCTGCAGGTCCTCCCTGCCACCCTCTCCCAGACCTGGTGGTGGACCAGCTTTGCCCACCTGCCATGGCATCCCATGGCATGGGGTGGGCTTGCAGGTGTCCCAAAGCTCTCTCGCATGTGGGCTCCTTCCTGGCAGATTACCCGCGACTTCTGCTCCCTATTTTGGGTGGCGGGAAGGAGCTGGCAGCTGCTGTCTGTCCCCCACCCTGCCTCAGTCCCTTCCCCGCCGTGGCCCCTCGTTAATAAAGAGGTGTAATTGGGAGCCCTCCCTCCTTCCTCTCTGGTGTGAGGTCGTTTGTGTGCTGGAGGAGGAGGGGCAGATCCGGCACTAGGGAGGTTGGCAGCGGGGGAGAGATGGAGGGAAAATTCTTTTGTTTGTTCAAGTAATTTAGGCCTCAGATGTTTAAAAAAAAAAACAAAGAAAAGAAAAAAAAAAGCTTGATCAGCTCTGGTAAAGGTGTGCTCCTGGCGCATAAAAATATCTCAATAGCAGAGGAAACAAATGCAACGATGAAGTGTGAACTTAAGCATTTTGGTTTTGTTTCTCAGGTTTGTCAGGAGAGATGTGAATCATTAAAAAAAAAAAACAGTAACAAAAAAATCCCAAAGTAAAATCTGTTTCTGACCTTCACAGAGATCTCTGTATCCTGGCTCTGTATTTAGCTGCAGATGACTAAAAGCAGAGCACAGGCTGAAGGCTGCATCGATTCCTGGGTGTTGCTGCTGGGTGTTTGCTTTGTGTTTGCTCCACTTAGCCAGATGGAGGTGAAGCGTAGGAGAGTTGCTGGGTTTTGCAGCTAATGAATTTCGCTTCTGCTTTATGTGCGCTAGCACATTACCTTTCCTGTCAAGATTGCATCTCTCCTCTGCCTCCCCATTCCCCATCGTTCCCTTTAGGCATCTCTTTTTTTTTTTTTTCAAATGGGAATGGAAAATAAAAGGAAAACAGTAACAAACATTTTTCTGTTCCTTTAGGTTCAGTAAAACTCACCTTTAAACCTCATTGAGGGGCCTAAACTAAGTTGAAAGTGTTTGCTCTGTAATGGATGGACTTTGCTGTTGAAACCCTTGTTTCAACTGTGTGAAAGTTGCAGAAAAATGCACGTGGGATAGGCAGAATTTAATTTTTTTTTTCCTAGGGTAGAGAATAGGGTAATGGTGTGAAAGAATAAATTAGTTACGGCAAATCTTATTAGTGTCCATTGTAAGAAGAGCAGAGACATATGGGAGCACTTGCAAAATTATTCCTTGTTTATTCAGCTTCGTAACCAAAGCAAATTTTTTTGCATAGTGTCATTTATTTGGCAAATGGAGGGGTGTGGAAGGTGTGTGTATATGTAGCAAAAAGGGGGGGAAGGAGGAATGCAGTACTGGTATTCCATTAAACTGATGCTCGGTGCTTTGTTTGTCAGGTTTTGGCAAGGCTTTTTGCTTTGGAAGCCATTCAGAGAGGATCAGAGCAGATGGCAGGGAGATCCTGTTTGTGTTATTTTTGGATATTCCCACTGAAAGTCTCAGATTGTTGTCCTTTTTCCCACCTTCCCCCACTCATGTATGTTTTCCTTTCTTCCTTCCTTTCCGCTTTCCTTCTTGAGAACTTTTTTTTTTAAAAAAAGCAAATATTATTAATAATACAACATCAGCTAAAAGCTGGTTGTTTTTCTGATGAACCAGGCTGTGGATATTTTATTTCTGTCTTCCTAGATTTGGAAAAAGTTGCAGGGGGGACTGTCTCCTCCTGAAGCATTATGAGTGGTGTTAGGAGGGTGAGTTGGGTAAGGATGGGAAGCCAGACTGCCATTTTGGTGGGTTCAGCTCAACAGAAGCACATTTCCCCATTAGATCAGCAGCTGTATTAAGCCCAGGCAGCAAGTTTAGATTGAGGGTCTCTGATAAAACAACTTTAGTGACTTGCATGCCACGCACTCATGACCTCCATCCTTTTTAAGCCCTTGTGATGGAGAGGGCCAGCTGTAGATAGACTGGAAAACTGAACTATGCCCTGGCTTTTCATGGTGGTCTTCCCATGTCACTGGTGAGATTCACTGGTCTTAGGCAGCCTGGAAGGCTTTTGTTCTGCCATCATCTGCGCCCAGACTGTGCTGGGAAGAGAGAACTTCATTGCCTTACATTCCTGGTATAAGCAGTTTTCCCAAGCAGTAATTTAGTTTCATATAACACTGCTGGAAATGTCTGCAGTACTTTTAATGTGGAAGTCTTCACCAAAGCCCTTCACAACCTTTGTGCAGGCAATCCAGCAAAGCTGAGCCCAGTCCAATCAGTTAAAGCACTTGGCTAGCCCAGGTCTATCAGCGAGGATGTGCACACAGAAAGAAGATGGGAGGTCTTGGCTGCAGTCAGTATCCAAAAGTTCAGGTGATTCACCGGAAGCTCATCCAGATGATTAAATCTCTTAAGCTAAGCTGGAAATCTCGAGGAAACAAGCTTTCTCATGCTCGTTCTATCAGTGGTTATTCCCAGATAGAAGCAGATATTTACATCCTCAAATCTTTACATCAGTTGATATTAGAGGTGCTTTTGCACAGGAAAATGGTCTACAAGGACATTAAGTTTTGTCCCAGAAAAGTGAGCAAATGAACTTTACAAGCTTTAGTTTAACTACTCTAACCCTTTAAGACAGTTTGGTGCAGATTTTGTTTGAGTTCGAGGTGGTGATTCACGTTAGGTTTTTAGATTGCTTGAACCTGTATACCCACATCCTCAATAATTTTTTTTTAACTGGTGCACTGAGGGAACCCACTTCAGAAACTCCTATTTTGTTCTTAATTGAATGAAGGCTCAGAAGTCTTTCACTTGCATTGTAGCACCTGAGTTTCAATGCTGTAGCTGCAAGAGAGGTCTGCTCAGACGGTATCAGGTGACCCGGGATGTGTGAAGTGATGTCACTTGAAGTGCATTTCACTGGCTAGAATAAGCTACAAAGGAAAAAAAAAAACCCCAAACCAAACCTCACCTTCCTCTTGCTGTTATCTCTTGCTAGACAATGAACATTGTCTTGGCAGGATTTTTGCTCTGCATCGCTGACTTTTATGCCTGCCTTATTAATGTTTGGCAGCTCATTCTTGTTACCTTCTGGATGAGCCTTCTTCTCAGAGGACCTTCCCCTGCTCCTGGGGTGGCATGGTTGCTCTGTCTGGTGAGGTTTTCCCTTCGAGAGCTTCCAGCGATAAGGGTTTTCCTGGTCTGGCACATTGAGAAAGGAGCCAAGCAACAGTCTCAGCCTAGACAAAAGGCAAACTCGACCTACTATTTATGTAGTTACTTAAATATGATTTAACCTAAATAATGAACACTCTGACTTGGCCAGGGGAGAGGGGGAAGGGGAGGAGAGGGGCTTGTTTCTAATGAGCTGGGAGACAGCACAATTAATTGCATATGAAGGACAGATAACAGACAGCAAACTGTCTACAGTAGAGAGAAACAAAATACCAATGTGAACAATTAAAGCATCCACGTGATAGAAGGGTCGGCAATTTCTCATACAGCAAGCGGCTGGGCATGGCCCCAGGAGAGCTGCAATGGATGCTCGGCTGAGCGTCTGGCCGGGGGGGAGGCTATGCACGCATGGGCTTTCGGGGTCTTCCACCATAAAAGTTGAGCAGGCGCTTCTGAGGCTGACAGGCTGCGCTCTGGACATTATTTTCATCACATGAGCTTTTGACAGCGGAACTGTTAGCTACTAATCTCGGCGACATGTAAGATGGGCAGGAGAGCGGCCAAGGTGGGAGAAGAAGAGTAAAGGCTTTGTGGGCAATTAGATACCTGCCTCAGGAAGCTTGCAGCTGTGCAGAGGAGAGCCAAGATGACGAAGGAGACCTTCCTTCCCTCTTTTTTTTTAAAAACAATGTGTTTTCCTCATCGTCTTCCAGATGTGGAAGTGCAAATCCCAGATGCTGGTAATCTAACTGAGGAGTGTGATCAGAGATTTGCACCCTCTCTGCTCCCCCCCAGAACTGCAATTGAGTCTGGCACAAGTTATCCCTCAACACCCCTTTCATACTCCCATCCCGTGGTCAGCCCTTGGCTGTAAAGATTTGAAGGTAAAGGCCGATGGATTACCCTAGGGAAGGGCCAAAGGTTAAATGAACAGGGCTAGCAGTATGCAAAGGGCTATGATATTGAAATATTTGCTGAATTCTGACAGGCAGCAGAATAGAGGCAGACAAGTAGCAAATTCCTGTTTTCTCCTCTAACTGAGAAAATATTTTGAGTGGTATTCAGGCAGGCTGCAAATTGAGACTCTGGGAAAGTCAGCCAGCCGGGGAGGGGAAGGAGGGGAGGACTTTGGTGGAAACACCATTCCTGCTAAACCTGTTTCCAAAAACTTTGCACTTACGCTTGTGGAAATCCCTGGAGCCTGGTGCTTACATTTTGCTTGGTCATTTTTCCCATGCAAGTGCGGCATGAAAATACTCCCCCTCTGAACTCAAAATGTCTCCCAAGCAGAATCTGACCTGTTCCTGATGTTTTCATGACCACAGAAGTCTTGCTTTGCAAGTCTAGCTTCTTGCACGGAGGTACTATCATGGAGACTATGGGTGTCGTGAGGATCCAGCTATCATCTGCTGGTCAGGATATGAAGGAGCTGTTTCAGCACACAATGCAGATGAGATCTGATGGTGTGTTGATAAAACATGACAAATACTCAACCATCAAGTATGTCAACTTGTAGAGTGGATAATACTCAGGTGCGTTTCAAGCCTGACTGATGCACGATGCCCACGTGCTCAGGCAGGACTGTTGCAGTCATTATGAAAGCAAAGGGAGAGAAATTGTGTTTGTCTGGTGAATCACAGGTCGGCTGCACCAAGTCCTTTCTTGGCCTGGTCCTCTGACATCCCTTGCTTGCTCTTGGATGTGGATGGGAGCCTCCAGTGGCACTTGGGAGAAGGAAATTCCAGCCTGATGTGACCAAAAGCAGTTAGCTGGCCTTTTGCACCCTGGCATCTTCCTCCCCAGTTCAAGAAAGATGAAGAGCTACTGGAGAGAGTCCAGCGGAAGGCTACAAAGATGATGAGGGGCCTGGAGCATCTCTCCTATGAGGAAAGGCTGAGGGAGCTGGGCTTGTTCAGCCTGAAGAAGAGAAGGCTGTGAGGGGACCTTATAAATGCTTGGTAAATATCTTAAGGGTGGGTGTCCGGAGGATGGGGCCAGACTCTTTTCAGTAGTGCCCAGCGACAGGACAAGGGGCAGTGGGCACAAACGGAAGCATAGGAAGTTCCGTCTGAACATGAGGAAGAACTTCTTCACTCTGAGGGTGACGGAGCACTGAAACAGGCTGCCCCGGGAGGTTGTGGAGTCTCCTTCTCTGGAGATATTCAAGACCCGCCTGGACGCAGTCCTGTGCAGCCTGCTGTAGGTGACCCTGCTTCGGCAGGGGGGTTGGATTAGATGACCCACAGAGGTCTCTTCCAACCCCTACCATTCTGTGATTCTGTGGGAAGGGAAATTGCCTTAAAACATCCCTAAGGGGGTAAAAATGAGAACCACCAGGTAAGACAAGCATTGTGAGCTTGCACCAGCACCCATCCACTTTGTGGCCGGGAGATGTGGGACACTCATTGTGGAAGGGCTCAGGTCTTCAGGCTGTTCTCACATCTTTGACTCCTCATACCACTGATGTGGTTGGGCTTCCTTGCTCAACCAGTGGCCACATGCCACAGCAATAGTCCCTGGGTGTGTTTCTCCTCTTGCCAGCATGGTTAGGCATGATAAAGCACTGCGGAAGCTCCTCTTTAAAGGTAACAGAAGTCCTTTAGTCTTTATGGGGCCAAGATGGGAAAACACAATCCTCTGAGTTTCATTTCTAGTGATCTTGTAATAATTCCTGCTGGAGGTTGAATGATCCAGATCTTGATGAATTCAGTATGCCTGGATTAGTCCAATATTTGGATGGAGAGATTTTGAAGACCTTAGGTTCTGTTAGCATAAATCAAGGAGTGTTGGCGTGGGTTACGGATCCGTTGTAACGATGTGACCCCAATATGAGTATGATCGTTCACCTTTATTAGTCAGCAAAAACAAGGTTTATATAGCAAAACTATTACAGCATCTGAATGGTTAAAACCCCAACCCATATATAGGCAAAACTACTGCAACTCGTTGTGATTGGTGCAGAGCTGCATCTCGCAGTGAAAACAGTACTGTGGCAGGAAACAACAACGTGGCAGGAAGGAAGTGACAGTGTGGCAGGAAACGGTGACGTTCCCCCTGCTCCAGTGTCCCGAGCTCGTCGCTCTGCCTTCCCAGCAGGGTTCCGTGTCAGCCGCTCCCAAGGCTCACTTCCGGATCGGAACCTGGGTTGCTCAACGCACCAAACTATGTCCCCTCTCGTCCAGCCAGGACTCCACAATTCCCCCTTCTTGTTTTTGAGCAACCCAGGTTTGCTTCGTCATCTTGGAGAGAGCCCTTTTAAGACAGCTAAAGCAAATACATATTATAATTCCAACAGCAAGTAACACGATACATATGCGCAAAATTTCTACAATTAAACTGTTAAGCCAAGCGGGCAGATTACCAAAGAGCGAGGTGAGAAATCCATCAAAAAATCCCTGGTTTTGTTGTATTGGATTGGCGTGCTGTTCGAGCCATTGTAATTGCTTATGGATGGACTTACTATGATTGGACAAGTTCATACAGCACATGCCTTCAAAATCCTCACAACCATGTCCTTGGGCCAGCAGTAAAAAATCAATTGCGGCTCTATTTTGCAATACCGCATGTCGTAGACTACTCTGATCTTCTAGCAGGTATTCCAAGACTTTTGTGGTAACACTGGCTTGCTTCTCTGCCCAGCATGTCAATTTCCCTAGCTGGTTTAACGCTGCGCCGGCGGCGGCACCGGGCACTAATAATGCCATAAATACTCGCTCGGTGGTACTTGGGAGAGTGATTCGATCATCGCAGTTAGGAGGAAGACCCGTAACACCTCGCTTGGGACGAATTGTTACATTCTTCCACCACTGTCGATCTGGAGCTAGCAATGTCAGCTGACCTAAGTAACACAGGCCGCCATAGATGTTACGAGGAATTCCTTGCCATGCCCTGTCGCCACAGATTAAAAACACGTCAGGAGGCAAGGCTTTAGGCCTAGCTTTATTCCATAAGGGAAAACCACCTTCCATCCCGTAGGCGCCCAGACTTTGGGGGCTTCTTTTGTTCGTGTCATTGGTGCCACAGAAGGTGACAGCTCTAGAGTGGCCCTGATAGTTATAATGAGAAGCAATTGGAGTGACATTGGTCCACCTTGACCGGTTGAAGAAATGGAGATGGTTGGACCTAGCAACAGCAGGCCCTGCAAATACAAAACAAGTTTGAGTCCAGTTTTTGGTCGTGTTACCAATCCTCATCGACCCTAGCAAGTTCAGCTCTTGAGGATCCCAGGGCAATGTGCGATTCAGACCTTGTATGAGTTTGGCACTGCAATTACTCACTTGAATCTCCTTTGTACATCTGCCTGCACTATAATTAGCAAAATGAGTAACATTGTAGCTAGGTACCCCTATTAGACAGGTGCGAAAAGGTTCTGTTGCGGAAGCAAGAGACAAACAAAATGCTGATTGGTCCGTTTTGTTCGCCCAGGTAACCCATAGATTTTGTCGGGGCTCAGTGCGGTAAAGGGTTTCTTCGCCTACTATAATCTGACAACATGTAAAGAGTACGGCTAACAGGGTAACCACTCGTTTCCCTGCCATTCCCTTCAAAACTGATGTAAGCATCGCACTCTCGTCTTTCCCCCTCCGCTTTGGGGATGGTCCAAACAGCAGGCACTAACTTACTTTGGCTATATTAAAAGAACTACTTACCCTTACGGTTTTAACTCTCTGGTTTGCTAACCTTACTTACTTCAAGCGGCTACAGAGATAAGCATCGCTTCCTTTTGTCTTGAGCCTTGCAACAATTAAAGCGCGAGCTATGCTGCGCCCTATTAAAGGCACTGATTACACCGATGCTTCGCAAGCAATATTCGATGCCGCCGCTATGGTTAGCACGTGTAACAATTACATAAAACCCGAGGCTTACAGATCTTACAAAACGTCACAGGTGGTATCGGTGACAAGTACCTCCTGGTAACCACTCCTATACTCTTCCCTCTATTCAGGTTACTTCTACTTGATTGCTCTGCTCGTGAGAGTCTGCTTGTTGCTCCTCGGTTAACTTGTCTTGCTGATTCAAAGCAGGCTTCATGGCTCGGCTAGGCATCCAGACTGGACCGCGATCTGTGGAAACACACATATACCCTCGACCGTTAAATATCACTGGTACGGGTCCAGCCCACTCTCCAGTAGTCGGGTCTCTATAGATCACTTGAAACCGCGGTAAAGTCGTTGCACTATTGAATTTTAAGTTCTGGTGATGCTCCACAACAGGCGGTGCCTCCTGATCGCCCATAAGGCACAAATAGTTCAAAGTAAAAAGAACTCGATGCAACCTCGGTTGCGCTTCTGTTTCAACTCCTCGCTGTTTATCTAAGTAGTCTTTCAGCACACGATGAGTGCGCTCTATGAGGCCTTGCCCTGTCGGAGAATGCGCAATTCCCGTGGTGTGCTTAATTCCCCACGTCAACAAGAATGATCTCAGCTTTTGACTGACATAGGCAGGTCCATTATCGGTCTTAATTTCTTCAGGGACCCCCAATACTGCAAAACATGAAAGCAGATGCTTACAAACATGTTGCGCTTTCTCCCCAGGTAAAGCGGTGGCCCATATCATTTTCGAAAAGGTGTCTATTGTGACATGCACGTACTTCAACCGCCCAAATTCGGAGAAGTGTGTGACGTCCATCTGCCACAGCGCAAGTGCCTGCAGCCCTTTTGGATTGACCCCTTGGCCTATACGTGGTCCTTGGTTTCCACACTTAGGACAGGCCTGTACAATATAACGAGCCTCATTCTCTGTCAGCCCAAATTGCCTTCGCAGACCTCTTGCATTTTGGTGAAAATTCTCATGACTCTGTCTGGCCTGCTGAAACTTGTCTACTGGAGGCATAGGGCATGCGGGACTGACTAAGTTGTCAGCAATTTGATTGCCGTGCCCTAGTCCCAGATCCCATTGGTGGCTACGCACATGAATGACACAACAAGGTACGGCCCGTTGAGACAGTACGGTCCGCAACTGGACAAACAGCTTGCCTAATCTAGGGTTGACTGCCTCCCTAAGCAAGGCATCCGGTATTTGAGGCACTATCCCGGCTACATAAAGGGAGTCAGTCACAACATTTAAAGGCTCATTTAGCCAATTAGTTAAAGCCCAGACCACGGCAGTCCGCTCTAAAATTTGCAGCGAATCTCTATCCTGTCCTTGTATCATATGATGACACCACTGGCCCCCTTCTTGCCAAACACAAACTGCCTTACGCAGCCTTCTGCCTGCATCTGTATACACTGTGATTCCTTCAGCCAGCGGTTCCTTCTGAACTCTGGACTTCTCAAGCCATAGATTACGCTTCAAGAACTGCCACAATCTCCTTTTCGGCTGTCGGGAAAGTATCCTCCCACCATAGCCTAACAGAGCTTCCTGTATGGGTAGAGCATGCCTCAACCACCATTCCAAATCTGCTGCTTTGACCGGTATACTGATGTCCTGCGGCTCTTCCCCTGATATTTCCACTATCCTTGTCCTACCTTTTCTGATTAGCTCTCCCACAGCTTCTGATCGTGTCTGTGTACTAGTCTTTGGCTGCACACTTAAAAACACCCATTCTAGTATGTAAAATGGATCATCGCCCCTAATAGGCTTGTCAGTGGCAAAATCAGGACTATTCAATGATGCTGTACAGGAATGAGTCTCCCCCTTCTTGTTTTGCCACTGACAAACAAGGGCATGTGGTGACTCTGCAGGGTTACAAATAAGCAAGGAGACGGGTAGGGTTAGCAATCGCCTAGCAGTCCAAGCTGTTTGAAGCTTCTGTACGATGTGTTGCAAAGCTGCTTGTTGCGTCTGTGATAGGGTGACTGCTGTGCTGGGATGCGAGCTACGTAGTAGTAATGTCAATGGTGCAATGTCAGCATTGGAAATACCAGCACAGTTGCGCACCCACTGGATATCTCCAAGTAAAGTCTGTAGATCAGTCAATGTGCGTAAATTTGTCACTAACTCCACCTTTTGTGGTTGGATCTTAGCGTCAGAGATGCGCCACCCCAAATACTTCCATGGTGCAGATCGCTGAACCTTTTCCGGGGCAATAACAAGGCCCTTGCTGGCTAAAACAGTACTCAGCTGTGTCAAGGAATCGTCATTGAACGCTTCCTGTTGACAGCAGAGGATGTCATCCATATAATGATAAATGATTGTATTCAGCCATTGCTCCCTGAGTGGAGCTAAGGCCCAAGCCACATAAAGTTGACACAGCGTGGGTGAGTTTCTCATGCCTTGTGGCAAGACAACCCACTCATAGCACTCTGAAGGTGCTGCTTTGTTGGTTGCCGGTATCGAAAAGGCAAACTGTTGAGTGTCTCGGGGATGTAAAGGTATAGTGAAAAAACAGTCTTTTAGGTCAACAATGATCACGTGCCAACCCGACGGAAGCATAGCAGGTGATGGCATTCCAGGTTGTACGGCTCCCACGGGTTGCATCTGCTCATTAATCTTACGTAGGTCGTGTAAGAGGTGCCATTTGCCGCTCTTTTTCGGAATGACGAAAATGGGGGTATTCCATGGGCTGACTGAAGGCTTGATGTGGCCTGCAGCAAGTTGCTCTGCTACCAGTTGCCTTGTTATTTGCAGTCGCTCTTCTATCATGGGCCACTGGTCAACCCACACGGGTTTGTTGGAAAGCCAGGTTAGCGGTGGGTTGGGCGACTGCTCGCCAGTGCCCATAACTAAAAAGGGGTAGTAGTTAGTACAACTCCAATTTGACTCAAAACGTCACGGCCAATTAGGGCTGCAAGAGTTTCAGGCAGCTGCATGACATAGACCTTTAAACTGACCTCCTGCCCTTCAGGAAAGGTTATTTGCACAGGGTATTGGCTCATCATGGGAGTGGAGTGTCCCCCCACACCTGCGATAGCTGTTGTGGGAACACTTAGTGGCCACTCCTCCGGCCAAACACCCGTACTTACGATTGTGATGTCAGCTCCGGTGTCTAGCATGGCATAGATTTGTACTGATGCATTTTTCTGACTCAACACAATGCGCATATTAGGCCGATGGTCCATCTTCGTAGTAAAACAAACTGCAGGATCTGTGGAACCAAGACTTCGGTTTTCATGGGAAGTCTTTGCTAAAGAATGGTCGATTGAGCTGCCTATCACTAGAACCTGCGCTATCTTACTGCCTTTTGGAACAAACAAAGGAGGACAAAGAGTATGGACCATAATATGAATCTGGTCCGCATAGTTTGCATCAATAACCTTAGGAACAATTAGCAGTCCCTTAACGCCGGCAGAAGAACGTCCCACTAAAAGTCCTTTCATTCTGCCGTTTGAATTAATCCTTGGCCCGACCGCATTACTAGGGATCTCATGTACGGTCGTGTCGTTAAGGACAACGTCTATTGTGGTTGCCAAGTCGATTCCCAAGCTGCCTCTGGTTGCAGTTTGAGGCTGATGTGAAAAACTCTTGCTTTGCTCGGAGGATTCATTTGTTTCCACACGCGGCCTCTGTCCGCGCTCCTCCTCTCGTTCCCCGAACATAGTTTTGTAGCATGGGTATCCTTTTGACGTTTCTCACACCAGACGGCGCCACGGCAGCAACGTCTGACGTGCCCCTTTTCCCCACACCGATAGCAAATACGGCGGACTGACGATTGCACCTGCAGAGGACTGTTTTGTTGCACTGCAGCTGCAAGTGGTTGGACAACTTCTCTGACCACACCTTGCACGGCAGCAGCGACCATCGCCTGTTGCTTTTGTGCTCCAGCCCTCTCGACCCTGGACAGCATGTCTTCAACTCCTGCCCCTCTCGGCAGGCCTGCCAGAAGCTGTTTTGTAGTCTTATTGGCGTTGTCAAAGGCTAGCACACGAAACATTTGCTGCTTGCTTTCGTCATTTAAATCTGGATGATTCATTAACGCATTATACAGCCGGTCGATGAAGTCGCTGTAAGTTTCAGTGGCTCCTTGCACTACAGTTCCGAAAGATGGAGCGGACGAACCAGGCAGTGCAAAGAAAGCTTCCAGGGCAAGACGTGCTGACAATTGAAGCACATGGGTGGAGAAGGTCAATTGCCGTTCCAGGCTAGCATAAACTCCTTGTCCGGTAAGTATGTCCACTGTTACTCCATGATAAGGATCTTGCTGGTCCCGATGTCGCATCGCCTCATCCATAGCCCGTTGTGCCCACGCTGCTCCCCACAACAAGAACTGAGTAGGGGTGAGTAACAATCGCATTAAACTTCGACAGTCATATGGACACATCAGGTCAGCGGAGTAAATCCAGGTAACAATTTGTCGAGTGGCCTCAGACTTCACCCTATATTGCGTTATGGTGCTACAGGCCTGTTGCAAAATCTTCCAGTCATGTGGTTCCCATTTGCTTTGTCCATTAACCTGTACCACAGGACAGGCTAAGGCTTGTGTATCTCCCATAGATGTGGCAATGTTCCACTGTCCATCTAGGATGGCATCTCTTATAACACCGCTCCAGCAGGCAGGTGTGATCGGTGCCGGAGGCCCAGCTAAACATTTTGGAGAGGAAGCCTCATTTTCCCGGTGGGGGGGGCTGGTAACGATTGACATATGCTGGAACTGCAAGCTCATGTCTTGAAGACTCTGCAAAACTGACTGCAAATGATCGCACGCTTTTTTTCTTGCAATTCGTTCTGGCCGCCATCAGAGGGCGACGGGAGTGGAGATGCCTCGCTGGAAGATGGCAGGGGTGGATAGAGAGGAGGGGCCAATGTTGCAGGCCGTGCCCCAGGAGGGGCCGATGTCATAAGCCGCGCCCCTTCTCCCTCCCCCTCTGGGGGTGGTACTGGCCGCTCCTCCCCTCTTCCGGAAGGCAGCCGCTCCTCCCCTCTTCTGGAAGACAGTCACACTTCCACGCCCGAGTCCTCCCCGCTCTCCGGGGGCGGTCGTACTCCCGCGTCCGGCTCGCATTTCAAGTTGATCTCTCTGGCAGCAACTTCCGGTGGGCCACCCCCCTCTGCGCCCAGACCGGAACCACACTCCGCACTCGCTCGAATCTCAGCAATTGTGTTACAAGTGATCCCAGTCATCCCTCTAACGGCAGGTAGCCTGAAAACCCCTGATAATGTCCCAGGCTTAGGCGCGTGATCTTTCCCGGGCTCCGGAACTAGCATCTGAGCTGCAGCACACGCCACCTCTCGTTCAGCTTTCATGGCTTTTAAGGTCTGTAATACTGTTCGCCAGAGCTCGCGGATGGCTTTTATCTCCTTTTCTTCCTTTTCCTCCCCCGTTATTGTCCTTTCCCACATTGTCTCTCCTAACTCTTGCCATTCCAAGACCGAAAACAGTAGCGGGGTATCCGCAAAGTGACCCCATCGTTGCCCCAGTTTAATCAACTTCATGAGTTGCGTTGCTGTTGCGTCTATTCCTCTCTTAGAGAGAATACCGACTAGCAACATTGCCGCAGCATCCACCTCTATGCCTGCGACCACGGCCTCCACGTTCAAATTTAGCTGCGCCAGGCAGCCCCAGTGTGGCTTGAAAATTCCTGGGAGTCGGCCGTCCGTGCCTGCCCTGCGCGTTAGCACCCAGGCAGCACCCTCCCAGCCGTTACTCCCATGCCCCCTCTCTAGCTGCTCACCGCAGACTGAGGGACTCCTGCAGGGAAACCGTCCATCCTCTGCTACCAAATGTAGGCGTGGGTTACGGATCCGTTGTAACGATGTGACCCCAATATGAGTATGATCGTTCACCTTTATTAGTCAGCAAAAACAAGGTTTATATAGCAAAACTATTACAGCATCTGAATGGTTAAACCCCCAATCCATATATAGGCAAAACTACTGCAGCTCGTTGTGATTGGTGCAGAGCTGCATCTCGCAGTGAAAACAGTACTGTGGCAGGAAACAACAACGTGGCAGGAAGGAAGTGACAGTGTGGCAGGAAACGGTGACGTTCCCCCTGCTCCAGTGTCCCGAGCTCGTCGCTCTGCCTTCCCAGCAGGGTTCCGTGTCAGCCGCTCCCAAGGCTCACTTCTGGATCGGAACCTGGGTTGCTCAACGCACCAAACTATGTCCCCTCTCGTCCAGCCAGGACTTCACAAAGGAGTCACAGCTGAACATGTTGGGTATGCTAGATTAGAGATGATCCTAAAATTGGCTTGAAAAAATTCTCTCAGGCTCATTGAAGAAGTCAAATAATGAAAAGATTTCTTACCCTTAAACATGGGAGGAGGGGAAGAATCACAGTCAGTTAAAAACACTTTCCAAATACAAAAAACTTGCAGAGGGAAACCAAGTCAAGAACCTCAAAATTTCTCAGCACCACACCAATAGTGTAGTCATGAGAGGACAGTGTCTTCCCTTAGCGCAACGTGAAGATGCAAAGTATTTTGTAACCTCACGACAGAGAGGCGAAATGTGAAATAGTGTGTTCCTGGAGTGGCTTGGTGCCTAAAAGCTTCAGTCAGAGATGTGAAAGATGATACCTGCTGCTCCTTGACCTGCTGCAGATGCCTTCCTGAGAGTAGGCGCATCGGGGGAGCTCCTGGGTCTTTCACTGCCAGCTGAAAAATGGGGAGCATCCACGTTCTTTTCACAGATGAATTGGTTGGTTTTGTGAGAAGCTGAGACCCCAGGGGGGTGCACAGTATTCAGGAGTCAGCTTGGATGCCATTAGCTCAGTGTTCACAGAATCACAGAATCACAGAATGGTAGGGGTTGGAAGAGACCTCTGTGGGTCATCTAGTCCAACCCTCCTGCCGAAGCAGGGTCACCTACAGCAGGCTGCACAGGAACTTGTCCAGGCGGGTCTTGAATATCTCCAGAGAAGGAGACTCCACAACCTCCCTGGGCAGCCTGTTTCAGTGCTCCGTCACCCTCAGAGGGAAGAAGTTCTTCCTCATGTTCAGACGGAACTTCCTATGCTTCCGTTTGTGCCCATTGCCCCTTGTCCTGTCTCTGGGCACTACTGAAAAGAGTTTGGTCCCATCCTCCTGACACCCACCCTTCAGATATTTGTAAGTATATATTAGGTCCCCTCGCAGCCTTCTCTTCTTCAGGCTGAACAAGCCCAGCTCCCTCAGCCTCTCCTCATAGGAGAGATGCTCCAGTCCCCTCATCATCCTCGTAGCCCTCCGCTGGACTCTCTCCAGTAGCTCTTCATCTTTCTTGAAGTGGGGAGCCCAGACCTGGACAGAGTACTCCAGACGAGGCCTCACTAGGGCAGTGTAGAGGGGAAGGAAAACCTCCCTGGACCTGCTGGCCACACTCCTCCTAATGCACCCCAGGATGCCATTGGCCTTCTTGGCAACCAGGGCATACTGCTGGCTCATGGTCAACCTGTCGTCCACTAGGACACCCAGGTCCCTCTCCGCAGAGCTGCTCTCCAGCAGGTCTACCCCAAGCCTGTACTGGTGCATGGGGTTGTTCCTCCCCAGGTGCAGGACCCTGCATTTGCCCTTTTTGAACCTCATCAGGTTCCTCTCTGCCCAACTTTCCAGCCTGTCCAGGTCTCCCTGAATGGCAGCACAGCCTTCTGGTGTATCTACCACACCTCCCAGTTTGGTGTCATCAGCAAACTTGCTGAGGGTACATTCTAACTCTTCATCCAGGTCATTGATGAAGAAGTTGAACAAGACTGGGCCCAGTACTGACCCTTGGGGGACACCACTAGTTACCGGCCTCCAACTAGACTCAGCGCCGCTGACGACAACCCTCTGAGTTCTGCCATTCAGCCAGTTCTCTATCCACTTCACCCACCACTCATCCAGCCCACACTTCCTGAGCTTCCCTAGGAGGATGTTATGGGAGACTGTGTCAAAAGCCTTGCTGAAGTCGAGGTAGACAACATCCACTGCTCTCCCCTCATCTACCCAGCCAGTCATGCCATCGTAGAAAGCTATTAGATTGGTCAGGCATGATTTCCCCTTGGTGAATCCATGCTGACTAATCCTGACAACCTTCATTTTCCTCCACTTGTTTGTTGATGGCCTCCAGGATAAGCTGCTCCATCACCTTTCCCGGGATGGAGGTGAGGCTGACCGGCCTGTAGTTCCCTGGGTCCTCCTTCTTGCCCTTTTTGAAGATTGGAGTGACACTGGCCTTTCTCCAGTCCTCGGGCACCTCTCCTGTCTTCCAGGACCTTTCAAAGATGATGGAGAGTGGCTCAGCAATGACATCTGCCAGCTCCCTCAGCACTCATGGGAGCATTCCATCGGGGCCCATGGATTTGTGGGCGTCCAGATTGCTTAAGCGATCCCTCACACAGTCCTCTTCGAGCAAGGGAAAGTCATCCTTTCTGTAGGCTTCTTCTCTTACCTCCAGGGCCTGGGATTCCTGAGGGCCTACCTTGGCACTGAAGACTGAAGCAAAGGCGGCATTTAGTAGCTCTGCCTTCTCAGCATCCTCCATCACCGGGACACCCACCTCATTCAGCAGCAGCCCCACATTATCCGTTGTCTTCCTTTTGCTGCTGATGTAGTTGAAGAAGCCCTTCTTGTTGTTTTTGACATCCCTTGCCAGCTTCAGTTCCAGGTGGGCCTTGGCCTTCCTCGTTGCATCCCTGCATGCTCTGACCACATTCCTGTACTCTTCCCAAGTGGCCTGCCCCTCTTTCCTTATTCCATGGACCCTTCTCTTCCACCTGATCTCCACTAGAAGCTCCTTGTTCAACCATGCAGGTCTCCTGCCTCCTTTGCTAAATTTCTTTCTCAGGGGGATGCATTGCTCCTGTGCGTGGAGGAAGTGTTGTTTAAAGAGCGACCAGCACTCTTGGACCCCCCTGCCTTCGAGAGCCCTGGCCCACGGGATTCCTCCCAGTAGCTCCTTGAAGAGGCCAAAGTTAGCCCTCCTGAGGTCCAGGGTTTTGATCCTGCTTATCGCCCTGCTTCCTCCACACAGGATCCTGAACTCGACCATTTCATGGTCACTGCAGCCGAGTCTACCTCTGACCTTCACATCCTCCACCAGTCCCTCCTTGTTTGTTAATACAAGGTCCAGCAGAGCGCCTTTCCTTGTTGGTTCCTTCACCATTTGCATCAGAAAGTTATCATCGATGCTCTGTAGGAACCTCCTGGATTGCGCCTGCCTAGCTGTATGGTCTTCCCAGCTGATGTCAGGGTGGTTGAAGTCCCCCATGAGAACCAGGGCCTGTGACTGTGAGGCTGCTTGCAGCTGCCTGTAGAAGGCCTCATCAACTTCCTCCTCCTGGTCAGGTGGCCTGTAGTACACACCCACCTTAATGTCACCCGTGTGAGCCTGTCCCTTAATTCTAACCCACAAGCTTTCAACTCGTTCCTCATTTGCCCCCAGGCCAAGCTCAATGCATTCCAGTTGCTCCCTCACATATAGAGCAACTCCACCACCTCTCCTTGTTGGCCTGTCTTTCCTAAAGAGTCTGTAGCCATCGATGACAGCATGCCAGTCATGCGAGTTGTCCCACCACGTTTCTGTGATGGCGACCAAGTCGTAGCCGTCCTGCTGTATAATGGCTTCCAGCTCCTCCTGTTTATTGCCCATGCTACGTGCGTTGGTATAGATACACTTGAGCTGGGCTGTCAATCTCACCCCTGACACTGGCATGCCAAGCCTGGGCTTGTGCCTAGTGAGCTGGGCGATGTCCCCTCCCCCCTTCGAACCTAGTTTAAAGCCCTCTAAATGAGCCCCGCCAGCTCGTGGCCAAGAATCCTTTTTCCCCTTTGCGATAACTGTGATCCGCCTGTCGCCAGCAGGCCCGGTGCTGTGTACACCTCCCCATGATCAAAGAAGCCAAAATTTGACTGATGGCACCAGTCCCTGAGCCACCTGTTAACCAGGTGAGTTTTCCTGCCCCTTTCAGTGCTGTTTCCTGCCACTGAAGGGATGGAGGAAAACACCACCTGCATCCCTGATCCCTCAACCAGTCGTCCCAGTGCCCTGAAGTCCCTTTTGATGGCCTTGGGAGTTCTCTCATCTATCTCGTCCCCGCCAACCTGCATTACCAAGAGGGGGTAATAATCAGAGGACTGCACCAGACCAGGGAGCTTCCTAGCAACATCCCTAACCGTGGCCCCAGGGAGGCAGCAGACTTCCCTGTGGGATGGGTCCGGTCGGTAGATCGGGCCCTCTGTTCCCCTCAGAAGGGAATCACCTATGACAATTACCCTCCTCTGTTCGTCTCTCCCAGCTCCCACATCTGTTTTTATTTGGCCTGGATAAATGCCAGGTGCCCACCAAAACCGCTCTATCACTCCCCCTCCTCAACTGGACAGGGGAGAGGAAATATGATGAAAGGCTTGAGGGTTGAGACAAGGACAGGGAGAGATCACTCACCAATTACTGTCACGGACAAAACAGACTGAAGTTGGGGAGAAAAGGGAGTTTAATTCTCACTTATCAAATCAGAGTAGGATAGTGAGAAATCAATCCAGATCTTAAAACACCTTCCCCCCACCCCTTCCTTCTTCCCGGGATCAGCTTCACTCCTGATTTCTCTCCCTCCTCCCCCCGAGGGGCACAGGGGGACGGGGAATGGGGGTTACAGTCAGTTCATCACCTGTTCTCTCTGCCACTCCTTCCTCCTCAGGGGGAAGACTCCTCACACTCTTCCCCTGCTCCAGCAGGAAGGTTCCTCTCACAGGAGACAGTTCTCCACAAACTTCTCCAATGTGAGTCCTTCCCACAGGCTGCAGCTCTTCATGAACTGCCCCAGCATGGGTCCTTCCCACGGGGTGCAGTCCTTCAGGAACAGGCTGCTCCAGCGTGGGTCCCCACGGGGTCACAAGCCCTACCAACAAACCTGCTCCATCATGGGCTTCTCTTTCCATGGGTCTGCAGGTCCTGGCAGGAGCCTGCTCCAGCGTGGGGCTCCCCACAGGGTCACAGCCTCCTTCAGGCATCCACCTGCTCTGGCATGGGGTCCCTTCCACGGGCTACAGGTGGATGTCTGCTCCACTGTGGGCCTCCATGGACTGCAGGGGGACAACCTGCCTCACTATGGTCTTTCATCACGAGCTGCAAGGGAAGACTCTCTGCTCCGGCACCTGGAGCACCTCCTCCCCCTCCTTCTTCACTGACCTTGGTGTCTGCAGAGTTGTTTCTTTCACACAGTCTCATTCCTCTCTCCTGACTGCCGTCTCACCGCATTTTTTTTCTTCCCCTTCTTAATTATGTTATCACAGAGGCACTACCACCATTGCTGATTGGCTTGGCCTTGGACAGTAGTGGGTCCATCCTTGAGCTGGCTGGCATGTGCTTTATCTGACATGGGGGAAACTTCTCTCAGCTTCTCACAGAAGCCATCCCTATAGCCCCCCCGCTACCAAAACCTTGCCACGCAAACCCATAACAACATCTCAAAACAAAACCACAAAAACCCCACACATCCTCCCCCCCCCCCCCAGGGTTTCCATATGGCACCCCCTTCCTTTTGACTTTGTTGAAGTTAGTTATTATCCCTCAGTGGGGAATTTTGATTTAATGGTGTATTGTACAGATTGCGTTCGACACCGTTCCCCTTTCCTTTCATCCCATTTCCATAGAATAATGTAAAATGATCTTTGGCAAGTCTCGTTTTGTTTAAAATAAAATCTGAATGGCGGAATCAGATTGATTGCTGGCTCTGTGTGCTTTTCTTTTCACTGGAATCTCTTCTCATTGTAGTAGCACCAAATGTTACTCTAAAAAGACTGAGGAACTTGACCCGGCAGGTGCCAAGTCCTGGGAATACAAATGTTCAGCTGTAGGATATATCTCTGTTGCAGCGGCACTGTGGAAGCAATTAGGTAGAGGATAATAGATAGGCTGCAGCAAGATAGGAGGGAATGACTCCACAGAGGTGCTTCGTGGTGAGGTCATAAACCACAGGAGCAGAGCGTGGATGGGCTGGTGATGTCAGCCGAAACCTGCGATGGAATTCGTCTCCTCGCAGAGGACTTCTCTCTGGCTTTTGTTGTTGTTGTCACTGCTTTTAATGGTTCCCAAAGTTGGAGGCCCCGCTGCAAAGTGACTGCAGCAGCATCAAAGTCGGAAATGCTGCTGTGTTTCGGTTTTAGGCGAATTTCTGTTTTATGTTTCCATTGTCACAAAGTATTTTGCATTCGCAAAGCATTTCTTCCTTTCTGAAGGCTGCAAGCGGGCTGCTTGGATGGGGAAAGAGTCATTCTCTATTAGTAAGGACCACGAGCCCAACTGCTGGAAAAATCAACACAGCCTTGTTGACCAAGGCACCTGTTACCACACCATGTGTGTTAGCTATGTACATGTGCAGGTGCAGTTGTAGAAAAATGGGGAGTCTAAGACAGACAACACTCTTTTTTTGCCAACCACATCCTGGGCTGCATGAAGAGAAGCATAGCCAGCAGGTTGAGGAGGCCCTTTTACTCCACTCTCGTGAGACCCCACCTGGAGTCCTGCGTCCAGCTCTGGAGCCCCCAGCATAGGAAGGACATGGATGTGTTAGAGTGGGTCCAGAGGAGGGCCACAAAGATGATCAGAGGGCTGGAGTACCTCTCTTATGAGGACAGGCTGAAGGAGTTGGGGCTGTTCAGCCTGGAGAAGAGAAGGCTCCGGGGGGACCTTATAGCAGCCTTTCAGTACCTGAAGGGGGCCTACAGGAAGGATGGAGAGGGACTTTTCACAAGGGTGTGTAGTGATAGGACAAGGGGGAATGGCTCTAAACTAAAAGAGGGCAGATTTAGATTAGACATATAGGAAGAAATTCTTCACCATGAGGGTGGTGAAACACTGGCCCAGGTTGCCCAGAGAAGCTGTGGATGCCTTGGAAGTGTTCAAGGCCAGGTTGGATGGAGCTCTGAGTAATCTGGTCTGGTGGAAGATGTCCCTGCTCATGGCAGGGGGGTTGGAACCAGATGATCTTTAAGGTCCCTTCCAACCCTTACCATTCTATGATTCTATGATTCTTTTTGCTTAACGGTTGAAAGCAGAAAAATGATCAGACATGAAAACATTCAACCTGCTCTATTTTGCTGTGTTGTAGAGTCAGGCCGCGATGGGAAAACATAAGCATGAATCAGAAGGTATTGTCTTCAGGCAGGATCATCTCTTCTTCTCGTCTGTATTTGTGAAGGACTCAGGTGTAGGCACATGGCTAATGGAAGGGCTCTTTCCCTAATGGTCTGTGCAGCAACACCTTTCCTTCTGGGAAGCACATGGGGCTTCTCTGTGACCACATGCAACCCCTGCTGCCACAGAAAGATGATGTCTGCTCTTCCTCTCTGGCCGCCTCTCCCAGCTGGGGCTTCCCCACCATGATCTCATGGAGCTCTAATAGTAATTATCGTCATCTCATGGCTCAGCAGTGTCTGCCTTGAGACAAACCAACTGTATGGCTATTGATACCTATCTCAGCGTGAGGCACGTGTTTTGTGCGCACATGCTTCTGCACTACCCACAGTTTACACTCTGTGGACAAACACAGGCTGTATTCTGCTCCCATTTCTCAGAGGTAAATATGTGCAAAACTAGGTAAGAGGACTGGAACGCAATTAAATTCCTTATCACCGCATGCACCAGCCTTTGCATGTGTATTCAATGTCTCATTGCAGATTTAAAG
Organism: Opisthocomus hoazin; assembly: GCF_030867145.1. Taxonomy (NCBI): domain Eukaryota; kingdom Metazoa; phylum Chordata; class Aves; order Opisthocomiformes; family Opisthocomidae; genus Opisthocomus; species Opisthocomus hoazin. Next base: position 22,213,611 of record NC_134453.1, on the reverse strand, counting down.
AAAGAAAGAAACAAAAAACAGTAAAAGGTCTTGAAAAAGCAGGTTTTTTACCCCCTTTTCATTCTGCTAAATGGCTTAGTAGTTGTCCTTTTTAAAAAACTATTTTTCAAATTATTCTATTTTTTTTTTTAATCTTGAGGTTTTCATTTCAGCTTGAAAAGCAAACATAACTTCTGTTATTCCCACAGCTCCACTCCCAGACTTTCTCCTCAGTCTGGCACAAATGTTTAGTGATGGTGAGCCATGGACTTTCTTGAGCTACCTTATTTTTCCTTTTTATAAAAAACAATCTCTGCGCTTAGCACCTTGCAAGGCTGAAAACTTTTCTGTGAAGTATTTTGGGATAATTTTACTTTCTTTTCTTTTCTTTTCTTTTCTTTTCTTTTCTTTTCTTTTCTTTTCTTTTCTTTTCTTTTCTTTTCTTTTCTTTTCTTTTCTTTTCTTTTCTTTTCTTTTCTTTTCTTTTTCCTTTCCTTTCCTTTCCTCTTTTCCTTCTTCCCCTCTCCCCCATTCAATTTTGTATTATTTCCTAGGAGCTTTTAAACCAAGATTATGCCACACTGACAAATTTTCCTATAGGAGTGTGATAGTCATCAAAAGAACAATGTAATTTGGCTACAATAACACTCCCTAAGGAACCCCTTAAGAGCTGGAAAATCTATAAAGTTCTTACTGAAAGGTAACCCAACTTGTGATTTGGTCTTTTAAAGTAAAATATTAGGGATGCTTTGAGTTAATTTTCACTGGTTCTGCTACTCTCCATTACTGATCTATCTGGGAGCCTGGCCAAGGAGCAGATGCGAGAGACAGCATCATCACCTCCCTCCTCATCCTCATTGTGTCTGGCTTTATCCTTCTTCTTCTTTTCTCCCCATCGCTTTTTTTTTCTTTCCCCCTTTAGCTGAGCAAATAGGCCAGATGGCAGTGAGGGGAACAGACAACAAGTGAGCCATGGCATATGGGCAGCCTGTTTAATTTTGACTCCTATTGGGAAGTAGCATGCAGGGAGATAAGTTACAAAAGCAGAAGAGAAGGAGGAGTATGTGTTGGACGAGAGGGGCAGGAGGAAGGGGAGACCCTTTTTGGGATGAAGCAGCCTAGCCGAGGGAGTCTGGGGCGCAGGGGACCGAAGCCCTGGCTGCATTCCTGACACAAAGCAGTAAATTAGCTGTTTCCGTGTATGTGTAGGAAGTCTTGTCGGCTGCACACAGGGAGGAAAGATGGAGATGTCTGTCCTCAAATGAGGAGGAGGAGGAGGAGCTTGCCCACTCTCCCCCAAGCAAGCTCCAGCCAGCCTTAGGAGCTGGGATGCAGAGACGTTTTCCCAGCTGCAGAAGAGGAATCACATTGCCCAAGATGATTTTTATCTGTGCACATGATTGTGTATGTTTTAGTCATACTTTACTATGGGTATCAACATGAGATCATTCACTGTAGACTTCTTCGAAGCAAAAGTCATGACTTTTTAATTTTTTTTACAAAGCTCAGTAAAAAGTTAACACAAAACACCATGAAAGACAGCTTAGTAATAATGTATTTTACAGCTATTCCCCTTTCCCCTTCCCTTCCCTTTTGGCATTCATTTTTCTCTCTTCTCTTTTGCTTTTTGGATTCAGTATTGGCTATCAACTTCTTGCTGTCTATTCACATCGTTCATGCATCTTGGATTTTGCTGTCTGAGACCAAAGTGAATCTTGCCTTGAATGTGTCTCAATGATTCAGGAACAAAATTAGAGTTAATTGCACTAAATTATATATATGTGAGGCTTCCTGGCTTAATTTTGATGAACTGGGACTTTGGGAGGCAGTGAGGAGGGGTAGGTGTACTTTTCTTAGTTTTTATAAATGTGTTTATTTTGCATCAGAACTTCATTGAAATGTTGTTAAAAATGCCTACACAATTTAGGAACTTGAGAAATTTTATTCCCGTTGATGCTCAGTGAGATATGGGGTTCCTTGGTACACGTTCTCATCTCCTTCACCCCAGAGGCATTTTTAAAAATGTCTCATTTTGGCCAACAATATCCAAATTTTTTTCTATTTGCTCCTTTTTGACGGGAACAAGCATGGAATCTCAGTACAATCATCACTCATGTGGACCATTTGGAGCTCTAAGAATATTATCAGCATCGTGACTGATGAAGTGGGACTCTGGCTCCACGCGCCCATGGATTGGATTCAGCTGTGAGCTCCATTCTTGTGTTTGGCAGGGTGAGAAAACTCTATAAACTAATTAGCTCTGGAAATCTCTAGCCCTGCTGGCAGGATGCAGACCATCCTGTACCGTGGTTGCACTCTACGCCTGCACAAAGAACTTTTTATATGACATTAATTCTGCAGAGAAGTTTTTATTCACCAGAGGGTCTGTGGAGGAATGATTAAACATCGCCGGCTTGGTGGAGCAGAATTTTAACTTACAGCTCAGGCATTCCTCCCCTGATTAGTTTTAACATGAAATAGAAACACAAGCCTGTTATTTATTGGTGAAATATTTAAGATAGATTGTTAAATTGTTCAAATAGCAGAGTTTAAAGCAGGCAAGCAAGCAAAAAAAAAAAAAAAGCAGCTCATCCAAATAAGAGCTTGGTTTTTCTGAATTTGAAAAATATACATTTGGACTTGCTAGATAGCTGAAACAAAAAGTACTATTTCAGTGTGAAGAAAAACATATTTTAAAATGAAAGATTTCAACCTTATTATCCTCCCAACAAACTTAACCTTGAATTTTTCTCCATCTGATCCCTGCAGACTTTGTTTCATCTGCAGTGCTAGGAATTGTTGCAGCCCTCCATCGTTTCCTACCACTCATCTACCACATCTTTGGGCACTCGCCCAGCCTGGCTGCAGCTTTCCTCTTTCTATGAATGCTAATTGAGAGGCTTTTTGTCTTACTGTTGATAAACCAGGCAGGGACTTCTCCGGTCTTCTTGCCTGGGGTTTGAATATCACCTCATCTTGTCTTGCACATAGAGTTGATCTTCTATCCTACCTTGCACTGGAGAAAAAGCTTGTTGAATCTGCTGTACTTGTCCTGGCCCAGTTGCCCTCTGACATCTGGATAGCGTGATCACAAGGTAAAAATAGAGCTGTCTTCTCAGAGGAGGAGATAGGGATCATGCTCATAGTCTCTATCCTTTCGTGTGTGTGTGCGTGTGTGTCTCTGTATTCTACTTCTCCACCTGCCTTCAAAGGGAAGCTGATAAAAAGGATTTGCTTGGCCTTTTTGTTGCTGTAGGCGGAAGGGTGCCATTTGTGTGCAGTGCTACAAGACAGATGGTGCAGGTGAAACTACCTCGGAGAAGGCAATCCTACCCAGAGGGGGCAACTCCTGCGACTGAAGCACTTCTTTTTCTTTTTCTCCTCTTTATGGGTTTGTTGTGCTGTAGAACCAGGTCCTTTATGGCCTGTAGGAGTGAGCAAGGGTTTATGGAGCAATCAACTCCAGCAGCAGCAGCGGTAATCGCATAATGCTTCAGCCTTTTGTAGTAGATTTTGTGTGCGTGTGTGAGCTGAAAGTATGGCCAGGAGGGAAGCGGATGTGAAATGTTGGGCTTTTTTTTTTTTTTACTTGGAAAGAGCCTGTCTCAGTTCTTTTATGCTTTTCAGGCTCAGGGATGAGAGAGAGCGTGCATATGTGCGAGGGCATGCGCACGTCTGTGCCTATACAGTTGCTCAAGTGGGAAAAAAAGCCATTTGCAGTTCACACAGGAGGAATTTCTGATGGAGACAACAGTGCTAAGCAGAAAGGCACATCCTGATCTCTAGCAAGTGAGGGGCCTGCGCGCGCACACACATACTCTTCAGGCTCTCTGCATAATACATGCAAAGCACTGCCCTTTAGTGAACGTAACCTATGGTGGCTGGGATGCAGCCAGCCAGACCTCGACATGAATAAACTGGGAACATTCTTCTTTTTAGTGCCTTTCAATGCCAGCCCTGCAGTTTGATCTCCCTTGAATGCTGCTCCCCCTCATTTGGGGCTCCAATTCTGAGAAGATTTGGCACATTATTTGAGGTCACAGGATGTCGGATTGATTTTGAAGCTTTTGTATTGACTCCAGGCTCCTGAATGAAGCTGTCATGTGTGTCTGTGGTTGGCTAGCAGGCTGTCCGGCTGCAAGCTGTGCCTTCCTTTGTTGTTTAGGCCTCATTGAGCTGAGGGAAGAGGCTCATTTCAGGGTGATTTACCACCACCCAAATACCAGCTGTCTGTTGTACTGCCGCTTGCCTCCACCTTGGATTCAGTTCTAGTTTCCCTTCGTTTCCCCCCTTCTCTTCTCCCACTCTACCACTGTAGGCACTTGTTCTTTAAGATACGTGGATCACCCTGACAGAATAGCATAAAAAACATAAACACTGAATATGTTGTTCTTCCAAACTTCATTTATGCATCCGTGGGAAATTTTTTTTAGGGTTCACTGTTTCAGTGCTATACACATGTTTTCTTCTTGGTGAAAATCTGAACTATGACCCTAGGGAAAAAAAAGAAATAACAAACCCACCATGTTGCTCTTGGTTTGTTACTAAGTAGCCCAACACAGTGAAAAACAGTAATGATTTTCATTTAAAAATAGCTATTAAGCTCAGTGGCAGGACAGCAGATTGAATTGCACAGCCTGACTGGTGCAGGATGTCAGGGGAGGTGGCTACAAATGTGCTCTCTGGTCCTGGAAATGTTGAGATGTTTGGATGGATGGAGAGGGAGTCAGAAAAGGACGGCATCAGCTCCCAACATGCCTGTCTTTCCTGAGCAGGCACAATCACTGTGTTTTTGTGGGTATCATGCCGGAGAACTGTTTTGGTGGTGTAAGACAGGAGAGGAAGAAAAAGGAAGAGGCTGCGAAGCACTGCTCAGCTCAGCTTCACAAAGCTCTTTCAGAAAAGTACTTATCCATGAAGAGCCAGGCTGCTTCAGCAGCTGAATTGCTAATAGAAGTCATGGAAAGGCCACACTGGAAGCTGTGCTCTTCGCCAGGTTGCCATGGGCCAAGGCTCAGTTATCCTTTCTGCACCTCATGTTTTCAGCTGTTGATGGGGAATATTTTGAGGATATTGCAAGGCAGGAAAGATGGAGAGAGCATGAACAGCTGAAAGACAGGGCCAGGCTTGGCCAGTCAGACCTTCCAGGGGCCAAGTGGAGACGGGTTGTGCCAGCTCCTTGGGGGTGAGGCTGCTGCAAGTATTTTCGATGGCTCAAAACTGAGGAAGACTGATGGGAGCCAAGCAGGTCAGAGCCCAGCTGGACCCAGCAGCTGTTGCAAGGTACATGGCATGGTGCTGCTAAGCCGAGCCCACCTCTCAAGCTGATCTTTCCAGCTGCAGATTTGGGAGAGCGGGCAGAACATGGGATCCTCTGCTTAATCCCATCCAGCTCCTCTGGAGCACAGAGCCTGGCAGCTCCACGGAGGCCTGTCGGTGCCATGTGCATTGTGTCTGACTCCTTTAAATGGGGCTGGCAGCTCTATGCGGGACCTCTCTGGGCAACGCGGCAGCACCGGGGCTTACCGAAGCCTCCAGGTCTGTCCCAGCAGCAGCGATTTGTGTGTGCCCCTGCACCTCCCCCCGGAGCCACTGGCTGAAGCGAGTCATGACCGGTCCTCATTTGACTTCTGGGTGACACAGTTTGGTGTTTCTTGACCACAGGCTGTTAAAACTGGCAACTGATCAGCTCCTGTCACCCATGTAGCTGAGATAATTAAGCCTGTTACTATTACTATTATTATTTTTCTTCTTTTTCTGCAAACTTTGGCCAACTGCTGGAGCCCATGGTGCAAGGAGGAGGGTGAAGCCAGCAAGACTCCCTACAAGAGGCGGGATAATGGGACCTACGTGCTTTGCTCTTCAGTGCTCACCGAGGAGCCTTCTTGCTCTTTGCCTTGGGAAGGGGGATGTCTGACGATGGGTGGGAGCCAGCAGAAGGCAAAGCAAGCTTCTCTGAAATCCTTGTGCCTACCTACTTCTAAACCACAGCATCGCATCAAGAGCAGGTGGTACAAGAGTGTTTAGCAGCAATACATCTGTGAGCTTTCAAGACCACTGTGCTCCTCCCCAATCCTGTTATTAAAAGGCCACAAAACATGGAAATGATGCTCCATAAACTAAGACAAAACATCTCTAGTACTTAGCGAGATGAGGATCCTCTCTTTGCCATATTCTCCTCTCCCTTCTCTGCAAGCATCAGGAGCTGCTGGACAGAGGAGGGAGGGATATATTAGGAGGCAACAACTAGAGCAGGGTAGCCCCAGCAAGATGTTTTAATTTCTTAACAAACTCCTTAGGCACTAGAAATTGTAAAATAGCATGCAGATAAACAAACAAAAACTCACTGACTCTTAGCACCCTGGAGGGCTCTGTTTCAGATCGCTGAATAAAAGCTGAAGTTGCATATACATGTTTAATGTAACACAAGGCATGTGCTGTGGAAAAGCGTGCTTTCTTCTAATCTGGTTCCAGACAGAAGCATCCAAACAGAAGCCCCTTTCCCTATCCCCACTGAACTGTTTGGTGTATGTGAGGAAACCCCTGAATGACAAAGCCTCCATCTGCTCTTGAACAGAGTTGCGACTGGCTGCAAATGTTGTCCATATGCTTTTTTTTTTGGACTTTCAACTTAGCTGCCTAATGTTAAACTCCTATTCCCAAATTAAGCATTTGCTCATAATAGGCTTTCCTAAGTAAAGGTAGAGGTAGCATCTAATTCAGGCAATGCGCATTAGGAGAGGTGCATCTGCAGTTGGAAAAGGAGATGGGATTACTCATCCAATGCATTGCTTTTCTTTGTTTTTTTAGGGAATGGAAAAGACCTTGAATTTTTGTACTGTCAGGGAAAAAGAAAAAACTATCAAGTTTTGGGTTCATATTCCCCCTCTGCTCTTGATTTTCCAGGTGATTATGGGCAATATCTTGCAATTTCTCTCTGTTAAATAAAGCTGGTGATACTTCCAGCCAGCCAGGAGAACATGGTCATGGTTTACCTTGAGCTCAGGTTGCATGACAGTATATCCTAGAAGCCAGAGAAGGGTCTAAAAATGGGAGTTTTTCCTTGGTTTGTGGTGTAAAAAGGGCTGGAGTAACTTTTTCAACATAATGACTTTGCAGTGGATACTGGGACAAGTTGACCATCAGTGAGTCATGTATGGATCCAGTTTCCTAAACACAGGTGTATGTTGCTGCTATAGGCACCCTCAGGTATCCTGGCTATCCATCAGCTGCCCGTTAGGAAATATGTGGGACTTCTTTAGGTCCTTCTTTGTCTCTAACTTATATCAGATACTCCAGGGTGTCTAAAAAGTCTCCTTTGGTTAGAAAAATAAATCTCTGTGCCTTAGTTTCCTATCTCTGACATAATAACTTAATGCAATTGCTTTAAGTTTAGCTTAATCGCTTCTTTCTGGGGAATGGTTTTAGAATTTAAGAGATCACAGACTAATTGTTGAAGGACTGTAGTGATGGGGCAAGAGCAAAATACCTTTGATAGATGGGAGTTGCAGTCAAAGGATGCCAGTTGCAAGTAGTCCCCTGAAAACCTCAAAGTTCGACAGGTTGCAACCAGCGATCCGAACACTGGGCATTTTAGTAAGGTATCAGGTATAGGTACAGCCTTTTCAGTGTCTTTTTTTTCCCAGTGTCTCTTTTGGAAAGATAAGAAAAGATAATTTTTGCACATTATCTGACCTTGCTGGGACTTATGAGATGCTGGGGTCACCAAGTAAGAGACCTCATCGCACCTAGCAGGTTGCAGGCTCTCCCGAGGTGACCAGAAGTTTATCTGCCTGTTTGTAATTCCTGCCACCAATGGTCATCTCTCTGCTGTGCCCTGACATTGAGAAATGACTGCAATACCTTTTAATTGTGCCCTTTCCCTTCCTCATCATTTAGAGCAGAGCGCTTCCACTTGGCTAAAATCATTAACTGCTTTAATGTTGAGGTCTCCTTTTCCATATTAATTCACCCAGCTGAAATCTCCTGACTCTCCATGGCTGCATGTGAGCAGATTCTCCCTCTGTTTCCCAGCAGATGATGAGTTTATTTTTCAGCTGCGGACAGCAAAAGTCTGAGAAAAGGAAATGTCTTTGTGTGTATGTCTACAGGAAAGCAAGTAGTTGTGATGGGTTTGTGGGGACTCAATTGGCTGTGTTAGTGTTTGAGCTCAAGGAACATTTTGACCAAACCTGGAATCCCAGCCTGTTTCTGCCGTGGTGATTCATCAAGACATCCAGGTCTGGTAAGCTCCAAAAATGCTTTGGTGAAGATCCAAAGCACAGAATCACAGAATCACAGAATGTGCAACTCAAATAATCCCCGTAAAAGAACCAGGTTAATGTGAGGGACCTTGCTGCTCAGATCACGCTTAGTCAGTTTGATGGGTTGTCAACGAAAAGAAAGTGTTTGAGCTCAGCTTATTTCCCAAACTGTTGGTTGTAGGCAAAAGGAGGGTGAGGGGACCCTGTTTCTTTGTAAATCTTTGTTGGCCCCAGCATGTTATCAATGTTGGAGGGTCAGCAGTGTTGGGTGAGGATGGGCTGTTGAATTCCTGGCAAGGACTTGCCAGTGGTTATACGGACCAGTTGTCTTAATAAGGGCAAGTCACATCTGTAGACTTTATTTCACCAAATCTAGCTACACTAGAAGCAAGTAAGAACTAACTTGGTAAGGGTGAACAGAAATGTTGGTGTATGAGCTTTACCTCAGGTCACTCCATTTTGGTAATTCATAGAAACATAGAATGGTTTGGGTTGGAAGGAACCTTAAAGATCATCTGGTTCCAACCCCCCGCCATGGGAAGGGACACCTTCCATTAGACCAGGTTACTCAAAGCCCCATCCAACCTGGCCTTGAACACTTCCAGGGAGGGGGCATCCACAGCTTCTCTGGGCAACCTGTTCCAGTGCCTCGCAACCCTCATAGTAAAAAATTTCTTTCTTATATCTAATCTAAATCTACCCTCTTTTCATTTAAAGCCATTACCCTTTGTCCTATCCCTACAATTGTACTCTCTGAGCATGATTATAGACTTGTTCCTGTTCATGTATGTCTATGAAAACATTGGGTTAAAATAACCTGTTCCTTTTCAGCTTGGCTTGACTGTATTTCCACTGTGTTTTTCTACACATCTTGCTTTCCTTCTACCCCTGTCTGTGTGACTTCCCTGATGCTGTGATGTTTGCCTTGTGGGAACTCTCCTTGGGCGCTTGGGAGCTACTCCTCTGTGGAAGGGTATCTCCCAGCAATGCAGGATGAGTCCATAGGCTTCCCTAATGCTCTTTCTTCCTCTGCTTCTGGTCATAAATACAAACCTCTTGGTCTTTGGTGGTTCAGATTGTGCTGATGTTTTTCTTACCTTATCTTTTATAGGGAAAAGTCATTGGAGATGCAAAACTGCTCATGAGTTGTGGTTGCAGAAAAGGGCAAAATGCTCAAGTGGAAGACTCAGATCAGGTCAGTCAATATGTACCTTAACTGGTGGAAATAAAAGAAAGTGTTAATGTCTGATTGATTTGAACTGTGCTGTTGAATATCGGGGTTCCTGGACACAAGCAGAGTCTTTGTTGTGGTTGACAATGATACAGCATTAATGTGTTTGTATTTTTTATTTGTAGAAAAACCCTCAAGCAAGATCAGGGATTCATTGCTCTAGGAGCTGTTAGTGCCCTAGCCTGACTTATTCCTATCATCTGGTTTATTTATTCATGAATTCTATTTCTTTATAAAAATGCACTTCAGGCAATGCCTTTCTTAAAGAATATTGTACTTCCTTGCTGGCTAAATGCATGCAACCTTTGGTCTCATACCATAGCTGCCTGGATGGGCGATAGTTGCAGAGAAACGTGCCATTCGTTGCATGCTTTTGTACTGAAGTGACACCATCACAAGAACATTCTTTATTGAGGTTCCTCATGATAGATACATAAAAACTTTTTCACAAACTAATGGCCAGGTTTCAATATTCATTACTTGGAATGAATGGCCCCTTATTCTAAAGTTGGTCAAATTGATGTCAGTGGGACCACTTGTAGGGTTCAGTAATTGCAAGCGAGGTGGACTGCGCTCTGAAGGACATCCAGCTGGTAGTCTCTTCCCGCCTCCTACCACTTTGCACTTATTCAGAACAGCCGGGTTTGTCCTGTCAAAATTTTCAGTTATTTATGGCCTTCCAGCTTTGTAGCTAAAGAGAAATTTGAATCTAGAGATCATTTGTTCCAAAGATGGAACAAAATTTGATTTGAGCAGAAATGTTTTATAAATATTGGGTCATCCAGTGTTAATGTGGCAGAGTGAAACAGCTGATCTCAAATATCAAATAACTTTGCTCTATAATGTACCTTGTGAACAACCTGTGACCAGGTATAGACCTGAAACAGATTCAAACAGTTTCCATAAAGCTCCAGAAACTCCCAGTAATTTACTGGTGGGAAAAGAGATAAATTCTCAGGAGGAAACATGGTTTTAATTTTCAACATGCATGTTCAGCAACCCTAATTAATAATAATGTCTCTGAGCCTTGTTTTGTTAATGTCTGAGAAGATCTGAGAACAGATCTATCTATCCTGTGGTGGGCTCTGTTGTGAGGATCGTTGGTCATAGTTATAAATGCTTTGTAGGATTGAGTCTTTCAATGATGCTGGGTTTTTTTTTCTTTAATTACTATTTTCAAAATAAATTCATTTTCATGAGCTATACTATCAGTTCACCATCGAGACAAGGATTCATATTACTTTTCTTTAAAGAATAGCTTCCCATTCTCTCAAATACAAGTTTAATTTTCTCATGTTGAGGTTCTAACACACCAGGAGAAAATTAATTTAGAAATGAAACACTTTTACCAATTTTAGTCTTTTGTATTTTGATTTACTCTGATTGAATCACTCTTGATTTACAACAGGACTAGAGCAGGGTCAGACCACTTGTAGTAGAGATGATTAAAAATGAAATGGGAATGTCTTGATTGCAGAGAGGTTTTACAGAACACCATCTCTAACAAACCCCGAGTGTTGGACCTAAAATTCATTGATGGCAATACTTTAATTATAGACTAGGCAATAGATTTTGGAGGGGAAAAATTTCCCATTCTTCTTTATGTTTTCCGGGACAGTGGTAAATTATTCTTTGCATTTGGCTACTTTCTGAAATCTAATTTTTGATGTCTAGTGATGTGTTGACCATCTCAGTAACTCTTTTTTGCTGTATCAGCATAAACTATTGGGCAAGTGCTTGCTCCAGATGCTGTAAAGCTCATTTGTTGTGTCCCTGGCAGGGTCCCGTCACTATTTCAGGGGACAGGAGGTGGATGGGGAGGAAACAAGTTCAGGGGGGTGGGTGGCAGCATGGAACATTTGTCTGTGAATGCAGAACCTCAGCTCAGCTTATAAACTATCTCCTGGGCCTTGTAGATAAACACAGACTTCTATGGTGACATCGGCTGGGAAAGGCAAATACTTGCTGACGATTGTGGGCTAATCTTTCAGGACACTAATTTCCAGAAAACCAAGGAAGCATTATTTTAGGAACAGTTTGTTTCACTTTGTGAAAGGGAAAAACACTGCACTGGATTTAGTTTTGTTTGCCAAGCTTTACTCCCTCCTCCCACACCCTGTCTCAGATTTTAAAGATTTACCTTCATCATTATTTTGGGGGGCTTTTTCTTGCTCTTTTTTTTTTGGTCTTGCTTTGTGTTTTCCTGTGTTGCCTCTGTAAAGTTGTGTGAAAATGCAACATGGTTTTTATTTTCATGAAAGTACACATAAATAGGTATGCGGTTTTTATACCATTAACTATTTAAAGGTTTGGGACTAACCAGCTACATATTGGCTGAATTCTTGTGAAAGGTGATGTTTTGCAAAGATTTTAATTTTTTTCATCCTTTCAAGTCAATTTGGAGACTTGAAAAAAGTCCTAGACACACTGCCCCACCAGTGAAAATCCCCAGCTGAATCAAGTCATTACGCCATTGCTGAGGATTTAATTTACTGCCATTTCTCCAGTATGACTCTAGAAGAGAAGGCACCTTAACCTCCTTGACCTGAGAGCTGCTTCCCTGAGTCTGGCATCCAAAAGCACCTATCTGCATGGTATTTTCCATGGTGCAAGTCACCAAGTGTGTAAATCCTGGACCCGTCACTGTCAAAGGCAGAAGTCCAAACAGGCTCACATAGGGCTGGGATTTCACAACAGTCACAAGGAATCCAACCTTCGTGTTGGATTTTCACCAGAGCAGGAGAGGGACTGGTGGTCTTTGTTATGTGGCCTCCCAGTCCAAATCAAACCTTACAAGATGAGGTGGAAGGCTAAGCAGTGCAATATATATCCCACAGAATCTTTGAAAACCTCAAAGGAAATGCAGCTGAGCACACTGAAGAACTAGAGCCCCATCCTCCGTGGATGGTCTGGATGAAGCTTTGGGTCAGTGAAGCAGGATGACTGAGAGGAGTCCCAAAATAGGGCCACCTCTTGGCAGCAAAACCCCTGTATTCTTGGCTGCCATTTGCCATTGACAGTTGTCTGTGTGCTTTGTGGGAGTGAAATTCATCCGTGCTTCAAGGCCCAGAACCAAGTCTGCACCACAAACATCCTACTGTAATTGTAAGGTTCATATATGCTCTTCAGAGTGGTTATTAGTTTTCCAGTAATTTATGCCTCCCCATAAATTATTATACTGTTATTTATTATTTGAGGTGTGTTGTTGCATAAGAATGACAATCCTGGACTAGGATTTCCTTGTGCTAAGTAGTATATTAACATAAAGCAAGAAAGATGGTTCCTGGGGAGTGATTTCATTTGTGTACTTTCTGAGGAAAGCAAAATGTAATTTAAAAACAGGGGAAAATTGTGTGGGTGGACAAATAATGTGCATATTAGAGGTATGCATAAGATTGAGAACCAGAAGTAGCAGAGCGCTCCATATTCTCAGCACATACAGCTCTGCCTTCTCAGGGTTTAGTTTTATTTGTTTTACGCTGGTTTTCCCAAAACGTAGGTGGCTCATCAGTTTAACTGCTCTTACCATTTGATTTTTTTCTTTTTTCTCTTTTCTTAACTTTTCTGGAGTCTCGTGTGAGCTCAAGTGTAACTGAGAAGTCAGATCCTCCTGTCCTTCCATGTGTTTGTTTTTGGTTTTAATATGACAAATGTATGCCTCCTCTGGAAACGGTATCCATGCTGAAGAGTAATTATTTAGTGAACGATGGATCCAGTTCATGTTGGCAAGGATCAGATTAATCATTATTAATCATGACCCCTCTGACAGTAACCTCATCCCTTGCCTAAGTGCTGCTCTTTATTAAGAAGTAATAGCTATTAGGGGATGGCTGGGCCACTGCTCTTCTTGCACTGGCACAGGGCTCAGGACTTCTGGCAGGAGGCAGAGGAACTCGGTTCAAAATTAAAAATAGACGCACATGGTCCACATTCCAGAAATTAAATAGGCAGCTTTCCCTGTGGGCTTCTTCAGCTTCATCTGACTGTCCTCCTTTCTCCTGAAGCCTCCCAAGAGTTTGCCTCTTTCCAAAGGTTGAATTCAGTGTTGGGGATGAAATAATCTCTTTTATGCTTTTTTATTTGTCTGCTTGATTATTATTTTTTTAAAAAAAAACTTAGGTAGATCCCAGTATAACCTAATGCATATGCAGTCTTTGCAAGGATAAGATTTTAAGGTCTTATCTAGTGGTTGTAGCAGGTTTCAACAGCTGATGAGACTGCAGATGGGCTTAGCTTTCTGAGACTCCAGTTGTCCCAAGTAGACCCCAAAACAACCACCTTTTTGAGGATTTCTTGATTCCTTGAAGAGACACTGCAGTGTTGAGGAGAGATGTGCAGCACTGATCACCTCGTCCAGGAAGTTTCAAGGTGTCCAGCTTCTCTCTCCAAGTCACTGGACTGGGGATTGCAGGCCTATATATATATATATATATATATATCTCAATCAAAATGTATCTCCTTACCACTTGTGTCACCAGAGATCTGCTGAGAGCAATAGTTTAATTCATAATTATTCTGGTTTTACTAACACTATAGGTTCTTTTTAAGAAGGTGAGGCAGTGCTATCGATGAATGTCATCATTATTTCAACAAAAACACAATGACTTTACTGGATTGAAACCAATCTCCCCAACCCCTCCAGCCCCCCAAATCCATCTTAATTACTTTTTAAAATGTTTTCATTGTATATATTGAAATCCAGGACAAAACCCTTTAGAAGAGAGCAAAGAAAAACATCTTTTGCCTCCATCTAGCTCTTCGCTATCTGGAAGCAGTAGAAACTTGGAGCAAACCTGCCACACTCTTTTGATGTCTGCCAAAGTTGTTGTGGGAGTAATATTGTTTAATGGTTGAAGAAATTTATTGAAGAATAAAAGTACCAGCAAAGACAAAGGGCACAATACAAATTATCTGGTAAATCACTGTCAAATTTTATGTGCTCGGGGCTACTGGTAATTTCCTGTCTTAAAAAACAGGGGAGGAGTTTGAAGGGGAGGGAAGGAGGGTAAGAAGTATATAAATAAACCCACCTCTTTAAACAGCTACCTGGCCTGGCCTGAGCTGTGTCGGAGCTAAGTTCCTTTGGCAGCCAGCGCTGTAATATATGTTGAGGGTGTAGCAGAGGGCTGAGATAAGGTTTCAGAGAATTTGCCTTAGCTTCGCTAGCTCTCCCTTACATTCTTCCCCTTGTCAGCAAGAAATGCATTGAATCATGAAACTAGGGAGTGCAAAGGCTCCTGCACTCCATCTGAGCAAGTCTGGATCACACCCCCACAGTTAAAGATTCTCTCCACTAGAAGAAATAAGAGTAATAAAAATAAATGAAAGCATTGGCTAACTTGGAAATACGTAGGCAGAAGAAAGCAGGAGGAGAGAATTGGGGGAATGAAGGGATGTTGCCCATTATCTTCTCCTCCAAGTTTATGGCAGAGTTTGAATCTCTGCTTGAAAAAATCATTGCATTCTGCACGGTTTGTAAAAAGCTAAAACAAGAAGTAAAATACAAAAAGAGAGGGTGTTAAATGTCTGAGGTTTCTGTGCAGTAAAGCGTCCTTAAAAATATTGTGTTCGTTGAATAAAGCAGGCTAGGTGACCATACAAGGAACATGGGGCTACAGGAAACTCTCCTAGATCATCCAGTCTTTTGAGATCTCAGGGAACTGTTACATATAGCACCACAGATAAACACATCCCTTTTGGCACTGGTACCTATTAAAAGCAAACCTTGTAGTTCTGTCATTATGCTCATCCCACTGATGAATCTTTTACTTTCCAAAATACTCACTCATATAATACTTCTGCATCTTGTTCCTGCTGCCAGATCAGTGTTTTTCCCCCATGATATGAGTGTTGGTCTCAGCAAGGTGGACTACCTTTGCTTTTCCATTCACCTACCACAATTTTCTTGCTGCTGGTGGTGCTGTAGGGTAGAAGCAGTTCCACTTCGTGAACCAAAATGCCACAGAAAGTTTAATCTCAGAAAACTTTTTTAAAAGCTGGAAATCTCTTGCTCTCAATGGGATCTGATTGGGGAGAAGAGGTATTTGAATGAGAGACTCACCAGCTGCATTTTCTCTGGACCTTCATACAGTAGTTGTGCTTTGGTAATTGCTGAATATAGTGCTAAGCATCTGTGTTCCTGGTGGCTGGGAAAGTTTTTTTGTTTCATTCATCTGTTGTGTGGAATTGAAGCAGTTATGAAGTGGAAGTTGGGTGGGTAAGTCCCCATTCTTTGAATTTATGTAAGTTTTGGAGGGATGATGGCATGAAAGAAACTTCCTAAATGTAAGCCTCCGAACAAAAGAGATTGAGGTTACGGGTGTCCTTTGCAAGTTCAGCCATAATAGGTTTGTGTTGCAGTGGGTTACACCTCCCTTCATACAATGCCATTGGTAAGTTGACATTTCTAATGACCTTTTATAATCACCTGTTTCCTTTTCTCACTCATTTTGTGAATAGTCTTGTACTCCAAGAGTTTCCCACCTTGTGTTCTCCTCTTAGAGTTCATATTAATTTCAAAATGGGTTGGGCTTCTGTAAAGTGTAGCACAGTGTAGACTGAAGTTCAATAGAGCCTTTCCTTTCTACAGGAAGGAGGGGACCAAAAATCTCTTAGTGCCTTTTTTTGCAAGAAAAGCTTCAGAAATGACAGTCAAAAAATTGCTTTTTTTTTTTTTATTTTGAGGCAGTTCTGAATGTGTGCCCTGCCCCTGTTTGAGATGTAAAACTTAGAGCTCTGACATTTTCTAGTGAGCGGTGATCCCATGGCAATTTCCCTCCTGAGCTGGCCATGCGAGTCCTGGCAATGATGTTTTGTCCAGGCTCTCATTCAGGATATGTATTCTGCCAACTTGACTTGACCCTGAGCGGGACACAGTATTCTTCACTTCCTGCCCTAAATTGCTATGTACAACCACCTTGCATTGATGGGTCCTTTGTTCCACCTTGGAGGTAGGTTCATTTTGGTGGTGGATTAAGGGAATCTGTACAGTTTCGAAAAGCAATTTGAGAACCCTCTGAATGAAAAGTGCTTCACACATGAAAAAATTAGTGTTATCAATTGTCATCGTCAGCCTCAAATCCTAAATTTGAAAGGGCCATTTATACTCCTCAAAGGCAAACACGCAGCAGTGTATTAAAAGAGAACTAAAGCAGCTGAAGAAAATGCTGTCTCATGTCATTTCAGACTCTGCAATCCCAGGGAGCATTAATAACTATTTTGTTGTTTTCACTGATCTCTATACACGGTTGGAGAGGGAGAGCTGGAAGGGAGAAGCTGTACTGCTGAGCCGCTCCAAGCAGTCCCATGCCCTCCGCGTTAGCAGCTTACCTGCTGCGAGGAGACTCAACCAGTGCAGGGACAACATGCAGATGAATGAGGAAAAGGTATAGGTGAGGTTTTGGACGTGTCCATTTGATTATGACATAGTAAGGACCATCTTTCCCCATCGCTCTTTGGCATTCTGGCTGCATTTTCTGCCTTTCCCACTCTGTCTTGTTCCCATTTGTCCCTAGCAGATACCAATGTGTGAAGACACCACGGCAGGGTCAATATCCGTCAGCCACCTTTTAGATGACACATGCCACATGAATCCAGATCTCATCTACTCTGAGGTTCATATAAACTGAACGGCCTGCTCAGAGCTGCTGAGAGCTGTGAGGTGCAAGGAAAGTGCAAAGGCTTTGTGTAGGGTGGCAGATGGAGAGAAGGACCCGCTTGTTGCTTGGAGTGTTGTGCTTTCAACTTTGTGGAGCACTTCACGCCTATCTCGGCATGGGTGCAAAATGCTACCCAAGAAGAATGGTGGCAGTTTGCACCCTCTTTTTACTCACATTGTTCTAGAGTCAATGTAAAGACAAGGTGAAATTCAGGTCCTAAATCTCAGCAGGTCATCTGTCTGGAATTGTGCCCAATATGGTTGTTCTACATTCAGCAAATATTCAGTCATGACATCAGTTATTCATGGCAAATGTATTTAGTTGAGTTTTCCAGCAGCTCAGGTGACGACTCTTCCTGATTTTCTTATGGGAGCCTGTTCTGCTGTTGGGTTGACCATGCTCATAGGAACATTTTTGCATTGCTCCATTGAAACAGTCTTTTGTTCCTTATATCCTTTTACTCTTTGTTATATCCCACTTTGTGAATTTCTTGTTTGTGCGTATGAGTTTGGTTTGGTGAGAGACAGTAGCAGCCTAAGATACATGTGTACCTTGGGTTTAAAGTTTCCTTATATAGGTCAAAATCAGTTTTTAAAACATTACCTCTTGGAAACCACTCAGAAAGCTCTGTCAAATAAAACCGTAACCAAAGTGGCCTTTGTAGAAGAAAAAAAAATCCCTTGTGCGGGGGAGAAATCATTCCAGCTATAGTTTGAAAGTCTTTATAGCAGGTGGAAGAAGAAGTGGTTCAGTGTCTACGGAGTCAGCTCACCCTTCAGAGATGCTGGATCAGTCCCTCAGTCTGCCACAGGTTTCCTACACAACAGATGTGTGATTTAATTCCCACAAGACCTCAGCTTTCTTTAAAAAGCAGTGAAAGCAGCACAGATATCCTTCATTTTAAAGACTGGGGAGTACTTCGATATTAGCATGGTGTAGACCTTGCTTGAGGTAGGTTAACGCTGGCTTGAAATATAGCACGGGTTCTACTAGCATCCCAACAGATGGATGTTTTATTCTTTTTTTATGTCATATCTTAAAAAGAACCAGACAAAAATCTGATCTGAAGTAGGAAAAAAATAAAAGTCATATGATTCGCTGCAGGAATAAATCATAGAATCATAGAATGGTAAGGGTTGGAAGGGACCTTAAAGATCATCTGGTTCCAACCCCCCTGCCATGAGCAGGGACATCTTCCACCAGACCAGGTTACTCAGAGCTCCATCCAACCTGGCCTTGAACACTGCCAGGCAGGGGGCATCCACAGCTTCTCTGGGCAACCTGGGCCAGTGTTTCACCACCCTCATGGTGAAGAATTTCTTCCTATATGTCTAATCTAAATCTGCCCTCTTTTAGTTTAGAGCCATTCCCCCTTGTCCTATCACTACACACCCTTGTGAAAAGTCCCTCTCCATCCTTCCTGTAGGCCCCCTTCAGGTACTGAAAGGCTGCTATAAGGTCCCCCCGGAGCCTTCTCTTCTCCAGGCTGAACAGCCCCAACTCCCTCATCCTATCCTCATAGGAGAGGTACTCCAGCCCTCTGATCATCTTTGTGGCCCTCCTCTGGACCCGCTCCAACACATCCATGTCCTTCCTGTGCTGGGGGCTCCAGAGCTGGACGCAGGACTCCAGGTGGGGTCTCACGAGAGCGGAGTAAAGGGGCAGAATCACCTCCCTCAACCTGCTGGCCATGCTTCTCTGGATGCAGCCCAGGATACAGTTGGCCTTCTGGGCTGCGAGCGCACGTTGCTGGCTCGTATTGAGCTTCTCATCCACCAGTACCCCCCAGTCCTTCTCCTCAGGGCTGCTCTCGAGCCACTCTCCGCCCAGCCTGTATTTGTGTTTGGGATTGCCCTGACCCAGGTGCAGGACCTTGCACTTGGCCTTGTTGAACTCCATGCGGTTCACGCAGGCCAACCTCTCCAGCCTGTCAAGGTCCCTCTGAATGGCATCCCTTCCCTCCAGCGTGTTGACTGCACCACTC
The DNA here is from genome assembly GCF_030867145.1 of Opisthocomus hoazin. NCBI lineage: Eukaryota > Metazoa > Chordata > Aves > Opisthocomiformes > Opisthocomidae > Opisthocomus > Opisthocomus hoazin. The sequence continues at coordinate 22,194,495 of NC_134453.1, read as the reverse complement.
AGCTTGGTGTCATTGGCAAACTTGCTGAGGGTGCACTCAGTCCCACTGTCCATGTCGACGACAAAGATATTAAACAGCACCGGCCCCAGTACCGACCCCTGAGGCACACCTCTCGTCACTGGTCTCCACCTGGACATCGAGACATTGACTGCAACTCTTTGAGTGCATCCATCGAGCCAGTTCCTTATCCAACGAGTGGTCCATGTGTCAAATCCATGTCCTTCCAATTTAGAGACAAGGACATCATGAGGGACAGTGTCGAATGCCTTGCACAAGTCCAGGTAGATGATGTCACTTGCCCGCCCTTTATCCACCAATGCTGTAATCCCATCATAGAAGGCTACCAAGTTGTTCAGGCACGATTTGCCCTTGGTGAAGCCATGTTGGCTGTCCCCAGTCACCTCCTTGCTATCCATGTGCCTCAGCATGGTTTCGAGGAGGATCCACTCCATCATCTTGCTAGGCACAGAGGTGAGGCTGACTGGCCTGTAGTTCCCCGGGTCTTCCTTTTTTCCCTTTTTAAAAATGGGGGAGATGTTTCCCCTTCTCCAGTCGGTGGGGACCTCCCCAGACCACTGCGACCTCTCAAAGGTTTTTTTTAAATCCCCTCTGCAAGTGGTTCCAGCCTGGAGAATATATTCACAGCTGGGTTATAAACCCTCAAAACCAGACAAAATAACCTTAACTAACACAACATTACTAAGGCACTGCTGTAATGGGATCATTCTGCTATGGCTCACAGGCATATTTTAAGTGTCATCAATTTAGTCTACAGCTGGAGGCTGTTAAATACAAAACCATTTTAGCAACTGCATCTTACATGCAGGAATGATCGCATATTGATGTCTTTTCTTTTTGTTGAAAAGAAATATGGAGAGGAAAATTAAAATCCGCAGGAAACCTCACTGTCCTTCCTCAGGTAGTGAAGTATGTTTTTGGAGGGCAACAAGGTCAGGCTAGCAGCTGAGTATTGGTGTAGGCAGTCGGGAAATCAGCTTTCATTCTCCAACACTTGTCTGTTCTACAAACATAGTCAAGTTATTTCACCTTAGTTTTCCTTCTTAGTCTTGTCTCTTCAATAATGCGAGTTATTTGACAGAGTAGTTATTTCACTCTGTTGTTGGAACAGGTTAGACTCTACCTGCACAACATTGACCTGAGCAAATAGGGAAAAGCTATGAGGGATGAGGCCCTGTGTTTTGTCCCACCAGATGCCCATTGTGACTATTTTGGTAGTTCATGTCAAGCCCTTTAAAAAGAGCTTAGAATGTTTTGCACCCAAGTGGGAAATGTGATTACCTTACCCCAAAGCTGCAGTCAGAAAAGACTATGAAATTAACTTTCCTAACCCTATGTCCTTCTCAGTACACTCTGGGCTGCTTGCTCTTTTACCTTGTCACATTGTAGGCATGGGAAAACACGTGACGATGAGGTGGTGCAAAAGTGTCCATTTGGATATCGATACTTGTGTTGTCTGTAGTGTTATGGGACAAGACTTGGGTAAGTGTCCTGAGGCTGTCTGAGTATCCGTGCAAACAGGACAACAAGGAGATGCTAGCCACTTTCCATGAACTCTGTGTTCCCCAGTGCTGCAAGGTTGGAGCTGTTGTAGGCTTTTTACAGGGAATTCTGATGGTTTGACTTTAGATGACTGGCTGACTGGCGTGTTGTTGAGGCATCCATACCTCCCTCCACTGACTGTGTCAGGAACGGAGGCTCTGAGTTGAACCATGACTATCTTCATAAGGAAGTCAATTGAAATATCTCTCTTAACATCCTCCCTAGAGGTCAGTGGTTGTACTTAGAAAACAAGGGAATGATTCCTGATGAATAACAGCCTGCAAAAGCTTTTATATTCTCTTTTTATCATTATCAAATCGTGCTGAAGAGGCTGCAAGGCAAAAAAAGTCTCAAGCTTCATTTTCGAGAAGCTGCTAGGATGAAGACATGGCATTTCAAAATCAGTACTGAAGCTTGTATTCCAAAGAGCCAATGGGAGAGTCATTATAAGCTGCTTTACTTCTCATCTCTAATTACCCATATTCATAACTTAAGCCCTGTCATTTGGATTTATCCTCTGTGGCCTGCAGTGACACCAGGAAAAGTCCTTCTTTTTAATTCTGTGGCAAAAAAATAACAATGCTGCAGGGTAGGATCATATCCCCACAGAAGTTTAGGGCTTAAATGTTTCACAATGGGCACCAGACTTTGCTGTCTTCTCCCTCTCCCTTTTGTCCCCCTCCTTCCTCCTCTGCTGTTATACATCAATCATTCTCTTTCCTAGAGGCTAGGATAGAAACAGTGTAATCCCAGAGAGAAAGGATACTGATACAGGCAATTCTGCACGTGACTATTACTCTGTCCTTGGAGATGCCATCGCTAAATCTAACGATAGGCTTTTGCTGATGGGAGTGTTTCAGCTAGATTGGAGAAAGCAATAGGGGTGGTAATCTAAGAACCCAGCTTTGCCATCGTTGGGTGATCTGTTGTATCTCCGTCCACTTCTCCTATTTTAAGTGGCTTTCTAAATTTCTCTTTCCTTTATTACTTCTTGTTTTGTCTCAGCTTGGCACTTACAGCAACATAAATACAGTTTCCTCAGCGGCAATATTTTTAATTAAGGCCTGGAAATATACTGACTCAGCCAACTCAACTGAACTATTCATAACACATAAAGGATTGGTGTTGAATTAACTAATAACTTTAAAACAAGGAAGGCTTCCTGTATAGGCTGACTTTTGGAGAAACTACCACAAGCTCAAATGCTATTCTGTTAAGTTGCCTTCAGAAGAGATTTTTGGGTTTGTTGGGGTTTTTTTTTTGGTTTGGAAGTCAGGAATGTGTTTAGAGGAGGTGGTGTTACTCACCTCCAGAAAAATCCCACAACACTATATTCAGAAGAAGCTGATGAACAACGGTTGACTTCTGACAAGTCCAGGCAGTGACAGCTTGTTCTAGCAACACTGTCTCCCTGCTCCCGTGTTTATTGAACCAGACTTGAGATCACATGATATTCTGCTAGCAAGTTTGGGAATGAATTTTGGTGGGAACCCAATACTTTCTCTCATCTGCTAAGTCCTTATTAAACCCCACTATTACTTTTCCTAACTCGCCTCTGGACTTTGAATTACACTGCAGTGAACATAGCACACATGAGTAAGAGCTTAAGGTCTTGCTCACTTGGGTGGTCCCATTAAAAAGACCAGGTTTGCTGCCTTGGCTGCAGAGCCATTCCAAACATTGCTGCTATTTTTCTTCCCCCAGTATTTCTCACCTGCCTGGTTTTTTTTTCTTCTTTTTTTTTTTTTTTTTCTGTGCCCAACCTATTAATATGCCTTTTAACCAGTTAACTTTGGAATCAAAATATTAACTGCATAGGAGGCAGCTTTTCTGAAGGTTCGTAAAATATGTATCAGAGCTGGGAATGTAAAATGCTCCCATTTTGTAGCAGACAAAATGTATGAAGTGCTGAGTGAAAATTGAGAGGGCCCCTGCTTAAACCTTTGAAAATCACTGCCAGTTCCAATATGCTGTATTTATTTTGACTTGGAAGGTTCAATCCAGTCCAGATGAGGTCATTTGGTTGGGAGCACACATGTCTGCACAGAGCTGGGAGGGAGGGAAGCCTGCAGGATGCTTCGTCTCTGAGATGCTGAGTTGCCAAGGAGCAGTGGTGGGAGCAGGGCGGGCAGCCCATCTATGTGTTGATCCTGGCATCAGAGCGTAACGCTGGGGTGGAGGTGTTGTAATGTTTAAGTTGATTTCTTTTAAGGCAGGTGGGACAGTGTAGCTTTTGTATCCTCCATTGTTTGCTGGGTAGGGTAAGTGGAGGCAAAACTGGACGTGCTCTAAGAATTTGGGGACAGCAGAATATATTTAGGTGGGGTCTCTGTAGTTACTCGTTTCTATGACTCCACGTGGCAGAGAGCCTGTTATTTCATTTGCATGACTCTATCTTTCAGCTTGCCATCTTTAACCCTTGCCCTCTCAGCATCTGATACCTGCTCAGCACCATTTTACTTTCTCCTCCCTCTGCTCCTGCATCTTCCCTTACCCCTCTCGTCAACAAGATTAATAGCTCAGCCATTTGTCTCTATGAAATTTCACTTTTGTTTCCTGGAGCTCCATCTTTGTCATTCGCTGCTCCATCCCAGCAGATGGGAAAGGTTCCTGTGCCCTCCCCAAGAAGCCCCATCCTACCTGCTCGCCCCTCCCTGCCTCCCAGCCAGCAGCCTGTTTGCCAACACTTTGCACGAGGAAGCTGCCTCTGTAAAAATAAACCATGCTGAAATCTGAGAGACAGAAACCCCGCCAACCTCACACTTCATTATTGGTAATGGCAACCTATTTGATTTCCATTTGCAAACAGTAGCCTGCATATGTTCCTCACCATGTAGCCCTTCTCCCTGCACCATTTTCTGTGCAAATTCAGGTTCCCCATGCCTGGTGCTTAGTCTGCTTTGTGGTTTGCTTGCTCTGAGCCACAGACACCCCCACTTCACAATTAAAGTGTGGAAAAAGCCTGTTAAGTCACTGGCTTAATTGCCTGGTTACTCACCACCAACACAAGGTTGCCATCTGCAATGAGCTTGAGCCTCTTCTCCCACCTCTTTTACCTTTATAAGATCTTGCTCCTTGCAGCTGACTTTTGTTGCTGATTTACACCAGAGAAAACCAGGAGAGACAGACCTGTATTTCCTTTTCTTATCCCCAACATGCACTGCCACATGGGCATTGCTTGGGGTCGGCTGGCCATGCAGACACTGTACTGCTGCACCTCCAATGCTGCCCAGCTGTTATGGCATAAGCCTTGGCTGAGGATTTAGGATGAAACTTGATTTTCCAGGTGATGACTCTATTAAAAAAAAAAAAAAAAGGAAAAAGGTGAAGGGGGAGAAGTAAGAGAAACCAAGCTTTATATCAGCAGGGTGAATGCTTCATTGCTGTCCTTGAAACCTGCATGAGCTGTGGGTCCAGTTCTCCATCACACACAGGGATGGGGCTCTCAGCTGAGTCCTACAAGAGGTGGCAGCAGTGAGGGGCCTGCAGGAGGGCTCAAGGAGGGGGGATGCACCCAGAGCCCTAGGAGGAGCTGCCTGTATTGATTTCACTCGATTTACTGGAGCAATTGAGTTTGTCAGTGAAATGCGAGACATGCTCAATCAGCTGTCACACTGAGACACTCCTGTCGCTACTGTCAGTAGCCTCGAGTTTCTGATCCTTTCTCAGATTAGCTCTGCGCCAGAACATCAAATGAAAAGCTGTTTGGTGCACGGGGAGGGGAGAAACTCTAAGCAGTTACCTAGGAATCGGTTTACAGACTTCAAAGCACTGTCAGGTTTATTCTGATGGCCTATAGCAATGCGTGGGGAGCAGTAATGCATTTGGAGTGTAATGTAGACTCCTCTTCAGCCCCGCATTCGCTCACAGACCGGGAGGCAGGGATGGGAGAATAGAGGCATCTCTCCCAGCAAACCCAAATGGCATGCAAGTGGCCTGCCTCCCCTGGAAGAGCTGCTCTTTAGCTTGATGGAATAAGTTGCTTTTCTTATCTCACCTTTCATTCTGAAGGACTCTTCTACATTTCTCTCAGCACTGAAATGAAGCTTTTTTTTGATAGAGCTGGGTCACAAAAAGGCATCACCCCCAACAACAGGACAGGAGTGAAAAGAAGAGGGACAGGTTTGTCATGCAGAAATGATGAAGGGAGAGTAAGGGCGGTCCAGCCAGCCCATCTGAGCAGTTTTTGGCAGTGCTGAGCCTGGAGTGTGCTTTTTTTTTTTTTTTTTTTTTTTAAATAACGAGGCAAGAGCTTTGTAGCCCATTAAGGTCTTCCAAGACCTTTTTCTTGAAGTTTAACAGGTTGGATCTGGGACAGCCTTTATTGAGAATGTTTCCATCATGAGGGATGCCAATATGAATGTCTCTATTTATGGGAAGAATAACCCATCAGGAGACTTTTTTTTTAACTTCAAGGATTTGAGAAATCTTTTTTCTCTGTTCCAGCTGAAACAGCTTATGGCAAGGTGAACTCACCCATTTACACAGAAGCCAAGAGGGTAATGTTAATCGTATTAGAAAAACAATCTACCACCAAAAAATAACAATAATAGGGGTGGAGAAGGAATCGTTTTGAGGCAAATTCACAGAATAATTCCTGTGCATTTACTCTTTTCTTCTCATGGTTGAGATGTTAAATATTTTGCTATCAATGCATGAATTATAAAGATTGCTATTTTCCTTCCACTTTAATAAAGAAATTAAGCAAGGCAAAAGGCACATTCTAGCATTATTGCTAGAGGATTGTGTCCTTTAGAGAATACTCCTGTTTTTTGATGAATACTGTCTCAAAGAGCGAGGCAGTGTCCGTACAGAGGATTACCCTGTGCAACACTAGATTTTTTTCCTTGAGTGCAATTTTAAGATTTCTATTTTTATCCCTGTTACCCAGTTCCATTATTAGATTGCTTTCGACCTCAAAACATCAAAAGATTCATCTCTTCCTCATTCAAGATCACCACTATCCTTCCCAAGTAGCAGCTGCTACTATATAAGTGATCTTTAATATCAGAGCAACCCTGTTTGCTTCTTTTGGTGGCATGAATGTGAAAGGGCTATGGTGAAGTATGGGAAAGGCAACAGAGAGGAAAAAACCCACCACATTCTCCTTATAGAGTATTTCAAAGCAAATGCTGGATACATATCTTTCTCTGACCTTGTCCTTAGATTAGTGGTATAGGCAGCTGCTGTGCTTGTACTACACATTCCAGCACAGGGACTAACTCGCGAGCAAGGTAGGTGTGTGCATGCGCGTGTGCTTGTTATTCAACCTGTCAGCCAAAGGTCTTCAATGCTGGTTTTAGCTCTTTCTGGTTTTTCATAGTTTCCAAGGGGAGGTGTGGGTGGTTGTGGGCTTTGTTTATGTTCACTGGGTTGACAGGAAACCTAAGAGCTTTTAGTGAATTCAGATATACTCTGGATGCGAGGTGTGACTCTCCAGCCATTTCTGTTTGAAAGCTTTCATTAAATCTGAGAAAAGAGGAAAAAAAAAAACATCTTGCGCTTTCTAGCTGCAGAGGGATGAAAGGTTTTCAGCCTGTGGGCCCTGCCGGGACAGTATAGATGCCTACAAAGGGAGAATTTGGAGGAGAGACAAAAAAGGCTGGAGTTGTAAAAAAATAAAAATAAAAACCTTAAAGCTACTGCTCAAATTGGATTTGGTCTTTATTTTACCAAGCTCCTGTTGAGCTAGCTGGCCTTGATAAGACCCTGATGGAGTGGAGCATGCCCACTACCCACAGGATGGGGTTCGTGGGAGGGGTGATGGCAGCTCTAACACAGGTGTGAAGGCAGCTCTAAGGACTCCAGATAATTGCATCCAACCCAGCAGAAAGGGACATGGCCAGGGGTTGCGTTCGACCGCTCAGTGCTTGACCTCCCTCGCCTGGGAAGCCAGATGGGCGATTGCCACTGCAGGTAGATGCTGCTAGCAGTATGGAGATGGGCGCATGGCTGTTCTGTGTCACCACAGGAGGGGTTTAGTGTCACCAAGCTGAGAGCTGGCCCATACACCCAGCTCGGCCTTGTGACGTGGAATGAGACAGTTTATCTCCCAGTCTAACGCTTCCCTTGCCTCTGCCCATCCGTGGGCTCCTTGGGGCAGGTACTTCCCTCCGATTGCGTGTTTGTGTAGTGTCTAATTGCAGATGCGGGGGTAATATAAATAATAAGGTTAAAAGTCGCTCTTCTTGAGGGGAAGTGAAAAGGGAAAGGAAACAGAGCTGCTACTCAGCTTGCTGTCTTTTCCTGGATTCAGAAAGAGAGCGCAAAGGGTATTGCAAGATATGTCAGAGTATTTAGTCTTGAATCATTTGCCATCCTGTTTTTATTCCCCTGCAGATATATATCAGAGAAAGTGTTTAGATGGAGCTGATAACCTCACTTATGGTTGAGGTTGCCTGTCAATTCCCATGATTTGGTTGTTTGGGCTGTGGCAACTCGCAGTTTGAGCTGAAACTTTCCCTCCTGCATGCCAGACTCGCACCAAGTTCATTTCAGAGGAAGGGGGATTTCAGCGCATCACTAAAACCATGCTGGTTTTTATCATTTGGGAAGATGATTCTTACTTTTTCATCTTTTAATTTTTAAAATGCCCAAATTATTCCAGTTATGCTATTACATAGCAGCCCTCGAAAGTGATGGGAAGCTCTGAGAAGAAGCGGCCCCACGTGCTGGGCACTACCCAGGGTGCTGCCTCCTCCTCCTTGGCATGAGTTTTTCCCAAGCGGCAGCAGCAGTCCAGCCATCTTTCCAGAGACAGCAATATCACGGAAAAGAACCAAATGTACAGGTAAGTCAGCAAGCGAGCTGCAATGTCAGGACAACAGTGTAGGTGAAGGCTTTGCCTTCGTGTGTTGTGTTGTTAACAGACACAATCTCAGGTTTAAGTGAAGTACTGCTAGATGTGTGTTTAGGTTTTCCTTTCTTTTCCAGTGCTTTCAGGTGATGAGGAAGCAAGCTTGTGGATGAGTTTTCTGGGAGAGTGAATCATCCATTTGTCTTGGGTTTTTTGGGGGTTTTGTTTTGTTTTTTCTTAGATGTGTGTAGGATTGCATGAAAGTTCTTGGATTTTGTTCAGTCCACATAACGTTACTGGCAATTCATTAAGAATTGATTGCCAGAAGAGCGAGTCACCGGCCCCATGGACAGGTACGGTGATTCCAGAAATGATCAGTGGCTGAACAGCAGCATGTCAATATTGCTATTACTCAGATTTTCACGGCAGTAGTGGTGTTGTCTCTGAACCTGTGTGCACACCACCTGGGTGTTAGAGAAGTTACACTCAGTAACTTGGCATTAAGAATAAATTACTATTTCTGGTTTAAAGCTCCTCCAAGTCTCTTGACCTGTATTACTTCAACACCTGGTACAGTGGCATCCCAGTTGAACAAGGGCCCTTATGTTTTTTCTGTAATAATAATGAGGTTATTTGTTTCATACTTGTTTTCAGTTTTGCTTATCTTCCCAAGACTGTGAGCCAAATTGACTCCTGCTTAAATCAAATCTTTCCTGGACCACCAAAAATCATGTTTGAACTAGGTTCATTTCTAGCCTTACTGGGTATTATGGGTTTGCGTGGCAAGGTTTTGGTAGCGGGGGGCTATAGGGGTGTCTTCTGTGAGAAGCTGAGAGAAGCTTCCCCCATGTCCGATAAAGCCAGTGTCAGCTGGCTCTAAGACGGACCTGCTGCTGCCCAAGGACAAGACAATCAGCGACAGTGGTAGTGCCTCTGGGATAACATATTTAAGAAGGGGAAGAAAAAAACTCTAGGAGAAACGGCAGTGTAGAGAGAGGAGTAAGACTATGTGAGAGAAACAACTCTGCAGACACCAAGGTCAGTGAAGAAGGAGGGGGAGAGGAGGTGCTCGAAATGTCGGAGCAGAGAGCGCCTTCCCTTGCAGCTCATGATGAAAGACCATGGTGAGGCAGGTTGTCCCCCTGCAGTCCATGGAGGCCCACAGTGGAGCAGACATCCACCTGTAGCCCGTGGAAGGGACCCCATGCCAGAGCAGGTGGATGCCTGAAGGAGGCTGTGACCCTGTGGGGAGCCCCACGCTGGAGCAGGCTCCTGCCAGGACCTGCGGACCCATGGAGAGAGGAGTCCACGCTGGACCAGGTTTGCTGGCAGGGCTTGTGACCCCGTGGGGGACCCATGCTGGAGCAGCCTGTTCCTGAAGGACTGCACCCCGTGGGAAGGACCCATGCTGGGGCAGTTCATGAAGAGCTGCAGCCTGTGGGAAGGACTCACATTGGAGAAGTTTGTGGAGAAGTTTGTGGAGAACTGTCTCCCGTGAGAGGAACCTTCCTGCTGGAGCAGAGGAAGAGTGTGAGGAGTCTTCCCCGTGAGGAGGAAGGAGTGGCATAGAGAACAGGTGATGAACTGACTGTAACCCCCATTCCCCGTCCCCCTGTGCCCCTCGGGGGGAGGAGGGAGAGAAATCAGGAGTGAAGCTGATCCCGGGAAGAAGGAAGGGGTGGGGGGAAGGTGTTTTAAGATCTGGATTGATTTCTCACTATCCTACTCTGATTTGATAGGTGATGAATTAATCTCCCTTTTCTCCCCAACTTCAGTCTGTTTTGTCCATGACAGTAATTGGTGAGTGATCTCTCCCTGTCCTTGTCTCAACCCTCAAGCCTTTCATCATCTTTCCTCTCCCCTGTCCAGTTGAGGAGGGGGAGTGATAGAGCGGTTTTGGTGGGCACCTGGCATTTATCCAGGCCAAACCAAAACACTGGGTCACTCTGGAGCTTGTCTTTCACTGAGTTCTCTCGTCCAACAACAGGGGTAGTGCAGCTTCTTAATCTCAGAGACCAGTGCCAGGAGAAATCCATTAGCAATCATGATAACAGACTCCAGTTATTACAGTAGTTCAGGCCATATCGCTACTGAAAATAAAGTTTGCATCTACGCGTGGACCAGCAGGTCAAGGAAGGTTCTCCTCTCCCTCTTCTCTGCCCTAGTGAGGCCCATCTGGAATATTGCATCCAGTTCTGGGCTCCCCAGTTCAAGAACGATGAGGAAGTACTGGAGAGTGACAGGACAAGGGGCAATGGGCACAAACTGAAGCACAGGAAGTTCTGTCTGAACATGAGGAAGAACTTCTTTACTTTGAGGGTGATGGAGCACTGGAACAGGCTGCCCAGGGAGGTTGTGGAGTCTCCTTCTCTGGAGATATTCAAGACCCGCCTGGAGAAGGTCCTGTGCAGCCTGCTCTAGGTGACCCTGCTTTGGCAGGGGGGTTGGAGTAAGTGATCCCCAGAGGTCCCTTCCAACCCCTAACATTCTGTGATTCTGTGACATTTACATACATACCTAATTGTGTCTATGAAATTTAAGAGTAAAAGTACATGAATTTAGATCTTTTTCTTAAATAAGTAGTTGCTCTTGAATTGTCTAATGAGTGTTAGAATTTTCTTCCCCCAGAATTATATTTACTGCTGTGGAAAGGATGCTCACAGAATAGCTTAAGTAAAGATCATATCTCATACTGGAGAGTCCCATTTACCGCTAAAGCATTGTTCTCAGCTGTTCCCTATTGTGCAATGCACTTCTCTTCCTCTCTCATTTCCCTCCTTCACTCCATCTCCAGCAACAGTGGCAAATTGTGCTTCTCTATCAGCTGTCGTTTACTCAGTAATGAAAAAGGCAGTGGAGCACAGTTTCCATTTAGTCTCCACAGACTCAATATGTAGCAATGAAAAGCTTTCGTTCTTGCCATGCCAAATTTCCTAACTTTGCCAATTCATTTCAGTTTGCTCGAGCATCAACATTTGAATCTTTACCTCCTGCCTACATTATCCACTTAGCGCTCAGCTGGATCCAGGAGTGGAAGGATGGTTGGTTTGCATGGGCTGAGTTTTGTTTTGGGACCTGCATCACCAGCTCTTGTGATTTTTAAGAGTGTTATGATATGAGGTGTGCAGTGGTTTGGTTTTTCCCCTGTTTTTTTTCCTTTTAAACGTCCGCAGAGGCATCAATGAGTGATGAGGCTTAAATTATAAAGTCCCTGAAACTCAGAAAGCACATAAATAGGGCCTAATTAGTATGATTTTAGAGCTAATTCAGTGTTTTTAAGGAGCATGTCCCACAATCTTAAAATATTTTGACTTCAGCAGTATTAGCAACTCCAATTACAACGCTGCTGATAGTGACTCACATATAGGTATGATCTTTAATCCTAAGGCGGGTATGATTCACTGCCAAATATCTATCTATCTCCTCCATGTTGGCAGCTGCAACACACTTCCCTTTTAAAAGCTGTGCCTTCTTTCTAATTCTGTGATAGGTATATTGGCCCATTCCTCTGCTTCCTTCCAACACTCTGAGGAATAAATGTCTAAAAACCAAACTACAAATTTTTATGCTTAGTGGTTCTGATGACCCTTCCTGCTCTTTCGTATTACATACAAGTAGGTGTTTTACACCATGTGGTTGTCTTTTCCTACAAAAAGAGACAATTATGGTTTTCATTTTTGCTGTAAAAAATGAACGCTAGACTCTAAGACACTATTTAAAGTAGGAGCGACCTCAGATTTTAAAATTTTTTCATCCAGTAGCTCCAAAAGTACTTCCCTGGTTTAAAAACTGGGCTGAAAATTGAATTGAGGGAACCACAAAAGTGTCTTTCAGTTTTTCTGCTGGGTTCTGAAATGCTAGAAAATACTGGAGTTGCGATTTAAAGATTTTCTATTCAGCAGCAAGGCTGACAAATTATCACTTAACGCAGGCATTGGGACTGTAGGTGCAATAAATTGAAAATTCACAGGAATCCCATTACATTTGTGAGAATTAGCAGGAATGCATATTATTTCTAAAACAATCCCTGTCTGCTGAGCAGGTACCAGCTCTGCCAAGCGCGAGGGAGCAGCTCCAAGCCAGATGCTGACAAGACTTTCCTGATCTCCCTGTGACCCCCGTTGCAGGAGGTGAGCTGGCAAGAGGAATTAGCAGGGACGGGGGGGAGAAGACAATTTGTTTCTTCTTGCTTAGAAAATGTGTATGGCTGTCAGGGCCAATGTGTTTTCATGACACTCGAGCTGCCTCTCCAGCACCGCTCCTTGCAGGCTACATACTCGTCTTTTATCGGGAGGATGCTGGCATGGTAAGAGACAGCCTTTTCATAGAAAATCAGCTGAGCATTGCTGCACAAACATTTGGAGGCCTTGACTTTTTTTTTTCCCTCTCTGAAGAACCATTTGCCTACGTTTCCTCTTTTTTTTTTCTTTTCTGAAGGCTGAGAAATGCCTCAGGAATGCACTTGCTTGCTCTCCTTTCCCAGGCCGGCTCTCAGTGATGTATTAATTAGTTGGAGAACTGCACAGTAACGAGCAACTGCAGGCTGATCTCGTTAAATATTAATGCTTAACTAGAAAAGCAACAGCTGTTAAAGATATGCCACTCAATGTCATCCATGTCTGAATGTGAAAGAAGTCAGTGGCTGAACTACTGGCACTTGTGTTTCCAGAGAGAGCGAGAAGGGCCAAGTATTGCACATCCTTTTTCCAGAGCTGGCTGGGAACACCTCGGCTGCAGATAGGTTTCCGTGCTCCTCTGACTGCCTTTAACATTGATCCCAGCCATTTCCCTGCAAGCAGCCCTCTCTCAAGGAGACAGAAGCACAAGTTCTTGTGCCCACGCTGCTTTTTCAGCCTTTTTCATGCCTTGTTTTTAGTGGTTAGGTTTGAAAACCAGCACAAGGTCTGCCCCTTATCTGCTCTTTAACCATGAGCAAATGGTTAAGGCCGATATTTTCAAACATGAAAGTTTCAAGTCATGTAGTTACACCCCAAAGGAGTCATCCAAATTAGTGGTTGTCTTGATTATTATTGACTTTGCTGTATATTTTAGGCAACCCCATTTGAAAATATTGATCTTATCACCACTTTACTTCAGTTTATCCTTGGAGGATCTTGTTAGGACAGCTCTTTACATCATAAGGCTTGACTGATACAAAAAATATCTCAACCATCACATGAGAAACTTTCAAAGTGTTTATTTGTTCATTAGCCAGCTGGAAATGCTGCTGATGAAAGTGGATCAGGCAAGAGCCTCCTGTCCGAGAAGCCCCGCTCCTATTCTTCAGGCATGTGCCGTTACAGCCTGGCTTTGCATGAGCAGTTGTGGCAGCACTTCTACCCTTTCATTTGCATGGGCAAAGATGGGATTTTGTATGCACTGTCTTAATAACTGTCTACATGCAAATCAAGTACAGAGTTTTGCATGAGTTTTTGTGCTCTGCTTTCCAAAGAGTTACCCAGCATAGCCAGCGTATAGGATACATTACAGGATCTATAGTAGAGATAGCAGCCTTCTAACTTAACTTTCTGCCTCCACCTTCTCTTCAATATAATAATAAAGACACAGCAGCCAGTATTTTTTCTTACCCTCCAACTGTTTGCATTATGCAATTTGATTGCAGTTGATAATTCATTAATCATTTCCTATCATGGCTAATATTTACCCAGCTTGCTACTGTGCAGCAAGGGTGATGGGAGGGGCAGGAGCAGGGAGGTGAAAGATGCAGTCACGGAAGCACAAAATGTATGGGAACATCAAATCTTCAGAAACAGTCATTTTTTCTTTTTTTTTCTTTTCTTTTTTTTTTAATTAAGATGGATGTTTCTGTGGTGCTGCCACCAGCGGTTCTGTAGGGCTTGCCTTGATTTTCCTAAACCAAATGCTCCTTGGTTGTCATTGTGGCAGCCTCAGCTCTGTGGAAAAGGTTTTTTTCTAGACCTCCTTTGGCTGCCTGAGGAAGTGAAAGCGAAAGGGTTACTGCTGCCCTGTTGGATTTTGTTGTTGTTGTCGGGGATTTTTTCGGTCTCCTAGCATGATGCTTCCTCAGACAGTGCTTAAAAGCCACCGTGCTTGATTTCCCCTCTAATGGCGTTAAGACTGGAACTGGAGCTGCCTCTGCTGCCCCATCTTCCTCCTGCCCGTGTCTTCAGACGTTACATCATGGCTCCCAGCGTTGCTCGCTGACTCCAGCCGGCCTCCCCTAGGGATTGAAACCAGGTTCCCTTCCCTGTGGCAGCAGCAGTGCCCACATTTAAGAAGCTGCAGTGCTGAGCCATGACTGCATTAGTTCTACTACATTAGAACAGAAGCAAAGAGCTTAATTTAATTCACTGGCCTGTATACCGACACCTGAGGGCCACTAATTCACTGTCACATATTATCAGTGAAACCAAGCTCTTTAGCGTTCAGATTTTTTCTTTTCTTTTTTTTTTTTGTAAAAGCCGAGTCTTGCAAGGGAAATGCTCATTTTCTAGGACTGGAGAAAAATATGTCCTTGCAAGGATCATGGTAGGTCAGGATGACTCACTTTTGCCAGTGTCCACAAGGGATGGAAGATCAGACGTCTCTCTTCTTTTTTTTCCTTTGAAATATATAAATTGATCTCTGTTCTTTCATTTTATGCTTGGTATCATCAATAAAAAAGTTGATTCACAGTGACATATGATTGGCTGTAAAACATTTATTCACAACAGGCTGTATTTGGACATCATTCAAGGGCTTTGAGCCTATCAGATGCTTCAACCCCCTCTGTCTTCACAAGTGATAGAATCAAGACCTGTAGTTGCATTTCCTATGCTGTGACTTCCAAGAATCAAACCTTGCCTATGTTGTTTGTGCAAGAAGACCCATTAGGCTAAATTAATCCCTAGGGTAATCGTACAGACTTCAACAGAGTGTTATCAGGGATAAATTAGGCCTAATGATTTTTAATGAGGCTCTTGCCTGAATAAAGAAAATAGAGTTTCTCTTCTGTTCGGGTCTATTGTTCTTCTATTGCAAGTGTCACCATAAGCACCTGCTTTGACCCTGAATTTTTAAACCTGGGGATTTTGCATTTCTAAAAGGATTAGAAAACACACTCTTTTTTCTCCTGGCAACTTTGGGCAGTGGCATTATGCAGTGGGATACGTTTCCCAGAATTTACACGTCTCCAAACATCTTTTTTTTGAAAAACAAGTGAGTAGACTGCCAGAAAAATTACAGGCTTCCCATATTTTAAGGCTGATCTCCTCCTCCAGAGAGCATCCTCATCACAAGTGCTTTTCTTCATGCTAATGAATTTCTTGAGAAATCATTTTGAGAAGTGCAAACTGATTTGTTTTTTTTGAGCTGATTTGGCTGAGACAATCCATGCCTTGCGGTCCTCCAAGCACTCAGGTGGCTAATTCTGAGTTGCTCCACATCCCCAGGAGACCTGTCCATGGACCAGCTGGATAGTGGCATGGCTCTTGAGAAAAGGGGGATGTGATGAATCCTGTGCTGTTCCCTGGGAGGGTGGGACATAGCTGATTCCAGGTATGGAGAGGCACAGCCAGGTATCCGTCTCCGCAGGTGGCTTCTCTCCATCATCACCATTAGTGCCTGTGGTGACTATGGGAGGATAGAGAAAGGCAATCCTTCAGAAAGAAGTCTCTATGCCTAGAGATTTGAAAAGAAATCAGAGACCTCAAGTTGTACCCAGGCTTCACTGGGGAGTCAGTGTGTTGCTTAGGCAATAGTCTTGAAATGTTTTTACCTTCTTACTCTTATTCCTACCTGACCCACCTGGGGCTTCTCTGGTACCTCCCATCCCTGGTGCAAGTCTCAAACCAGTCTCAAACAGCAATGCTTTAGAGCACTTGGTCTCCGTGTCTTTATAAAGAGCAACCATAACCTTTAGGAGGTGAATTTGGAGGCTTTTGCTGTGATCTGTGATGTTCACGTAGTGGTCAGTTAGCCTGACTTCTAGAGAGTGTGCTGCTCCCCCAACCACTGCCCCAGCTGAGGTCTGGGTCTGCAGAGATGGGACTATTTCTGTGGTTCATCAGTATTCAAAACCGAGTGTGACTCATGGTGCCACAGCACTGCAGTGTCATGCATGGCTGAAGGGGGTACACGTGAGTGACTGGGTGCCCTTTTGGATGTCACTTCACTGTGTGTCCTAACGTGACCAGAGATGTTTGTTTGTGTTCTGGGCTACATGCTTAAGGAAACTTTGCCATGAAACTCCTGATCTCTCTGAATGCACCAAATCCTGGTTAATTTGCATCCTTTATAGTGTTTGACTTTAATTTTTATATTTAGAAATTAGGAAGCATTAGTTCATTTACAGGCTTGATTGATGGGCCGAGGCCAGCTGTATGAGGTTCAACAAGGTCAAATGCCGGGTCCTGCACTTTGGTCACAACAACCCCATGCAATGCTACAGGCTTGGGGAGGAGTGGCTGGAAAGCTGCCTGGCAGAAAAGGACCTTGGGGTGTTGGCTGACAGCTGGCTGAACATGAGCCAGCAGTGTGCCCAGGTGGCCAAGAAGGCCAACGGCATCCTGGCTTGTGTCAGGAATAGTGTGGCCAGCAGGAGTAGGGAGGTGATCGTGCCCCTGTACTCGGCACTGGTGAGGCTGCACCTGGAGTCCTGTGTTCCCTTTTGGGCCCCTCACTACAAGAAGGACATTGAGTTGCTGGAGCATGTCCAGAGAATGGCAACGAGGCTGGTGAGGGGTCTAGAGAACAAGTCCTATGAGGAGCGGCTGAGGGAGCTGGGGCTGTTTAGTCTGGAGAAGAGGAGGCTGAGGGGGGACCTTATCGCTCTCTACAACTACCTGAAAGGAGGTTGTAGTGAGGCGGGTGTTGATCTCTTCTCCCAGGTAACTAGCCACAGGACGAGAGGAAGTGGCCTCAAGTTGCCTCAGGGGAGGTTTAGATTGGATATTCGGAAAAATTTCTTTACTGAAAGAGTGGTCAGGCATTGGAACAGGCTGCCCAGGGAAGTGGTTGAGTCACCATCCCTGGAGGTGTTTAAAAAACGTGTAGATGTGGCACTTCGGGACATGGTTTAACAGGCATGGTGGTGTTGGGTTAACAGTTGGACTTGATGATCTTTGAGGTCTTTTCCAACCTTAATGATTCTGTGGTTCTATAATTCTATGATTCCTTAAAAACCATTATATAGCTATTGGTTGGAAATAGACTTTGCTTAATAACCGGCTGGCTTGACTTTAACCACTGATCTATGGCAACATGTCTGCAGACTCCCGAGTCATCATTTTGTGTTTCGAAATGTACCTTGCTAGTGGAAGAAATATTTATGTTTACTCAGAAATGCCAACAGAGTTTCTCTGCGCCCTTCTAGCACACATGGTGGACGTCCAGGGACTGAACACAAGCAGTACTAACTTCAGGTATAAACCTGTCGTACTTCTTGAATATTTCTTGAAGTGTGTTTCTTTTAGAGGACTCTGTTAGTTTTGATGTTTTTTTGGCATTTTTGCTATGTACGTCATCATGTAGAGAGATGGATGGATCTTTTGCAGAAGATAGTTACGTGAGATTTCCTCCCTTTCCCCATTCATGAGTTCAGGTCTGTGCCTTTAACATTCCTTTATTTTGGTAATCACTTTAATTCCTGCTCTTCCCTGGACTGTAGTAGGGAGCTGCAATTCTTCAGTGCTTTGCATTGCAATGCCTTCTGTAGCATTTCATAGCAAAACTGAAAGGAAACCCAAAATGTTTAAATTGGAATTTTACTTTGGAAAAGCAATCATATAGGAATATTTATACAGTGCGTGGCACAAGCCCTTATTTAAGTAATACAAAACACCAGATATAAACTTCATACAGGCTTAAGTATGGGATTTGCAGTGTGATTCTTCTTTTTTATACGCGCATCTTCTTTCCTAGAAAATGCTACAAAACCCTCCACAGAACCTGTCATTGGCAGCAGAGATAAGGAATGCTCCAATGCAGAAACATACCCTAAAAAGGGAAAGGCCAATTGACTTGCAGCGAAGCTTAAGCCCTTTCAACTCACCCCTGGACAAGAAGAATCAATGTCTCTTTTTAAAAAAAAGTGCTGCTGCTGTTATATAGCAGACCGTTAAACTATGCTAACAGTCGTATATTTTCTGTTCAAAACTGTGTTGCTGTGTATATAAACACAGGAAGGTTTTGTAGCTGTATATGTCCAGATTTTTGACAGGCGTAGGTGGAGCCAGCATAGGAAAGCCTATTCAGGAATTAGGAGCAGCTGCCCTAATGGAATACTATTGACTTTAGTTACATCAGGTGCTAAATATAGATCAGGCAGCAACATACACAGGGCTGTGTCTGACAGCCAGGACAGAATGTGCCACTCAGTGGACAGATGGATGGACGTTGTTCCTGCGCAGATGTTCCTTTGAGGTCAGGGAGGTCTTCCAGGCTCTTTTACCCGGCGTTGCTACCCATGTGGGAATCCTGCCGCTGACCTCCTGGGGCTGTGGATCCAGTCCCGAGGGGAGATATGAGGCTGGTCTAGACACAGGTCTCCTGCCAGCTCCTGTTAGCATGGTTCCCCGCTGTCAGTGGTGTTGTGTTGATTTATACCCGGCGAAGGGCTGATCCCAGGAGTTATAGTCAAAGCTGCAAGGAATATTTGTGCTATAGATATGTTGCCCCAGCCTTCCTCTATTGCCATCCCCTGCCTCTCTTCCTCCCTCACTCCTTCTATGCCCCCCCCCCCCCCAAGTTGTGCTTTTGAAGTAAAAATCTGCATTTCCAGCAGTATTCTTCAAAAGCCCTTCCCAGCCTGGACCGAAAAAAGGTGGGCCACGTGTGCCACGTCTGTGCCCTCAGTAGGAGGGTCTGTCCCTCTGCTCACCTTCATGGAGAAGGAGTGATCACCTCTGAGACTTTATCTTGATTCTTTGGGGCTGGAAAAGCTAGACAGGAGCCTGTTCTTTCTCTTACTTTGAATGAGGATGAAACCTTTTGTGTTAATTGGATTTGAATCTTTTTTTTCTTTCCCCTTCCCATCCTCGACTGCTATTTTTAAGCCAGGAAAGTACAGGTGTTGAAAGGGATGCGCTCGTCCTGACAGGCTCTATGGAGGAGCATCGCAAGGTTACAGCGCATCTCAGCACAGAGGTGTTAAGGAACTCTGAAGACTTGTCAAGCCACGGCAATGCCCAAGGTGCTCAGAAGTTCAGACAGCCTTTTTTATTTTCCTTCCTGGGAAGGAAAGCCCAAGGCTCTTGTATCATAGGAAGTGACAGTTTTGAAGTGAAGCAGGCTTGATAGTCCAAATGCGCCAGATTTGTGATTCTTTGGGAGAAAGGGGTACGCACACCCCCTTGTATCTGTGTGCTCTTGTGGGTTTAAATCTAGCTGATGTGCACAGACAGGACCTGTGTGGTGTCCCAAATGATTTATGCATGCATAAATCATTAAGGTCAAACTTCTCATCCTCTATGCTTTCTCCAGAGCACAAGTTGCAGAGAATCATCTAGTCATACATACAATGGTTAACACGAAACAATATTTTTTACAAAAAAACATTTGAAGTCTTTGAGGTCATAATGAACCCTCCAGTAACACAAGGTAGGGAATGATCCCAGTTCTAGGACTCTATTTACCTTCTCCTTTATAATCTGTAAGAGGTGTAGAATATTGTACCTTTGCTTTCTCTCTTATCTCTAGTCTTTCCACATTCACTGCGCATACACGCGATCAAGAAAACCCTGGCTGTGTGGGAAAGGACTGCATGTGTCATTCCATTTAGTAAATTCTTATTAGAGACCCTTTACAATGCTCTGAGCATTAGAGGTGGTACATTTTTGATACCTGCTTCTCTTTGCTTACAGAGAAAAAGTGCAGATTCCCTCCCCATTCAGTCTTTGGACAATAATTTTTTGGTTTAGAGTATGAGGAGAAAAGCAGAGCGAGTACATTGTGCTCTTAGATTTATAGTCCAGGAGATTGGTCACAACCCTTAGCCACTCTAAAAATGATCTATGCTTCAAGGGCCCAGGGAAAAAACCTGGAATATATATCCTAGTATGTCTCAAGCCACCCTGGGCTGTGAATGCGATGCTGGCCTGAGCCAGTCTTTAAGCAACGGCATGGCACCATGGGGTAGGGAGCACATGAATGGGAGGAACATTGTCTCTTGGAAGCTGATATTGTGCTGGCAGCAGGTATAGATGTTCTCAAGTCCAGTGGCACTGCTGATCCCATATCGGGAACATCTCCCCTCTCTGCAATGAGTTTTACAAGAGTAGGGAGATACATCTGATTCTGCGTGAGGATCCTCCATCAGTGTTACTATCAGTTAATGTGATTTTAATGCCATGGAGCGGGACTAGGAGCTTTATCCATGCAAGACTCTCTGCCATCCTCCACTGTGGCCTCAGCAGAGCATTGCTGCCAGCTCCACCGCGAAGGCTGGAACCCCAGCTGAGCCTCACAAGTGAAGCCGCTTCACTCCTTGACCCAATTTTTTCATATCTGTGCAGTCAGCTGCAGTGAGGCGTGCTTTGAACCATCAAAAGAGGAGTTGGAGCTGTTCAGTTCAGAGGCAAAAATCCACCCTTCCTCCTCCTCCAAGTGTTGAAGTCTGACTCGGGGAAGCCCTGCTGTGGCTCTGTAGTCAGACTGCCAGGAGTGAGCAAGCCCTGCACCACGCTGGGGAGGTCCCTTCAAGTCCTGTGGTCCTTGAGCAAGTCTTCTGAAGCTTGAAAGCGTCCACCGCATTGAACACAAGATATCAAGTGTCTTTATCTCCTGCTGAAATCATTTGGCCCCATCAAGGTCCATCAGGACTGACCCTCGCATGCTCCAGCCCAGTATATTGTGTGAGCACCCAGATAACCTCAGGACTGGATTTTTTTTTTCCCTTCTGGAAGCCAGGAAAACACTAGTTAGACATGGAATTGTAGAAAACCAGAGATTAAAAATTTGGATTTGTTACTAGATACAGAGTGATTTTTTGCTTGCTCTTGTCGGGTGTCCTGAGATGTGAGAAAGTATTACAAACTCCTTTCCTTGCAGAAGTTATGCTTATCCTGTGATCTGTATTTCTTACCCCATCTCTCTTATGTTACTCTTATCATCCTGTTATCAAAGGGCTTCAAAAGAGACCAGCGGAGCTTGGCTTTCGTATCGCCTTGAAATCCATTGAAAGGGTTACGTTTGGGTTTCTAGGAATGCCAAAGAAGGTTTAAGGCAGAAATAAGCCACTAAGGGTTCATTTTTTCTGCTCTTCTAAGGTTTTTTCTGTATAGGTGGAGTGAGATTTTCAGAAGGGCTCGATATTGTCTGTCACTGCTGATGTGTGTGTTGAAGCTCCCGTGTTCCCTCGCAGTGGGAGAGGGTTAATATGGGACACTTGTGAATATCCCACTATCATCTTACTCTTTCAAAACCTGTTGGCGTGGGTTACGGATCCGTTGTAACGATGTCACCCCAATATGAGTATTGATCGCTCAACCTTTATTAGTCAGCAAAACAAGGTTTATATAGCAAAGCAATTACAGCATCTGATTGGTTAGACCCCTAACCACATATAGGCAAAACTGCTGCAACTCGTTGCGATTGGCGCAAGGCTTCACCTCTCGATGCAGAAGCAGCGCTGTGGCAGGAAACGACAGCGTGGCAGGAAGTGACAGTGAGGCAGGAAACGGCGACGTGACGGTCCCCCTGCTCCAGTGTCCCAAGCTCGTCGCTCTACCTTCCCAACAGGGTTCCGTGTCAGCCGCTCCCAAGGCTCACCTCCGGATCGGAACCTGGGTTGCTCAACGGCACCAAGCTATGTCCCCTCTCATCCAGCCAGGTCTCCACAATTCCCCCTTCTTGTTTTTGAGCAAGCCAGGTATGCTTCGTCATCTTGGAGAGAGCCCTTTTAAGACAGCTAAAGCAAATACATATTATAATTCCAACAGCAAGTAACACGATACATATGCGCAAAATTTCTATAATTGAACTTTTAAGCCAAGCGGGCAGATTACCAAAGAGCGAGGTGAGCAACCCATCAAAAAATCCCTGGTTTTGTTGTATTTGATTGGCGTGCTATTCGAGCCATTGTAACTGCTTGTGGATGGACTTACTATGATCGGACAAATTCATACAGCACATGCCTTCAAAATCCTCACAGCCATGTCCTTGGGCCAGCAGTAAAAAATCAATTGCGGCTCTATTTTGCAATACCGCATGTCGTAGACTACTCTGATCTTCTAGCAGGGATTGCAAGACTTTTGTGGTAACATTGGCTTGCTTCTCTGCCCAGCATGTCAATTTCCCTAGCTGGTTTAACGCTGTGCCAGCGGCGGCACCGGGCACCAATAATGCCATAAATACTCGCTCGGTGGTACTTGGGAGAGTGATTCGATCATCACAGTCAGGAGGAAGACCCGTAACACCTCACTTGGGACGAGTTGTTACCTTCTTCCACCACTGTCAATCCGGAGCTAGCAATGTCAGCTGACCTAAGTAACACGGGCCGCCATAGACGTTATGAGGAATTCCTTGCCATGCCCTGTCGCCACAGATTAAAAACACGTCAGGAGGCAAGGCTTTAGGCGTAGCATTATTCCATAAGGGAAAACCACCTTCCATCCCGTAGGCGCCCAGACTTTGGGGGCTTCTTTTGTTCGTGTCATTGGTGCCACAGAAGGTGACAGCTCTAGAGTGGCCCTGATAGTTATAATGAGAAGCAATTGGAGTGACATTGGTCCACCTTGACCGGTTGAAGAAATGGAGATGGTTGGACCTAGCAACAGCAGGCCCTGCAAATACAAAACAAGTTTGAGTCCAGTTTTTGGTCGTGTTACCAATCCTCATCGACCCTAGCAAGTTCAGCTCTTGAGGATCCCAGGGCAATGTGCGATTCAGACCTTGTATGAGTTTGGCACTGCAATTACTCACTTGAATCTCCTTTGTACATCTGCCTGCACTATAATTAGCAAAATGAGTAACATTGTAGCTAGGTACCCCTATTAGACAGGTGCGAAAAGGTTCTGTTGCGGAAGCAAGAGACAGACAAAATGCTGATTGGCCCGTTTTGTTCGCCCAGGTAACCCATAGGTTTTGTCGGGGCTCAGTGCGGTAAAGGGTTTCTTCACCTACTATAATCTGACAACATTTAAAGAGTACGGCTAACAGGGTAATCACTCGTTTTCCTGCCATTCCCTTCAAAACTGATGTAAGCATCGCACTCTCGTCTTTCCCCCTCCGCTTTGGGGATGGCCCAAACAG
This sequence comes from Opisthocomus hoazin, assembly GCF_030867145.1. Classification (NCBI taxonomy): domain Eukaryota; kingdom Metazoa; phylum Chordata; class Aves; order Opisthocomiformes; family Opisthocomidae; genus Opisthocomus; species Opisthocomus hoazin. The sequence goes on along the minus strand of NC_134453.1, from coordinate 22,170,929 downwards.
CAGGCACTAGCTTACTTTGGCTATACTAAAAAAAAAAATACTTACCCATATGGTTTTAGCTCTCCGGTTTGCTAACCTTACCCACTTCGAGCAGCTACAGAGATAAGTATCACTTCCTTTTGTCTTGAGCCTTGCAACAATTAAAGCGCGAGCTACGCTGCGCCCTATTAAAGGCACTGATCACACCGATGCTTCGCAAGCAATATTCGACGCTGCCGCTATTGTTGGCAAGTGTAACAATTACATAAAACCCGAGGCTTACAGATCTTACAAAACGTCACAGGTGGTATCGGTGACAAGTACCTCCTGGTAACCACTCCTATACTCTTCCCTTTATTCAGGTTACTTCTACTTGATTGCTCTGCTCGTGAGAGTCTGCTTGTTGCTCCTCGGCTAACTTGTCTTGCTGATTCAAAGCAGGCTTCACGGCTCGGCTAGGCACCCAGACTGGACCGCGATCTGTGGAAACACACATATACCCTCGACCGTTAAATATCACTGGTACGGGTCCAGCCCACTCTCCAGTAGTCGGGTCTCTATAGATCACTTGAAACCGCGGTAAAGTCGTTGCACTATTGAATTTTAAGTTCTGGTGATGCACCACAACAGGCGGTGCCTCCTGATCGCCCATAAGGCACAAATAGTTCAAAGTAAAAAGAACTCGATGCAACCTCGGTTGCGCTTCTGTTTCAACTCCTCGCTGTTTATCTAAGTAGTCTTTCAGCACACGATGAGTGCGCTCTATGAGGCCTTGCCCTGTCGGAGAATGCGCAATTCCCATGGTGTGCTTAATTCCCCACGTCAACAAGAATGATCTCAGCTTTTGACTGACATAGGCAGGTCCATTATCGGTCTTAATTTCTTCAGGGACCCCCAATACTGCAAAACATGAAAGCAGATGCTTACAAACATTTTGCGCTTTCTCCCCAGGTAGAGCAGTGGCCCATATCATTTTCGAAAAGGTGTCTATTGTGACATGCACATACTTCAACCGCCCAAATTCGGAGAAGTGTGTGACGTCCATCTGCCACAGCGCAAGTGCCTGCAGCCCTTTTGGATTGACCCCTTGGCCTATACGTGGTCCTTGGTTTCCACACTTAGGACAGGCCTGTACAATATAACGAGCCTCATTCTCTGTCAGCCCAAATTGCCTTCGCAGACCTCTTGCATTTTGGTGAAAATTCTCATGACTCTGTCTGGCCTGCTGAAACTTGTCTACTGGAGGCATAGGGCATGCGGGACTGACTAAGTTGTCAGCAATTTGATTGCCGTGCCCTAGTCCCAGATCCCATTGGTGGCTACGTACATGAATGACGCAACAAGGTACGGCCCGTTGAGACAGTACGGTCCGCAACTGGATAAACAGCTTGCCTAATCTAGGGTTGACTGCCTCCCTAAGCAAGGCATCCGGTATTCGAGGCACTATCCCGGCTACATAAAGGGAGTCAGTCACAACATTTAAAGGCTCATTTAGCCAATTAGTTAAAGCCCAGACCACGGCAGTCCGCTCTAAAATTTGCAGCGAATCTCTATCCTGTCCTTGTATCATATGATGACACCACTGGCCCCCTTCTTGCCAAACACAAACTGCCTTACGCAGCCTTCTGCCTGCATCTGTATATACTGTGATTCCTTCGGCCAGCGGTTCCTTCTGAACTCTGGACTTCTCAAGCCATAGATTACGCTTCAAGAACTGCCACAATCTCCCTTTCGGCTGTCGGGAAAGTATCCTCCCACCATAGCCTAACAGAGCTTCCTGTATGGGTAGAGCATGCCTCAACCACCATTCCAAATCTGCTGCTTTGACCGGTATACTGATGTCCTGCGGCTCTTCCCCTGATATTTCCACTATCCTCGTCCTACCTTTTCTGATTAGCTCTCCCACAGCTTCTGATCGTGTCTGTGTACTAGTCTTTGGCTGCACACTTAAAAACACCCATTCTAGTATGTAAAATGGATCATCGCCCCTAATAGGCTTGTCAGTGGCAAAATCAGGACTATTCAATGATGCTGTACAGGAATGAGTCTCCCCCTTCTTGTTTTGCCACTGACAAACAAGGGCATGTGGTGACTCTGCAGGGTTACAAATAAGCAAGGAGACAGGTAGGGTTAGCAATCGCCTAGCAGTCCAAGCTGTTTGAAGCTTCTGTACGATGTGTTGCAAAGCTGCTTGTTGCGTCTGTGATAGGGTGACTGCTGTGCTGGGATGCGAGCTACGTAGTAGTAATGTCAATGGTGCAATGTCAGCATTGGAAATACCAGCACAGTTGCGCACCCACTGGATATCTCCAAGTAAAGTCTGTAGATCAGTCAATGTGCGTAAATTTGTCACTAACTCCACCTTTTGTGGTTGGATCTTAGTGTCAGAGATGCGCCACCCCAAATACTTCCATGGTGCAGATCGCTGAACCTTTTCCGGGGCAATAACAAGGCCCTTGCTGGCTAAAACAGTACTCAGCTGTGTCAAGGAATCGTCATTGAACGCTTCCTGTTGACAGCAGAGGATGTCATCCATATAATGATAAATGATTGTATTCAGCCATTGCTCCCTGAGTGGAGCTAAGGCCCAAGCCACATAAAGTTGACACAGCGTGGGTGAGTTTCTCATGCCTTGTGGCAAGACAACCCACTCATATCGCTCTGAAGGTGCTGCTTTGTTGGTTACCGGTATCGAAAAGGCAAACCGTTGAGTGTCTCGGGGATGTAAAGGTATAGTGAAAAAGCAGTCTTTTAGGTCAACAATGATCACGTGCCAACCCGACGGAAGCATAGCAGGTGATGGCATTCCAGGTTGTACGGCTCCCACGGGTTGCATCTGCTCATTAATCTTACGTAGGTCGTGTAAGAGGTGCCATTTGCCGCTCTTTTTCGGAATGACGAAAATGGGGGTATTCCATGGGCTGACTGAAGGCTTGATGTGGCCTGCAGCAAGTTGCTCTGCTACCAGTTGCCTTGTTATTTGCAGTCGCTCTTCTGTCATGGGCCACTGGTCAACCCACACGGGTTTGTTGGAAAGCCAGGTTAGCGGTGGGTTGGGCGACTGCTCGCCACTGCCCATAACTAAAAAGGGGTAGTAGTTAGTACAACTCCAATTTGACTCAAAATGTTGCGCCCAATTAGGGCTGCAAGAGTTTTGGGCAGCTGCATGACATAGACCTTTAAACTGACCTCCTGCCCTTCAGGAAAGGTTATTTGCACAGGGTATTGGCTCATCATGGGAGTGGAGTGTCCCCCCACACCTGCGATAGCTGTTGTGGGAACACTTAGTGGCCACTCCTCCGGCCAAACACCCGTACTTACGATTGTGATGTCAGCTCCGGTGTCTAGCATGGCATAGATTTGTACTGATGCATTTTTCTGACTCAACACAACGCGCATATTAGGGCAGTGGTCCATCTTCGTAGTAAAACAAACTGCAGGGTCTGTGGAACCAAGACTTCGGTTTTCATGGGAAGTCTTTGCTAAAGAATGGTCGATTGAGCTGCCTATCACTAGAACCTGCGCTATCTTACTGCCTTTTGGAACAAACAAAGGAGGACAAAGGGTATGGACCATAATATGAATCCGGTCCGCATAGTTTGCATCGATAACCCTAGGAACAATTATTAGTTCCTTAACGCCGGCAGAAGAACATCCCACTAAAAGTCCTTTCATTCTGCCGTTTGAATTAATCCTTGGCCCGACCGCATTACTAGGGATCTCATGTACGGTCGTGTCGTTAAGGACAACGTCTATTGTGGTTTCCAAGTCGATTTCTAAGCTGCCTCTGGTTGCAGTTTGAGGTTGTTGTGAAAAACTCTTGCTTTGCCCGGAGGATTCATTTGTTTCCACACGCGGCCTCTGTCCGCACTCCTCCCCTCGTTTCCCGAACATACTTTTGTGGCATGGTTACTCTTTTGACATCTTTCACACCAGATGGCGCTACGGCAGCAGTGCCTGACGTGCCCCTTTTCCCCACACCGATAGCAAATACGGCGGACTGACGATTGCACCTGCAGAGGACTGTTTTGATGCACCACAGCTGCAAGTGGTTGGACAACTTCTCTGACCGCGCCTTGCACGGCAGCAGCGACCATCGCCTGTTGCTTTTGTGCTCCAGCCCTCTCGACCCTGGACACCATGTCTTCAACTCCCACCCCTTTCGGCAGACTTGCCAGAAGCTGTTTTGTAGTCTTATTGGCGTTGTCAAAGGCTAGCACACGAAACATTTGCTGCTTGCTTTCGTCATTTAAATCTGGATGATTCATTAACGCATTATACAGCCGGTCGATGAAGTTGCTGTAAGTTTCAGTGGCTCCTTGCACTACAGTTCCGAAAGGTGGAGCGGACGAACCAGGCAGTGCAAAGAAAGCTTCCAGGGCAAGACGTGCCGACAATTGAAGCACATGGGCGGGGAAGGTCAACTGTCGCTCCGGGTTAGCATAAACTCCTTGTCCGGTAAGTATTTCCACCGTTACTCCATAGTAAGGATTTTGCTGGTCCTGATGTCGCATTGCCTCATCCATAACCTGTTGTGCCCACGCTGCTCCCCACAACAAGAACTGAGTAGGGGTAAGTAACAATCACATTAAACTTCGACAGTCATACGGACACATCAGGTCAGCGGAGTAAATCCAGGTAACAATTTGTCGAGTGGCCTCAGATCTCACCCCATATTGAGATATGGTATTACTGGCCTGTTGTAAAATCTTCCAGTCATGTGGTTCCCAATTGCCTTGACCATTAACCTGTACCACAGGACAGGCTAACGCCTGAGTACCTCCCATAGTGGCGGCAGCATTCCACTGTCCATCTAGGATGGCATCCCTTATAATACCACTCCAGCGGGCAGGTGTGATCGACGCCGGAGGCCCAACTAAACATTTTGGAGAGGAAGCCTTATTTTCCCGGTGGGGGGGGTTGGCAACGATTGACATATGCTGGAACTGCGAGCTCATGTCTTGAAGACGCTGCAAAACTGACTGCAAAAGATCGCACTTTGCTTTTCCCTGCAATCCGCTCTGGCCGCCATTAGAGGGAGTCGGGAGTGGAGACGCCTCGCTGGAGGGCAGCAACGGAGGATAGAGAGAAGGGGCCGATGTTGTAGGCCGCGCCCCTTCTCCCTCCCCCTCTGGAGGTGGTGCTAGCCGCTCCTCCCCTCTTCTGGAAGGCAGTCGTACTTCCACGTCCGACTCCTCCCCTCTCCCCGGGGGTGGTCGTACTTCCGCATCCGACTCACATCTCTGCTTGGTTTCTCTAGCGGCAACTTCCGGTGGGCCACCCCCCTCTTTGCCAGCATCGCAATCACACTCCGCACTCGTCTGAATCTTGGCAATTGTTTTACAGGTGATCCCAGTCATCTCTCTAACGGCAGGTAGCCCGAAAACCTGTGATAATGTCCCAGGCTTAGGCGCGTGATCTTTCCCGGGCTCCAGAGCTAGCATCCGAGCTGCAGCACACGCCACCTCTCGTTCAGCTTTCATGGCTTTTAAGGTCTCTAATACTGTTCGCCAGATCTCGCGGACGGCTTTTATCTCCTTTTCTTCCTTTTCCTCCCCCATTATTGTCCTTTCCCACATTGTCTTTCCTAACTCTTGCCATTCCGAGACCGAAAACAGTAGCGGGGTATCCGCAAAGTGACCCCATCGTTGCCCCAGTTTAATCAACTTCATGAGTTGCTTTGCCGTTGCGTCTATTCCTCTCTTAGAGAGCATATCGACGAGCAACGTTGCCGCAGCCTCTATCTCCATGCTTGTGGCCCCGGCCTCCACCTTCAATTTTAACTGCGCCAGGCAGCACCAGTGGAGCTCGTTTCACTCCCTGGGAGTCAACCGTCCGTGTCTGCCCTGCGACTCTGCACCCAGGCAGCACCACTCCCAGCCGTTGTTCCCACGCCCCCTCTCTAGCTGCTCACCGCAGTCTCAGGGATTCCTGCAGGGAAATCTACCATCCTCTGCCGCAGGGACCAAACCATCCTCTTCTACCAAATGTTGGTGTGGGTTACGGATCCGTTGTAATGATGTCACCCCAATATGAGTATTGATCGTTCAACCTTTATTAGTCAGCAAAACAAGGTTTATATAGCAAAGCAATTACAGCATCTGATTGGTTAGACCCCTAACCATATATAGGCAAAACTGCTGCAACTCGTTGTGATTGGCGCAAGGCTTTGCCTCTCAATGCGGAAGCAGCGCTGTGGCAGGAAATGACAGCGTGGCAGGAAGTGACAGTGTGGCAGGAAATGGCGACGTGACGGTCCCCCTGCTCCAGTGTCCCGAGCTCGTCGCTCTACCTTCCCAACAGGGTTCCGTGTTCGCCGCTCTCAAGGCTCACCTCCGGATCGGAACCTGGGTTGCTCAACGGCACCAAGCTATGTCCCCTCTCGTCCAGCCAGGGCTCCACATAAACCTAACCCTTGGGCAAGATTATCTAATAGAGGCTTCTTAACTAGCACCAACACCCTTCACCACAACAATGATTGTACGTAAACCTCATAGTTACAACCTCCACTATGTCCAACAACACACACACACTCTTTTTTTCTTTTCCTCTCCTATATCCATTCACACCGGCTTCCCCAGCCCCAGGCCATGTTGGAAAGAAAAATGGAGGAAGGATTTGGCTACAGACCCTATGCTGGAAGAAAAGGAACAAGAAAGTGGCTTGAGGAGCGAACCGTGGGTGCTGCTGGTGTCACCAGGATGCTCTTGTGGTTTAGTTCTGTCTATTCTCCATTGCCTCGTCCTCTCTTTGTTCTCCCTTCTCACTAATTCTCTCCTCAGATGATCCCACTATTAATCTAGGCTGAATGAGACCAAAACGTTAGGGAAAAACATAATATCCATAGCTGTCACCATGTTCATTCTACTTATATACTGCATCTCAGTCCTACCTTGTGCCCACTTTAGGCATTTGGAGCGCACACTCTGTAAGATGCCCTGCAAGTTTTTATCACGCCTTGCTGAAAAGGACATTTTATTGACTTTAGGCACTCATGTCATAAGCAAAACATTTGTAAAAATTAAGATATGATCTTACTGCTGTGTTGTGGGTTGCTCCACTTTACTTTGCAGATTATATGCTGAAAATCATCCCCTGACAGTCGCGAAACCAGTGCAGCTCACAAGGGTTTTCCCAGTCTTAAGTACTGGGCACACTGCTAGAACACAGCTAAAGCTGGAATGAATTGATACGTGCCCATTGTATGAAAATGTCTGTGGCCTGTGGACTGATGCAATACTAATTTTGAGATGTTCCAGATGCCCCTTAGTGGTTAGAGCACCCTTAACGCTCTGCAGCTGCTACATTTTGGAATAGCTCTTGTTGCCAAATTCTTTTATGAATAAAAGCAAGGGTACTTACCTGATGTACAGGGAGAAACCAAATATTGCAAGTGAAAGAATGAACATGAAGGGACTGTGAATCACCATCCACTTTTACTTAATGTTTGATTATTATTTTTTCTTTCCTATATGTCTAGTTACTATCTTTCTAAAGCAATCCATGTTCACATTCCTTCAACACTCAATTAAATAAATGCCGCAGACTCCCCCTGACCCCACCAAAGCTTCACAACTGGATAGTCCCACTTTTAAATGTGTGGGCATCCTTTGTGTCCATTTGCCATCATTTCCACTTTCTATCACGTTTGGCTTGCTCCACAGGAAAGGTCTGGTGCCAGGATTTCTGTTGGCTGAAACAAGGGTGAAGTTCTGACCTGTTTAAAATCAATGGCAAAGCCCCCAGAGACAAGTGGGAGAGCAGACTGTGATTTGGAGTACTTGGAGGATATACACAAAGAAATCATACATAGCAATATAATTGTGGCCATTCGACGGATGCTGAAGTTAGAGATCAACAAGCCAGCAGTTATAAATAGCAGCGATTTCTGCTGATTCCTAGTTCTGTTAGTTTAACCACTATTGAAAATCAATTCTTTTTCTGCCTTTCAGGACAGGTAAAAGCACATCACTTGCTGTCCTGTAGTAAAACTTGAGCATTTTGTTGTCTTAGCATAAATATTATCCTGCTAACCATGCTGTTGTGTTGGCATGCTTAATATTTTCGACAGGTACCTGCAAAAACCTGTTAACATATTAATGGATTTTTTTGCTTGTCAAGGAAAATTTTTCCCGCTGCAATGACAGCTTCAAACTCACGCTGCAAAAGGGCAGGGCAAGCAGTCGCTCAATGGACGAGTACAACACGCTTCTCCCAGCAATAAAGGCTTCAGACTTGAGTCGGGTGCCTTGCCACTCTGATCCGCAGCACTGGTTTAATCATGTTAATTTGCTGTCTAATTATGGTAAACACTGCATATTATTCAAATTAAAAATGTATATTGACATTCACGTAGTCAGTCTGCAAAATTTTTTATGCATTAGTGTTTTCTAAGCTGAATGCCCTCTGGTAGGCACTGGAGGCTGTGTATCGCTGCATTAGCTAAAAAGGGAGGTGAGTGATCATATATAGTGGCCTCCCGACTTGGAAAGTGTTTTACTTGGCACACTGCTGGGAGGCAAATGGTTTCTCTGAAGCAAAGTTGTCCCTGCAACATCGTCTGTGAGATGCAAGTCCAAAACCAACCCCACTGCCTTCCTCATTAATAGGGCAATCATAACCAGCGTGGTCTTGGTTGTGTGAGTCTACCTGCCTAGGGTCCCACTCACCTTGAGAAAAAAGATATTTCCAGAGAGAATAGGCAAGCAAAGAGCTATAGGTTTGATGATTCAGGCTCTGATCCTTCCCCTTACAATTTTCACCAATTCTTGCTTTCCCAAAAGCTGTCCTTGCTCGGGGGTGTCTCCAGTGGTAGGTGCCCAACCTAGGTGGGTTTCATCAGAAGCAAGAGCCTGCTACTGCAGTGGAAAGCAATCCCAGTCCCTGTTACTGTGTTGGCGGACCAGCAATTATATATCAAGGATGCCTAATTAGACACAGCAGTTTCTGAGATGGGCCCAAATCGGAAAGCATTTTCCTAAATCAAGATCTGTGGTTCTTCTTTTTGTGGGATTATTGGGATTATATCCTGATACACTGGATCCAATGACAATGTCAATAAATAGAATTGTGATTTTGTGATCTTGTCAATGATAAGAAAGGAAATGAACACAATATATTATAATAGTAATTATAAAAATATCACCATATTGCCTCTGTGTGCTATCAGATATCCAGTGTGGCTTCTCTTATAAGAATAGGAACACATTCAAACTATTCCATCTGACTATATGCAGTAAAAAGATTTACTTGGATATTTCAGTGCATGCCACATTTTTATCCCACAGTTGTGACTTATGGAGGAAGCTACTGATCGGAGTGAAAACATAAGAGTACTTTACAGAACTGCTTAATAAGTGGACAATCTAGGAAAGGCTGGACAATGCAAAGCATATGAGTAAACAGATGGATTTTACTGGCAGACAGTGTTTCTTGTGTTCGGAAATGGGAGTTGTGCATGCACTTGGCTCCACAGTTATGTAATTGGGCCCATAAAAATCTATCTTTTTCATTGTGTTAGGCATTTACAGTTTCCTTTGAGTAGGTTTCTTTATTCCCCTTTTTTTTTTTTCTCTCGGATGCAAGGGTAGATGCTTAGACTTGTATACTTAGCATACTCTATTATTCTTTTGATTGCCTCCTCATGCTTCATTCACTATGGTTCAAGCTGGAAAATTGAAGTGGAAAGGAATTCTGTGCCTTGGGATTTAATTCTTTTAGGGAACAGAAAGAGTTTCTTGAGACAAAATATTAAGTTTCAACTGTCCCAGGTCATTTGTTTGTTTGTTTTTCCCTGTTTGATTTGTTTCAGTTTCTGGGAATGGTTTCCAGTCACCATTGCCTCAGAGCTGGACTAGATAAGAGTAGCTGGAGAAAGAAGGATTTTCAGATGTGTTAATGAATTCTGAATTTTAACTCAGCAATTATCCTCTGCTGGTTTCAAAATGGCTTGGAACTGAGTCTTTTGTAGAGGTGAAAGTAAGGAAATGGCTGTTTTTGAGTTCGTGTGTTGAGGGAACACAGCTAGTAATCGTATGTAGGTGGTGATGCCTCGACTGTTGGTAGATACTGGTTTGTATACAAAGAGCTTCAGGAGGAAGGTCTCTGGGTGGTTTTACATGATGACACCAAGCTGAGTGGTGCAGTTGACACACCAGAAGAATGGGATACCATCCAGAGGGACCTGGACAAGCTCGAGAAATGGCCCTGTGTGAACCTCATGAGGTTCAACAAGGCCAAGTGCAAAGTCCTGCATCTGGGTCAGGGCAACCCCCACCATCATTACAGGCTGGGGGATGAAGGGACTGAGAGCAGCCCGGCCGAGAAGGACTGGAGGGTACTGGTGGATGAGAAGCTCAATATGAGCCACCAATGTGCGCTCGCAGCCCAGAAGGCCAACCGTATCCTGGGTTGCATCAAGAGAAGTGTGGCCAGCAGGTTGAGGGAAGTGATTGTGCCCCTCTACTCCACTCTCGTGAGACCCCACCTGGAGTCCTGCGTCCAGCTCTGGAGCCCCCAACGTGTATGTGTTGGAGTAGGTCCAGAGGAGGGCTACAAAAACGATCCGAGGGCTGGAGCACCTCTCCTATGAGGAAAGGCTGAGACAGTTGGGGCTGTTCAGCCTGGAGAAGAGAAGGCTGCAGGGAGACCTAATAGCAGCCTTTCAGTACCTGAAGGGGGCCTATAGGAAAGATGGGGAAAATATTTTCAGCAGAGCTTATTGCTATAGGACAAGGAGTAACGGCTTTAAACTAAGGGAGGGTAGATTTAGACTAGATAGAAGGAAGAAATTTTTTACCATGAGGGCGGTGAGGCACTGGAACATGTTGCCCAGAGAGGTAGTGGAGGCCCCATCCCCGGAAACATTCAAGGCCAGGTTGGAGGGGGGCTCTGAGCAACCTGGTCTAGTTGAAGATATCCCTGCTCATTGAAGGGGCATTGGGCTGGATGACCTCTAAAGGTCCCTTCCAACCCAAAGCATTCTATGAATCTATGATTCTATGATTCTACATGATCATTTCTCATAGATAATTGGAGTTAGAGCAGATAACTTGCAAGTAGCATATTGGCTGCTGTATTTATATCCTTCCTGAATTTTAAAGATATTGAATGTACTGATAAATCAATTATTTAATCAAGCTTTACAAATTTATTTCAATAGATTTGTCCACACGTGGTGGAGGTCATATTTAGGATTGGTGGTGGAGAAGAAATTTAGGATTAAATGGCACAAGAAAAGTGCTGGGTGATGTTGTGATCTTTAGATAACAAGAAGACAAAAGTTGCTGCCTAAGCAAATAAATTAAGGAGCTGTGATGAAACCATTTCACGCTGAACACAGCCTTTGTAAAGAGCAGAGGGAATGAAGTTACTGGAGGTGTATATTGAGTGCTTTGCAGAATGTGTGAGATAGACAGATACAGCATCATAATAGATATATCGTAAAGAGAAAGCAAGGGCATCCATTCATCTGCTCTAGCCCTGGGCTGTATGGGGCTGTTCCCTTTTCTGTACTTCCCCAGGGAAGATGAAAAGGGAAAGTGATCCTGCCACATGGTTCATGCACCTTGTTGCAGCCCTGCTCCATATCATCATGTCCAGATTGCTGGCACTTTGGAAAAAGCATGAGTTCAGAGATATTTTTTTTCCGACACCCTTTTGCTCCCTGTCTTGATAAGTGGCAACAAACCACTCACCAAAAAAGAGTCCAGGGGAAAGCCAGTAGAATGCCTCTCTCCATCACCGGGACCTTTGACAGCTTCCATCTCCTATGCTCCCTTCCCCATCCCTCCTCTTCTTCAGTGCTGGATCCATGGTCGAATAGTGCTCTGAGGCTAGGGTGCTGGTCAAGGGACTGCACTGGGCTTTGTTCTTCCTAGGGACCTCTGGCCATTGATCAGAGCAGACAACAAGAAGTTCCCTGTGCTCCACAGAGGAGCAGCTGCCTTTTTCTCCAAAGGCCCTGGCTGTGGCCAGGGAGGACAGGCTGTAAATTTAACCCATCTCCTGTAGCAAGAAGCTGGATGCTTAGTCACACTTGAGTGTCTGGTAGAGTGCCAAGGCCCTGTTTGATAATGTAGTACTTATTAGAACAGATATGGCTAAGAGGTATTCATTACCGTGTAAACAGGGCTTTCAGGAGGCAGGTCCCAACTCTGCCCAGAGGTATGGGGCCAGCTGGCTTAATCCACCCCAGGGACCAGGGGACTGAGGACACTGGTGCTGTGGGAGGCACCTGAACACGAGCAAAAAGCAAAAAAAATGACAAGTGCCATTGGTTTCCATCACATTTCTGAAAAGCCAGAGGGGCTCAGGGGTACTCGCTGTGCCCCCATCCTTGAGCTGAGATCCTATGGCCATAGTCCCTCCGTCTCCAAGGAGGAACGGCTGGTGGGGTCACTCACTGGGGACCTCAACTGGCTCCCAGCAGTGGAGACTGTAGATGGCTGCACCCACCTGCAAACTACTTCCGCTTGAGGATTTTATAATAATACTAAAAACCCCCCAAGTCTCAACTGGGATGAGAGGAGATGTCTGTAGGAGGGCTCTCACCTTTGACATGGTTGGCTGGACATTTCTGGAAAGAAAAAGGAGAAGTGGAACCAAGCGGGAGGTGAGAAAAGGGGCTGCCACCCATGGCAGTTAAGCTTTGCTTCTTCCAGGAGACTCTTTAGGATTGTGTCTCATAGAATCATAGAATCATAGAATGGTAAGGGTTGGAAGGGACCTTAAAGATCATCTGGTTCCAACCCCCCTGCCATGAGCAGGGACATCTTCCACCAGACCAGGTTACTCAGAGCTCCATCCAACCTGGCCTTGAACACTGCCAGGCAGGGGGCATCCACAGCTTCTCTGGGCAACCTGGGCCAGTGTTTCACCACCCTCATGGTGAAGAATTTCTTCCTATATGTCTAATCTAAATCTGCCCTCTTTTAGTTTAGAGCCATTCCCCCTTGTCCTATCACTACACACCCTTGTGAAAAGTCCCTCTCCATCCTTCCTGTAGGCCCCCTTCAGGTACTGAAAGGCTGCTATAAGGTCCCCCCGGAGCCTTCTCTTCTCCAGGCTGAACAGCCCCAACTCCCTCATCCTGTCCTCATAGGAGAGGTACTCCAGCCCTCTGATCATCTTTGTGGCCCTCCTCTGGACCCGCTCCAACACATCCATGTCCTTCCTATGCTGGGGGCTCCAGAGCTGGACGCAGGACTCCAGGTGGGGTCTCACGAGAGCGGAGTAAAGGGGCAGAATCACCTCCCTCAACCTGCTGGCCATGCTTCTCTGGATGCAGCCCAGGATACAGTTGGCCTTCTGGGCTGCGAGCGCACGTTGCTGGCTCGTATTGAGCTTCTCATCCACCAGTACCCCCCAGTCCTTCTCCTCAGGGCTGCTCTCGAGCTGCTCTCGAGCCACTCTCCGCCCAGCCTGTATTTGTGTTTGGGATTGCCCTGACCCAGGTGCAGGACCTTGCACTTGGCCTTGTTGAACTCCATGCGGTTCACGCAGGCCAACCTCTCCAGCCTGTCAAGGTCCCTCTGAATGGCATCCCTTCCCTCCAGCGTGTTGACTGCACCACACAGCTTGGTGTCATTGGCAAACTTGCTGAGGGTGCACTCAGTCCCACTGTCCATGTCGACAACAAAGATATTAAACAGCACCGGCCCCAGTACCGACCCCTGAGGCACACCTCTCGTCACTGGTCTCCACCTGGACATCGAGACATTGACTGCAACTCTTTGAGTGCATCCATCGAGCCAGTTCCTTATCCAACAAGTGGTCCATGTGTCAAATCCATGTCCTTCCAATTTAGAAACAAGGACATCATGAGGGACAGTGTTGAATGCCTTGCACAAGTCCAGGTAGATGATGTCACTTGCCCGCCCTTTATCCACCAATGCTGTAATCCCATCATAGAAGGCTACCAAGTTGTTCAGGCACGATTTGCCCTTGGTGAAGCCATGTTGGCTGTCCCCAGTCACCTCCTTGCTATCCATGTGCCTCAGCATGGTTTCGAGGAGGATCTGCTCCATCATCTTGCCAGGCACAGAGGTGAGGCTGACTGGCCTGTAGTTCCCCGGGTCTTCCTTTTTTCCCTTTTTAAAAATGGGGGAGATGTTTCCCCTTCTCCAGTCGGTGGGGACCTCCCCAGACCACTGCGACCTCCCAAATATGATGGAGAGTGGTTTAGCAACTTCGTCCGTCATTTCCCTCAGGACCCGCAGATGCATCTCATCAGGCCCCATGGACTTGTGCACCTTCAGGTTCCTTAGGCAGTCTCGAACCTGGTCTTCTCCTACAGTGGGCGATTCTTCATTCTCCCAGTCCATGCCTTTACCTTCTGCAACTTGGGCGGTGTGACTAGAGCACTTGCTGTTGAAGACTGAGGCTAAAAGTCGTTCAGCACCTCAGCTTTCTCCACATCACGGGTAACCAGGTCTCCAGCTTCCTTCCAGAGTGGGCCCACATTTTCCCTAGTCTGCCTTCTTTCACTGACATACCTATAGAAGGCTTTCTTTGACATTTCTGGCCAGATTTAATTCTGTTAGGGCTTTAGCTTTCCTAACTTGCTCCCTGGCTACTCAGATGATTTCTCTGTATTCCTCCCAAGCTACCTGTCCTTGCTTCCATTCTCTGTAGGCCTCCTTTTTCTGCTTGAGTTTGGCCAGGAGCTCCTTGTTCATCCACATAGGCCTCCTGGCGTTTCTGCCTGACTTCCTCTTGGTCGGGATGCATCACTCCTGAGCTTGGAGGAGGCGATCCTTGAATACTGACCAGGTTTCTTGGGCCCCTCTTCCCTCTAGGGCTTTATCCCATGGTATTCTACCAAGCAGATCCCTGAGGAGGGCAAAGTCTGCTCTCCTGAAGACCAGGGTAGCGAGCTTGGTGTGCACCCTCCTCTGGAGTTTAAGGATCTTAAACTCCACCTTTTGGAGTTTACTTCATGTTGGAAGTAAACCCATTAAAATGGAGACAGTGAGCAGTGTGGAGAGTATGGTGGGTACGCACATATCTGGGTCTATGGGCCTGAAAACTAGGGTGAAAAATACACCTGTAAAGATGAACGCGAAGCGTGGTCCAAACACAGGACACTGGGAATGCAGGTGAGACCACGTGTCCTGCTTTGGTCCTGAGCCAAATGTTGTGTGTAAACCCCTTACTCTTGTCATGAGTATGGTGTTGGATAAAAAGAAAAAAACAGAAATGTGAGCTTTGTGGCTGTGAAAACTGTTTGGTACCATCCTTCAGTGCTTGAGTGGGGGGAGAAGGACCGTAGCCTTGGAGACAGGAGGCAGGCAGGGGTGTACGTCCAACCTTGCTCTGGTTGGGTTTCTGGAGGACCCACTGGTCCCCCACCTCCCTGGGGTCCTTGGCAGAAAAAACTTTCTCTATGCATAGGTTTTTATTGTTTAATCTTTTTGGGGGTGTATGTGGTTTGGTTTCTAGAGTTGGTATCCTCACTGGTTTTTGATTATTTTGTCTATTTAACCAGGCTGATTGGTACTGCAGCCACCAAGAGTTTCTTCAACACACTTCGTAAACAAATCATTTCCCTTGCTCTGGTTATTGCTGTCAGGTAGTGCAGGAAAAAAAAAGAAAAAAAATCAGGAAACAAATCACTAGTATGGAGGGAGAAGAAGGGGAAAAAATGGGGAAATTTATTGCAGAGCATTGAGAAATGGGGAGAAAAACAGTGACCAAAGAGCAGCCAGGCACGTGGGGCAAGGACAAACAAGTTTGGCAAAGATGATGGGCTTGGAGAGGGGGTGAGGGAGAGCCCAAGGTGCACTTAACCTCCGAATGCATCATTTGCATCCATCCCTGCCTGTGTCCCTGTGATGCAGGCAGGAGTGAGACCCCCTGCAAGGGCTGGGGGTCTCTGCAGGGACCCTAGGGTAGGAGCTGGAGGGGAATGAGTTCCCCATTCCCTTCTCCTCTGACCCACTCACCCCACGCACAGTACCCACACGGAAAGCAAAGCCTCTCGGTATGAGAAAGCCCCTCCAGACGATGCCTTAGTCTCTGGGAATAATAGATGGTGTTTTTACAACCTCTCAGAGGCCTTTTCCTGGGTAGACGGTGAAAGGCAATACCTCAGGACCACTGAGTTACAGGAGGCTGTAAAATTGCTCCTCCCCATATATATATTTTTGACAACGCTTTCACTGAGGACCGTTTCATCTTTTTTTTTTTTTTTAATTTTATTGCTGTGGCAATTTGTCTTTTTTTTTTTCTTCTTCTTCCCCCCTCCTGCCTCCCCCTTTTCACTTTGACCTATCAAGCTGCAAGTCTTATTTTGAGCTGACAGGGAGGCATTAAATGAGTGGCTGGGCCACCATTTTAAGGGAACTGATGATCTTTGGGGCTTACACTCTCACAGGCCAGATGATAATGTTTCCCTTCAGGTTAAATTCATACATTACATTGGGAAAACCAGGAGCTTTCATCGAACTCAGGGCCAGTGGGATGTAGACCAACTTTGGTCATAAACAATCATTTAAAAGCTGGTTTTGAAGAGGACAATGCAGGGATGGTTAATCTTTCATTTTTCCCCTCTAATTTTATGTGCTGTCCTTCAGAAAGCCATTTTCTGTTTGTCTTCTGCAAACTTTAAAATGAAACTCTTGGTCTTAGAGGGACAGAGATAGAGATAGAGATAGAGACAGAGATAGAGATGGACGCGGACATGGACATGGACACAGACAGGTATATGTATAGGTATAGATGTAGACAGATAAAGATATAATTATAGACATAGACACAGATATAAATATATAGCTACAGTTATTCATATCACAGAATCACAGAATCACAGAATGGTAGGGGTTGGAAGGGACCTCTGTGGGTCATCTAGTCCAACCCTCCTGCCAAAGCAGGGTCACCTACAGTAGGCTGCACAGGACCTTGTCCAGGCGCGTCTTGAATATCTCCAGAGAAGGAGACTCCACAACCTCCCGGGGCAGCCTGTTCCAGGGCTCCGTCACCCTCAGAGGGAAGAAGTTCTTCCTCATGTTCAGACGGAACTTCCGGTGCTTCACTTTGTGCCCATTGCCCCTTGTCCTGTCGCTGGGCACTACTTAAAAGAGCTTGGCCCCATCCTCCTGACACCCACCCTTCAGATATTTGTAAGTATATATTAGGTCCCCTCGCAGCCTTCTCTTCTTCAGGCTGAACAAGCCCAGCTCCCTCAGCCTCTCCTCGTAGGAGAGATGTTCCAGTCCTCTCACCATCCTTGTAGCCCTCCGCTGGACTCTCTCCAGTAGCTCTTCATCTTTCTTGAAGTGGGGAGCCCAGACCTGGACACAGTACTCCAGAGGAGGCCTCAATAGGGCAGTGTAGAGGGGAAGGAGAACCTCCCTCGACCTGCTGGCCACACTCTTCTTGATGCACCCCAGGATGCCATTGGCCTTCTTGGCAGCCAGGGCACACTGCTGGCTCATGGTAAACCTGTCGCCCACCAGGACACCCAGGTCCCTCTCCGCAGAGCTGCTCTCCAGCAGGTCCACCCCAAGCCTGTACTGGTGCATGGGGTTGTTCCTCCCCAGGTGCAGGACCCTGCACTTGCCCTTGTTGAACCTCATCAGGTTCCTCTCTGCCCAACTTTCCAGCCTGTCCAGGTCACGCTGAATGGCAGCACAGCCTTCCGGTGTATCTACCACACCTCCCAGTTTGGTGTCATCAGCAAACTTGCTGAGGGTACACTCTAACTCTTCATCCAGGTCGTTGATGAAGAAGTTAAACAAGGCTGGGCCCAGTACTGACCCCTGGGGGACACCACTTGTTACCAGCCTCCAACTAGACTCAGCACCGCTGATGACAACCCTCTGAGTTCTGCCATTCAGCCAGTTCTCTATCCACCTCACCGACCACTCATCCAGCCCACACTTCCTGAGCTTCCCTAGGAGGATGTTATGGGAGACAGTGTCAAAAGCCTTGCTGAAGTCGAGGTAGACAACATCCATGGCTCTCCCTTCGTCTACCCAGCCAGTCATGCCATTGTAGAAAGCTATCAGATTGGTCAGGCATGATTTCCCCTTGGTGAATCCATGCTGACTACTCCTGATAACCTTCTTTTCCTCCACTTGCTTGATGATGGCCTCCAGGATAAGCTGCTCCATCACCTTTCCCAGGATGGAGGTGAGGCTGACCGGCCTGTAGTTCCCTGGGTCCTCCTTCTTGCCCTTTTTGAAGACTGGAGTGACACTGGCCTTTCTCCAGTCCTCGGGCACCTCTCCTGTCCTCCAGGACCTCTCAAAGATGATGGAGAGTGGCTCAGCAATGACATCCGCCAGCTCCCTCAGCACTCGTGGGTGCATTCCATCGGGGCCCATGGATTTGTGGACATCCAGATTGCTTAAGCGATCCCTCACACAGTCCTCCTTGACCAAGGGAAAGTCGTCCTCTCTGTAGGCTTCTTCTCTTACCTCCGGGGCCTGGGATTCCTGAGGGCCAGTCTTAGCACTGAAGACTGAAGCAAAGAAGGCATTCAGTAGTTCTGCCTTCTCCGCATCCTCTGTCACCAGGACACCCGTCTCATTCAGCAGCGGCCCCACATTGTCCCTAGCATTCCTTTTACTACCGATGTAGTTGAAGAAGCCCTTCTTGTTGTTTTTGACATCCCTTGCCAGCTTCAATTCCAGGTGGGCCTTGGCCTTCCTCGTCGCATCCCTGCATGCTCTGACCACATTCCTGTACTCTTCCCAAGTGGCCTGCCCCTCTTTCCACATTCCATGGACCTTTCTCTTCCACCTGGTCTCCGCTAGAAGCTCCTTGTTTTACCATGCAGGTCTCCTGCCTCCTTTGCTCGATTTCCTTCTCAGGGGGATGCACCGCTCCTGAGCATCGAGGAAGTGATGTTTAAACAGCAACCAGCACTCTTGGACCCCCCCCTGCCTTCGAGAGCCCTGACCCACGGGATTCCTCCCAGTAGCTCCTTGAAGAGGGCAAAGTCAGCCCTCCTGAGGTCCAGGGTTTTGATCCTGCTTATCGCCCTGCTTCCTCCACGCAGGATCCTGAACTCGACCATTTCATGGTCACTGCAGCCGAGTCTACCTCCGACCTTCACATCCTCCACCAGTCCCTCCTTGTTTGTTAATACAAGGTCCAGCAGAGCGCCTTTCCTTGTTGGTTCCTCCACCATTTGCATCAGAAATTTATCATCGATGCTCTGTAGGAACCTCCTGGATTGCGCCTGCCTAGCTGTATGGTCTTCCCAGCTGATGTCAGGGTGGTTGAAGTCCCCCATGAGAACCAGGGCCTGTGACTGTGAGGCTGCTTGTAGCTGCCTGTAGAAGGCCTCATCAACCTCCTCCTCCTGGTCAGGTGGCCTGTAGTACACACCCACCGTAATGTCACCCGTGTGAGCCTGTCCCTTAATTCTAACCCACAAGCTCTCAAGTTGTTCCTCATTTGCCCCCAGGCCAAGCTCAATGCATTCCAGTTGCTCCCTCACATACAGAGCAACTCCACCACCTCTCCTTGTTGGCCTGTCTTTCCTAAAGAGTCTGTAGCCATCCATGACAGCATGCCAGTCATGCGAGTTGTCCCACCACGTTTCTGTGATGGCGACCAAGTCGTAGCCGTCCTGCTGTATAATGGCTTCCAGCTCCTCCTGTTTATTGCCCATGCTACGTGCGTTGGTATAGACACACTTGAGCTGGGCTGTCAATCTCACCCCTGACCCTGGCGCGCTAAGCCTGGGCTCATCCCTAGTGAGCTGGGCGATGTCCCCTTCCCCCTTCAAACCTAGTTTAAAGCCCTCTCAATGAGCCCTGCCAGCTCACGGCCAAGAATCCTTTTTCCCCTTTGCGATAACTGTGATCTGCCTGTCGCCAGCAGGCCCGGTGCTGTGTACACCTCCCCGTGATCAAAGAAGCCAAAATTCGACTGATGGCACCAGTCCCTGAGCCACCTGTTAATCAGGTGAGTTTTCCTGCCCCTTTCAGTGCTGTTTCCTGCCACTGATGGGATGGAGGAAAACACCACCTGCATCCCTGATCCCTCAACCAGTCGTCCCAGTGCCCTGAAGTCCCTTTTGATGGCCTTGGGACTTCTCTCTGCTATCTCATCCCCGCCAAGCTGCATTACCAAGAGGGGGTAATAATCAGAAGGCCGCACCAGACCAGGGAGTTTCTTCGCAACATCCCTAACCCTGGCCCCAGGGAGGCAGCAGACTTCCCTGTGGGATGGGTCCGGTCGGTAGATCGGGCCCTCTGTTCCCCTCAGAAGGGAATCACCTATGACAATGACCCTCCTTTTTTTCTTAGCCGAGGCAGTCGTAATACGTGGGGCTGTCTGACTCGTCCTAGGCAACCCCCTGGATGGAGCTCCACCTACACCCACTTCCTCTATGGCTGGTCCCTCACATTCCAGAGCCCCCTATCTGTTGCTTAAGAGCAACTGGGCAGGTGAGGGAGGCCGGGGGGAGATTCGCTTGCCCCCCCGAGCAGGGACCCGTTTCCATTCCCCCCCATCTCTTAGGCCCCCTCTTTCTGCTCGGTGGCAAGAGGGTAGGGGGTTCTCTGCTTTTCGTGGAGCCGCCTCCTGCTGCTTCTGCCTCAGGGAGGGCAGGGTGCGGCTCCACCAGTCGATTTCTCTCTCACACTCCCGGATGCTCCTCAGCCTCTCCACTTCCTCTTTCAGCTCTGCCACCAGGCTGAGCAGATCATTCACCTGGTCGCACCGAACACAGCTGTTGTCTCTGCTGTCCTCCGGTACAAGTGCCAGGCTCAGGCACTCCCTGCAGCCAGAGACCTGGACACCCGCGTTCTTGCGTGGAGCCTCCGTCTGGGTCCCCACACTCCTTCGAGCAACAGCTTTACCACGGGTGGTAACCATGGCTAGAATATCTCCTGGATGGGTGATGCCCACTACTTGAGTAGCCAGAAGGGGGACTGCACCCTGCCAGTCGCCTTCCCCGCTCGCCCTGCCAGCGCCAACTGCCGCGCAAACTGCTGCGCCGCTCCCGGGCTGCTGCGCCGGCTCTGTTTGCTGGCTCTGGTCTCTCACTCTCCTAGTCGCTCGCCCTCCCTGGGGGCTGCTCTTATCCGTGAGGGGGTTTGGCCGCTGTCACACTCGACTCCGCCCCCGCTGAGTCAGAGCTGCCGCTCGTTGGCACCTCTCACTCTCCCTCGGAGGGGGGGTGGGGGGGGCGGGGCTGGTGTCTCCTCTCTCTCTCGGCGCTTTTTGCCGCCTCGCCGCTGCGGTTTTCCCACTAGAGAAAGGGTCCCTCGGCACGAGCCTCTGCTCCAGAGCCCTTCACCTTCAGTAGCTTCAATATCCATTTTAGCGTGTCCCGTACCATGGATACAACCAGAAGCCAAAAGCATGAGGTTCATGGGGCTTGGAGTCTGATCTCTTGGCACGCCAGGGCAAGGCCTACAGATGATGCCATGCTACTAATTATTAATAAGATGTTTCCGCCTTCTGTGTTTGTTGTGGTCTGCTTTCTGCCCCATCACATTCTCTTTATGTAAACCCCTCCAACCAACTACTATCTTGTCTTCCCTTTGCTTCATAGCTCTGCTGCCACATACCAATGGCCAATTATCTTTTGTTCAAAACCAAGTATCTCAAGCTACTCAATAAATGGGAAGAAACTAATACCCCCTCGCTCTCTTTTTTTTTCTGGATTGCATTCTCTGTGGAATCATAAACAAATCATTGGTAATGGGCATTTATTTCCCTCTGCACCCATGACAAATGAGATGATTGACATCATGGGTGTTTAGCATCTATTTGTTACAAAATGGTTTAAAACCTACTGGGTCCATTCATAGCAAAGCCTGCAGTTGTTTTTATGGGCATAGATTTTGATAAATTCATCCTATTTTTTTTTCCTGGGGGAAATTTCAATGATTCCACAGGTTAAAAAAAACCTGAAATTTTGGCTCACAGATGCAAAGAGGAATTGTCTGTAGGATGAGTATATGGAGAGGAAAGAGAACTGACCCCAGTGTGTTTACAGTCACATCTCCACCTTTATCCACCAGTGGCTCGGAGGAACACTTACATATAGACCATTTATAGAGCCTTGTACCCAAGTTTATTTAGGGAAGACAGAAGCAAGAAAGCTGCATCCTCACAGAACAGCACCTAAATTAATTATAGGAATGATGCCCCGTAGCTTGGGCACAATCAGGGGTTAATGCGGTCATATACCACTTTCGAAACCCTTCCAAATGTCCCTGCAGAGCATCCCCCAGCCCACTGGCTGCTGGCTCGGGACAGTTTCTCCTGCCATGGGTGTGTGGTGCAGAGCAATGCTAGTGGGATTTTGAGGTAACCCTTACAGTCCTTCTAATGGGAACATGACAAGATGCACAGGGGAGATGGCATCAGTTGGAGTGAGTTTGGCTGATCTTCAGTGGTACTTTGGCCGAATTTGCATCTGAATCTGTCAAAGTCGAGGACTTATTTGCGTGCTTGGCTAAACAAAAAGTAGATATCTCTCCTACTTCAGTGCATAAAGTTTTAGGTCATTTCTCTCTCATCCAAGAAAACATTCAGTTGAATGGGCTTTATTGCAGGGGTAGGTTCTGTCCCTGAAATGGTGCCTGTCTGCAGGAGAACAAGAGTACTTTGACAGATTGTTGTGGTTTTGCCTCAATTTGCAATAAAGAACTACGCAGTTACTTTCTCACTCCTTCCTCCTCCCAGTGGGATGGGGAGGAGAATCCGAAGGAAAAAAGGCAAAAACTCGTGGGTTGGGATGAGAACAGTTTAACAGAATGGCAAAGGGAGAAGAAAACAACAATCAATAACACTGATAAAAAGCATATACTACATGCAGTGTTCTCGCCACCCAATGCTCAGCTTGCTCCTGAGTAGCTAAAACCCCTCCTTCTGCCAGCCCCCCACTTAAATACTGAGCATGACATCACATGGTATAGAATATCCCATTTGATTGGCTGTTTGGGTCAGCCCAACCAGCTTCTTGTGAAAATTAACTCTATCCCAGCTGAATCCAGGGCACAGATACATAAATAGATAGCATTCAAATGAAAAAAAAAAGACATCTTTGGAAGCTATAAACCCATATTGCTTCCAAATATGTGGCTTGAAATCATTTGTAGTGGCCTCACATTCGAAAACAATGAGAGGTCTGGAAAGAAGATACCAGATAAGCATTGCTACATCGACAGACCAGGGAGATTTCCCCTCTCAACCCAAAGTATAGGGTTAACATTTAGCAGTTGCCTGTTCAGGACCCAGCAGGGACAAATTCCTCTCTTTGGCACCCCTGGGAGCTCAAATCTTTGCAGCTGAGCCCACCGTAGGACTGCTTGAAGGGGGACAAGTGGCTGCCAGCTCTGGGCCACGTTTCCAGAATCAAGAGCTGCCTCTGCCTGGTGGCAACCCTCACCGGGAAGGCTTCACTGGGTGATGGGGCAGCAAAGGGTTGCATTTCACTTTTCATACCTGCTATTTTGCAGTATTTAAACTGGAAAGGCCATCTGATAAATGCAGCGGTGAAAAAGTGAAATTAATTGGCAGCTGAGACCACCCAGTATTTTGAGACAGGACATGAGCAGTTCTGTGTCTACGATATTTTGGGGACCTTGATGATAATTTCTTCACCTCAGACTTCTGAATGATCTTTGGGGAGCTCAGAAATCAGCTAACTATTTTCTCTGAAAACAATTGAGTTTGCCAGTCTTTACATTATCAGGCTTCAGATACCAATGAATTATTTGTGAAGGTCATGTTGGATTTGTGGGACACCATTAACACTTGCCTCCAAGGGAATCAAGCCTTCTGTCAGGAAATTTCTTTGAAAAATAGATTATTATTGCTATTATTTTCATGGGATATGTCATTCAGTGATGCTGAGTGAGTGCTGGGTTGGTAGGTTGGATGCTTGTGTTGGATATTTCACCTCTGATAATTACTGGCTTTGCATTAGGAGACCTTCAACGCGGACACATCTGACAAGGAAATACATCTGAAATCTCCCAATAGCACTTTATAGTTGTTTCAAATAAATAAATGAGGACTTATCTTCCCAAGATCCTGATGAGACAGTCAGCAGCTTGGAGTAGATAGATTGCTACCTACACAGAAACAAGTATCCTCCAGGCTCAGGAGAGGGAGATCACTTACTGCAAGGCCTCTGAGAGTTTATGAGCTAACGAGGAATAAATATTCAAAACGGAGTTTTCCCAGATGTTATTGACATGATGGTCTTTTGCCTTGATTTAAAAAAAGAGGAAAAAATCACCTTTCTGATTAAGGTTTAAATGTAACTCCTTTTAAATGTCAGTGGCTTGTTTATTTTACTTTGAATTATCATGTCACAGAAACCTACCTTTCATTTTCAGGCAGAGCCTCAAAACTCAGTATCTTGATTAATAAAATATGAAGAGTTTATGCTGTCTGTTTCTCCTGGTTTGAAAGAGCAAATTTTCTGTTAATGAGAAGACAGGTAGCATTGCTAAGAAAAATAGATTTTTTTTCTCTCTCTCTTTGCTAAGGCACTGGGCTAGGGAATGAGATATGTGGACAAAAATCTCAGCTCTGCCAGAGACTGTCTGGATGGTGTTGGTTAGATTAAAATGACATAACTTTGCATATCCTAAAGTCATATCACATCTAAGATAGTCATTTTGAGGTGTTTCTTAGAGAACTCTCTGGAGATGCTGGTTTGTTGGCTGTAGATGGAGTCTGGAATCAGTAGAAACTTGGATGTCTAATTTAGATAAAATGAACGCTTCTCTTCATAACTTGGTCCTTGTCCAGACTCCCTCTGTTAAATGGGGGTAACAGTCTCTCCTTTTTACCCATCCTTTTGGAACTTCCTCAGGCCTTCTCTGTCTCAGCACGTGCTGCCCAGTGCAATGATGCTCTGATCCTGATACAGGCCATGAGGTCTCACTTGCATTTCAGATGATAATAGTAATAATAATCAAATTTGAAGTCATTACTTTAGTGAGAGTTTGTTACATGTAGTACATGTATATCGTATATATATACTATAGATGTACTATATACAGTGCTAAAATAACATAGCCTGAACATCAATTTCAATGAGTTTCATGCCTGAAATGTAAATTATAAAGTGAATGTGAACATCTAATCAGAATCTAGATATTAACATGGCATCCTGTGGATACTTTGAGAACTATGAAAACAGGATGCTTACATATATGTACAAACACAATGCACAGTCACACGACACATTGAAATTAGATATGTTTTTTGATTCTGAAGTATAAGGTGTTAAGACTTATGTTGTTGTCCTGGGTTTGGCCAGGACAGGGTTAATTTTCACCGGACTCCAGGAAGGGGCACAGCCGGGGGGTGGGGGCTGACCCCACCTGGCCAAACAGAGCCGAGTATTCCATACCATGTGACATCACGCTGGGTTCCGGTGGGGGGGAACTCACTCGCGGCTCAGCAGCGTGCGTCGCTGGTCCTGTCTGGGAGAGCGGGTCTGTGGAGTCATGCGGTCTGTTCCGTGTATTCCCCTTATCTGTATCGTTGTTGTTGCTGTTCCCTTTGTTTGCTGTTCTGTTAAACTGCCCTTCTCCCAACCCACCAGTTTCTGACTGTTTCTTTCCATTCTCCTCCGCACCGTGACGGGGGGAGGGGCGGCCGCGTGGCGCTTTTGTTGCCGGCGGCAGCCGAAACCAAAACATTAAATTGGCACCCAACGTGGGGCGGGGATAATGGCAGGGCTGAGCAGCGGGTGTTAAAACAGCTTTCTTAGATTTTGTTAAATTTTGTTATAGGCATTTTTCTGTGTTAGTTAAATAGTCGCCGGTAAAAAATGTTTCTGTCTGTGATCAGATGGCTGTGGTTTTTGAATCCTTACTTGCACTATGTTTTCCCTGTGGTGCTGTTCATCATCGTGGGGAAAAAGATCAGGATGATGATTTTGCTATACTGTATGATGTCGACTTATGACATGATAACGTCAATGTGCATAAAATTAGGATTGTATTTGCATGCAGCACTACGGTCATTTCCGTACCTCGGGTCCTATGTCTTAGAATTTGTGAATAATCAAACTCAGTCTGTGGGGAAAACCGAAGGGGATACCTTCCCCCACTCTTTCGCCCCCCCTCTTGCCCTCAGGCTGGTCCTAAGGGCTTTTGAGAATTTTGAGTACCCCTGGGATGCTCAGGCCAGAACTCTCCTTTTGTTCTGCCTCCTGAATGGGTTTTGGGTCTTGTTTAGGTTTAAGCAAGTAGTTAAGAACATCCTGCAGAGACCTGCCCCGGGGCTGGATAGCTGTGAGTGGCTGGGTGTGTGGGACAGCATGGGCAAGTACCTAGGGCAGTGGGCAACCCCGATGTTTTTTAAACTCATCCCTGAGGAAGTACAGGATCCGGACAAACTAGTAAAGTATCTGCAAAAAGTGTGCTGCCACCCTGGGAACTCCAGAGAGACACAAATCACTGCTGGGGTCTGGCCCACACCTACCGAGCCCTGTTCAACACTGTTCAGTGCCTTAAAGGGGAAAGGGGGGGAAACGAAGCCGCAGGCACCGCGGCTGGCGCTGCCCCCCCAGCCGGCCCTGCAGCCCCTCCAGCCCAGCAGGCAGTCACAGCCCCCCCGACTGGCACCGCCGCTGCCACAGCTGCAGGGTCTGCCTCAGTTTCCCCGGCGGGCACAGCAGCAGCTCCAGCCCCAGCTCCAGCTGCAGGCATCGCAGCTGAGCCCAGTGACCAACCTGTGCTGGTAGCAGTCGCCCCTGTAAAACTAAAGAAAGACGCAAAGAGAGCGAATCGCTCCGGGAGGGATGACAATGAGCCAGGGTCATCGCGGGAGATAGAGACAGAGATCATCACCCGGTCCCTGTCCCTGGGCGAGCTGCGAGACATGCGGAATGACTTCAGCCGCCACCCAGGCGAGCACATTGCCACCTGGCTGCTGCGGTGCTGGGATAATGGGGCCAGCAGCTTGGAATTAGAGGACAAGGAAGTCAAGCAGCTGGGATCCCTGGCCAGGGATGGGGGCACTGACAAGGCCATTGGGAAGAAGGAACAAGTCCTCAGCCTCTGGAGGAGACTTCTGTCAGGTGTGAGGGATAGGTACCCCTTCAGTGACGATTTTGTATGCTACCCTGGCAAGTGGACCAATATGGAAAGGGGTATTCAGTACTTGAGGGAATTAGCTGTGCGGGAGCTGGTTTACTATGACACAGACGATGAGCAGGTAACCACAGACCCAGATGAACTCCAGTGCTCACAATCCATGTGGAGGAAGTTTGTGCGGAGTGCACCCTCCTCATATGCCAACTCACTGGCAATAGTAGACTGGAAAGATAAGGAGGCACCAACAGTGGATGAGGTGGCTGTCAGACTCCGGCAATATGAGGAAAGTCTCTCTTCCTCCCTTGTCTCAGCCGTGGAGAAACTGGTCAAGCGACTAGAAAGGAATATGTCCTACTCCCCACCTGTACGGGCCAGTGTCTCAGCTATTAGGGGCAAGCGTTTCTCTTCTAAGGAGAGAGGATACAGAGGCTATACACCCTGGGGCACCCTGTGGTTCTACCTGTGTGACCATGGAGAGGACATGAGGAAGTGGGATGGAAAATCCACCTCAAGTCTAGAGGCACGAGTGCGTGAGTTGCGAGGTAAAACAATCACCACAGGGGATTCTGTTAAGAAAAATGCTGCTCCAGTTTCCAGCAGCCAGCTCTCCAGACCAGGTAGACAGTTTGATCTTGATTCCGATCCTCTGGAAGGGACCTCCAAGTCATTCTTACAGCAGGTGAGCAACAATTTCTCTGACCAGGATTAGAGGGGCCCTGCCTCCAGCCAGGTGGAGGAAAGGGACAACCATGTTTATTGGACGGTGTGGATTTGGTGGCCTGGCATATCAGATCCACAAGAGTAGACAGCTCTAGTGGATACTGGTGCACAGTGTACTTTAATGCCATCAGAGTTCAAAGGGTCAGAGTCCATTTGCATTTCTGGAGTGACAGGGGGGTCCCAAGAGCTGAGTGTATTGGAGGCTGAAGTGAGCCTCACTGGGCAGGAGTGGCAGGAGCACCCCATTGTAACTGGCCCCGAGGCTCCGTGCATCCTTGGTATAGACTATCTTAGGAGAGGGTATTTCAAGGACCCAAAGGGGTATCGGTGGGCTTTTGGCATAGCTGCTGTGGAGACGGAAGAAATTAAACAGCTGTCCATTTTGCCTGGTCTCTCGGAGGATCCTTCCGTTGTGGGGTTGCTGAGGGTTGAAGAACAACAGGTGCCAATCGCGACCACAACGGTGCACCGGCGACAGTACCGTACCAACCAAGACTCCCTTCTCCCCATTCATCAGCTGATCCGCCAGCTGGAGAGTCAAGGAGTGATCAGCAAAACTCGCTCACCCTTTAATAGTCCCATATGGCCAATGAGAAAATCTACTGGAGAGTGGAGACTGACAATAGACTACCGTGGCCTGAATGAAGTCACACCACCACTGAGTGCTGCCGTGCCAGACATGCTAGAACTTCAGTATCAGCTGGAGTCCAAGGCAGCCAAGTGGTATGCTAGAACTGACATCGCTAATGCATTCTTCTCCATCCCTTTGGCAGCAGAGTGCAGGCCACAGTTTGCTTTCACCTGGAGGGGCATCCAGTACACCTGGAATCGACTGCCCCAGGGGTGGAAACACAGTCCCATCATTTGCCATGGACTAATCCAGACTGCACTGGAAAAGGGTGAAGCTCCAGAACATCTGCAGTACATCGATGACATCATTGTATGGGGTGACACCGCGGAGGAAGTTTTTGAGAAAGGGGAGAAAACACTTCAGAGCCTTCTCAAAGCCGGTTTCGCCATAAAGCGAAGTAAAGCCAAGGGACCTGCGCAAGAGATCCAGTTTTTGGGAATAAAATGGCAGGATGGGCGCCGTCAAATCCCAATGGATGTCATCAACAAAATAGCAGCTATGTCTCCACCAACCAGCAAAAAGGAAGCACAGGCTTTCCTGGGTGTTGTGTGTTTTTGGAGGATGCACATCCCAAATTACAGCCAGATTGTAAGTCCTCTGTACCACGTGACCCGGAAGAAGAATGATTTTGAATGGGGCCCTGAGCAACGACAGGCATTTGAACAGATTAAACGGGAGATAGTTCATGCCGTAGCCCTTGGTCCAGTCCGGTCAGGGCAAGATGTTAAAAACGTGCTCTACACCGCAGCCGGGGAGAATGGCCCAACCTGGAGTCTCTGGCAGAAAGCACCAGGGGAGACTCGAGGTCGACCCCTGGGGTTCTGGAGCCGGGGATACAAAGGATCCGAGGCCCGCTATACTCCCACTGAAAAAGAGATTCTGGCAGCATCTGAAGGCATTGGAGCTGCTTCAGAAGTGGTCGGCACTGAAGCACAGCTCCTCCTAGCACCACGATTGCAGGTCCTGGGCTGGATGTTCAAAGAGAGGGTCCCCTCTACGCATCATGCCACCGATGCTACGTGGAGTAAGTGGGTCGCGCTGATCACCCAGCAGGCCCAAATGGGAAACCCCAGTCGCCCGGGAATTCTGGAGGTAATCATGGACTGGCCAGAAGGCAAAGATTTTGGAGCATCGCCAGAGGAGGAGGTGACACGTGCTGAAGAGGCCCCACTGTATAACCAGCTGCCAGAAGATAAGAAACAGTATGCCCTGTTCACGGATGGGTCCTGTTGCATTGTGGGGAAGCAGCGGAGGTGGAAGGCTGCTGTATGGAGCCCTACACGACAAGTCGCGGAAACTGCCGAGGGAGAAGGTGAGTCCAGCCAGTTTGCAGAGGTGAAAGCCATCCAGCTGGCTTTAGACATTGCCAGTCGAGAGAAGTGGCCAGTGCTCTATGTTTACACCGACTCCTGGATGGTGGCCAATGACTTGTGGGGGTGGCTGCAGCAATGGAAGAAGAACAACTGGCAGCGCAGAGGCAAACCTATCTGGGCTGCCCCATTGTGGAAAGATATTGCTGCCCGGCTGGAGCAGTTGGTTGTAAAAGTCCGTCACGTGGACGCCCATGTTTCTAAGTGTCGGGCCACTGAAGAACATCAAAATAACCACCAGGTAGATCAGGCTGCCAAGATTGAAGTGGCTCAGGTGGATCTGGACTGGCAACATAAGGGTGAACTGTTTATAGCTCGGTGGGCCCATGACACCTCGGGCCACCAAGGAAGAGACGCAACATACAGATGGGCTTGTGACCGAGGGGTGGACTTGACCATGGACACCATCGCACAGGTTATCCATGAATGTGAAACATGCGCTGCAATCAAGCAAGCCAAGTGGGTAAAGCCTCAGTGTTATGGAGGACGATGGCTGAAATATAAATATGGGGAGGCTTGGCAGATTGACTACATCACACTGCCACAAACCCGCCAAGGCAAGCGCTATGTGCTCACAATGGTGGAGGCCACCACCGGATGGCTGGAAACCTACCCTGTGCCTCATGCCACTGCCCGGAATACCATCCTGGGCCTTGAAAAACAAGTCCTGTGGAGACATGGCACTCCCGAAAGAATTGAGTCACACAACGGGACTCATTTTTGTAACAGCCTCATAGACACCTGGGCCAAAGAACATGGTATCGAGCGGGTGTATCACATCCCCTACCATGCACCAGACTCTGGAAAGATCGAGCGGTACAATGGGCTGCTAAAAACCACTTTGAGGGCAATGGGGGGTGGGACTTTCAAAAATTGGGATACTCATTTAGCAAAGGCCACCTGGTTGGTTAACACCAGAGGGTCCACCAACCGGGCTGGTCCTGCCCAGTCAAAACCTCAGCGCCCCGTAGAAGGGGATAAAGTCCCCATAGTGCACATGCGGAACATGTTAGGGAAGACAGTCTGGGTTAGTCCTGCCTTAGGCAAAGGCAAACCCGTCCGCGGGATTGCTTTTGCTCAAGGACCTGGGTGTACCTGGTGGGTAATGCGGAAGGATGGGGAAGTCCGATGTGTACCTCATGGGGATTTGATTTTGTGCGAGAATAGTCCATAAATAAATTGTATAAAGTTAATTGTTAAATAACCCTGTCACTGTCTGTTATCACTGTTATAATTGTTATATTTTGTACCAGTAGTAGCATAGTAAGAATCGTCCAGATTAAAGAAGGATGGACTTTTTTTTGATGAAAACCTAGCAGAGCACAGAGTTGATGGGACTGGACCAGGTTTTCAACAACTGGCATCCAGCAACTTCATCGAGATCGATGCAGACTGTGGGCACGGGCCGCACCAGATACATCAGCCGTGAGCTCCGGATGCAGCAAGTGACCGCCCATCACCACACATCACCTATCCTGCCACGGAAGACCATTACGACAGATGGAGCCCAAAGTCAGGGATTAAATGAACTCAACGAACCCTTTAGAGTGATGATCCATAGACTAAGGGAATGATATCTGGAGACAGGAGAAGTGGTGGTGATCAACTGGACAATGGGGGACCTGGGCATGACGTAGATGGTATGGAATAAGGGGTGGATAATGTCCTGGGTTTGGCCAGGAGAGGGTTAATTTTCACCGGACTCCAGGAAGGGGCACAGCCGGGGGGTGGGGGCTGACCCCACCTGGCCAAACAGAGCCTGGTATTCCATACCATGTGCCGCCATGCTGGGTTCCAGGTGGGGCGGGGGCGGCGCAGTAGGGGATCTCACTCGCGGCTCGGCAGCGTGCGGCGCCGGTCCTGTCCGGGAGAGCAGGTCTGTGGGGTCGTACAATCTGTTCTGTGTATTCCCCTTATCTGTATCGTTGTTGTTGCTGTTCCCTTTGTTTGCTGTTCTGTTAAACTGCCCTTCTCCAGACCCACCAGTTTCTGCCTGTTTCTTTCCATTCTCCTCCGCACCGCGGCAGGGGGAGGGGCGGCCGCGTGGCACTTTTGTTGCCGGCGGCAGCCGAAACCAAAACAGTTGTCTAACCTCTTTCCGCTGTTGGAAAGATAAATACAGTTTTATTTATTTTGAAATTAAGTCCAAGATTTTCAAGTAAATGAATGGCTCCAGAAGGTGTGAATTTAAGACAACAAATTAATTATGATGGCATCACAAGAAGCTAGAAGTTCTGCACAAGCCTACTATTTGGGCCCCAAAATGCAAACCAAGAGAACAAAGCTTCCCACTCACTTTTTCATGGCGAACAGAGAATCAGGGGCATGCAGAGGAGTTGCTTTTAATTTGTTTGTTTGCTTTGGACCTGTCCTAATCAAGGGCTTTTCCAAGCTGCTCCTTCCCCCCCCTGCAAAACTTTCCAGACTCCCTTGTGCTTCTCTCTTCTTTCCTTTTATTTATTTATTTTGTAAAAAGAACCGAATGGGGTCCCCCAACATCTTAGGAGAGCTGGTTTCCCCACAGAGCTGCAGATGACAGCCAGAAAGGACTCAAACAGGCAGCGGTGAGGCGAGGCAAGTGCTATCAATCATTCAGCATGTTAAAAGAGAAGAAGGAGCAAGAAAAAGAGTGAGAGTGAAGGCGGGGAGCGGGATGGGGGGAAAGAGCCTGGACTGAGTTGGAGGAATTTCCTCCCCCTGGTTGCTGAAGGGAGTTTTTTGGACATCTGCCCAGACACATGCCGAGTTAAAGAAGCAGGATAAATTCTGGAAGAATGAATGGAGGGAGAGGAGGGGTTGGGAGGACAGAGAGGAGCATGGGCTATGGGGAGGCGAAGGCAGCGACAGGGACAAAGGAGGTCTGTGGGGGGAGACCGCAACAGCAGCGTGTGTGTGTGTGGTTTCATGTGTGTCTTTTTTTTTTCTTTCTCCTGCTGGATATTTCAAATATTCGTTCCTTGTAGGGCTTTATCATATAGCAGTGAGTCCTCTCTGTTGGATAGTGAGAGGCAGCTTGTTGTCTCTTGAATCTTCTTCTATATTGCCTGCAAGAGACAGGTACACAAACAAATGGAAGTTATAACCAGGCAGGCTGCATCAGGGCTGGTAACCACATTTTAAACAGTGAGAGTGATATGATTGTTTGAGCAAAACTCATCATAGGCTCTCTTCATCTCCTGATGTCTCGAGGCAAGGTTGCATGACCTCCTTAAAGATTCATTGAGCCAGGAAATTTCTGAGCATGATTCAGTGTGTAGATGGGCAAAATTGTGTGGTCAGCTTGGATAACCTGGATGAAAGGTCAGATAAATTGTTCTGTCTGCAGGAGACCTGGGATGCACAGATTGCACTCTGGACGGCTTGTTCCCATGTCTTCTCAGTCGCCGCAGTTTCAGGATGTCACTCCCTCGGCGCTCTCTGTTTAGCCAAAAGATCTCTAGCCCTGCTAGAGAACAGATGTGGGTTAGGACCCACTCATATGACGAGGCAGCCAG
This sequence comes from Opisthocomus hoazin, assembly GCF_030867145.1. Lineage (NCBI taxonomy): Eukaryota > Metazoa > Chordata > Aves > Opisthocomiformes > Opisthocomidae > Opisthocomus > Opisthocomus hoazin. Next base: position 22,137,703 of record NC_134453.1, on the reverse strand, counting down.
CAAAACTGGGCAAGCAGCAATCCCTGTCCAGAAGAACCAGCTGGACATGGACTGATAGCAGTAACTACTTCCTCATAACTGACTCAGCCAAAAAG